>NC_137006.1:37412544-37780044 GCF_032717465.1 Coenobita brevimanus | reverse complement strand
GGAACGTTTTGTGAGGTTTGCCTTTGGTTCCTCCTTCCTCGCTTAAACACACACACACACACACACACACACACACACACTCGTATATATATATATATATATATATATATATATATATATATATATATATTATGTGTCCGACTCTGGGCATAGGCTTCATAGCCTGCTATCAAGGCCCAGCAGTCCTCCTACATACCATAAACCTTTACATGTCACCACTTCGGCGCTAACACCCACCGTCCATATTGAATACATGCTAGGGCTGTCTCATACAGGACTGGTGTATTGGTATTAGCGGGAGTATTTTTACGACATGTCGGCGGGTCACCGGGTAGATCAGTAAAGCCCGATTTAACGAAATTCAAATCCTTAAACTGTTCCCTGCCCCAGCGAAGATTTGAACCCGGGTCCGTTAGGACTGCAGGCCACCTCTCTACCGATATATATATATATATATATATATATATATATATATATATATATATATATATATATATATATATATGTAAATACATACATATATACATAGTATAGGCTATGTTATAGGGAATTTGTGTAACCAGTAATTTCATGAAATCCCTAGGGAATTCGTGAAATGAGTTTATATTAGGGTGGGTTAATTAAGGTTAATTTAGGCTGCGGTTAGGTTAGGCAGGGATAATCTAGGCTAAATTTAGGTTAGGTTAGGGTAGGTTAGGTTAGGTTAAGTTATATGAATGGTGAGCTATGTTATGAGTTAAATTAACCTAACCTAACATGACATAACCTAACTAACCTAATTACCCTAGCATAACCTAACCTAAATTTAGGCTAGATTATCCCAGCCTAAACCTAACTGCTGCCTAAACTAACCTTACCTTAATTAACCCAAATAATTTAAGTTCTTTTCACGAATTCCCTAAGGATTTCATGAAATCACTAGCTACACAAGTTCCCTGTAACAAACACATGTTGCAGTTAAAACCCGAATTTAGTCAAAACTGGTTTAAACTAGTCAAAACCAATGTACTAGTGAACAACTTGTATTACCTAGGCATAACTTGTTGTACCTAAGAATGTTGGGGAAAACCCGAAATGTCAAGATTAAAAAGGTTAAATCCAGTTTTAGCTGAATGTTTTAGTCAAATACAGTTTCAGTAACAGCTTTGTATGACGAAACTAGGTGTAACAAATCACCACAGTGAAAAGAGGTAAAAATAGACAAAGATATTTAAATTTTGCAAACTTTTAATAACATAAATTATGTAAAAATAATATGCACTGCCAGGATTCTTTACCGTATGAAAACCAATAATTACACCTTCACTATACTAAAACCTTTACGTTCCACTGCAACGACTCATGCTAAGTAAAAATTTTATGTAGTTAAAAATGCTGAGAAAAAATTAATTAACTGCATTATTTATTTTTGCATAGCACACTGTTTTGACATTTTGAATTACATAACAATTTACGTTTCTTGTATTGACATATGTTGGTTGCACAATGGTTTGTACTGTACAATGACATCTAAAGAAACCTTGACCTGTTCCCACATTTGACAATGCAGCAGCACTTCTTAACGATATTTCTTTGCCTTCAGGGACCTCAGTCAAGGTCAAGAATGACTGCTTGCAAGTATCAAATTTAGACCGACTGTACAGTTTCATGAGAACACCGTCTTTAGTTCCTAATTAATACATTCCATCCTCACTTCTGCTTATAACAACTGCAATAATACTTCGAAGATTTCCTTTTCCCCTGTCAACTTCTGGAATAGGCACTGTTATATTTTGCCCAATACCTGATGGAAGGTGAGAGGCATCAGATACTGATTTCATTCTTTTTGCCTGTTTCTCCAAACTACTGCCTGCTACTTGCCGAAAATGAGATATTCTTGCTTCAGTATTACAGGTAGAACAAATAATTTCTGAACCGAAGCCCTCCTCGCCACTCTCGATTTCTATCCCACATATTACATGAATATTAGATCCACATTTTGCACAGGAATGCGCTCCACTTGTCTCTTTTTCACACACACGACACGAGATGACTTCCGATATACTGTCGGATAAAATGTTTATGTTAAATTCACCTGTACTCTGTAAATCATCAGTAGTTCCACTTGTGGTTTCCTTATGCACGTTTGCAATGATCTTCTCTTGATCCTCTTCACTATGTAATTTTTTTCTAATTCTAATGGAAGATGTGTTGTTGCCAGGGCAACCCATGCTTCACCACCAAACGTTGTTTTGTATGGGCTTTGATTTATACCAGAATGCTTGGCTCTGTTCTTCATAAACTGAACAAAACGTAGACCTTCGGACCACTTCATTGTATTACTGTCTTTCATCCATCCACTCAAAATATTGTCAGTATCTTGATTTGCCCTTTCCACAGACCTTTGACTCAGACGATGTCTTGGTCTTCCACAATTTTCGACTCTGGCTACAAAGAAGCTAAGGACGATATGACAGTGTTCACAAATTCTCCCCCGTTATCACTGTGCAAAATATATGGTGCTCCAAACATTAAAAAAAGAAAGAAAGAAAAAAAGAATGTCAGCAAGGTGATATGCAACTTCTTCGGCGCGTTTACATTGCAATGGACGAAATATTACAATTTTTGTTAAATGATCTTACTATTAAGCTAGGAATGTAAGGTAGGTTTCGAAACCAATCCTTTTTTCTTTTTTATGTTCTTGCTTTGGCACACTTCACACATGGACTAGAAGAGCATAATCATATCAGCTGTAACATTTGCATATTGCTGTAACATCACACACACACACACACACACACACACACACACACATATATATATATATATATATATATATATATATATATATATATATATATATATATATATATATATATATATACAAACATACATCCACTCATATATAGATACATACATACATACATATGTACATACATACATGCATATATACATACATACTACATACATACATCTATGCATACATACATGTGTATATACATACATACATACATATATGTATACATACATACATACATACATACATATATTTACATACATGTACACATACGTATATAAATATATACCTACATATATACATACATTCATACATATATGCTTACACACATACATACGTATATACATCCATACATACATCATCATCATCATTATCATCTTCCAGACCTCCATTCCCACCCAGGGGCAGGGAGAGGAGTAGCACTGTTTAGACAGCCCAAATTTGCCCAGTCCAGTGGGCCACGCTTCCATTCACTCATCATTGAACCCCCCAAATCCTGCCTCTATCAGATACGCCAAAAACATTCACCACGTTCTGTAGCTTCACATATACGTATCCGATTGAGTCAATCCGGAAGCTGTCAGCTTAAAATGGGGTGCCAAATCCCTGATCATGCACTTCTCACAATATTCATCCAGCAAGCTCGATCTCTTGTCAGGCCTCTAGCCTCACTGACTTCCAAACCTATCTTCACACAATCATCCACCATATCTCTCCACCTTCTCCTTGCCTACCTCGCCTCCTCCCTCATTCAAACTCGCTTAGATATACCTTTTTTCACCACTTTATTGTTATCCATTCTCTCCACATGAACATACCATCTCAGTACACTCTCTTCAATTCTGGTGACCACAGACTTCCTCACTCCTCATCATTCACGAATCACATTATTTCGCATCCTATCCACTCTCTGTATTCCACATATATTCCTCAGCAGTCCCATCTCCACTGCTCTCACTCTTGACTTTTCATTTTCATGCCACACCATGGTCTCACATCATTTGTTATAATTAGCACTAACACTCCTTCATATAAGCCTCGTGCAGCTGCAACACTCAAGCCTCTGTTTCTTATCAAGGCCTTCATTGCACCAGTTACTTTCCTTCCTTGTGTCCCTCTACTTTCCAATTCTTTTGCACATTTTCTTCTCTTCTATCACTGTACCCAGGTATTTACATTCTCTCACCAATTCCAGTCTCTCTCCGTTCACGGTAACATCGCACTGGGAGTCACCTGTCTCAACAACCATCATTTTACTGTATTGTACATTTACTCTCAAGGCACGACGCTCACAGACATCAGCAAAACTCTGCACTAGTCTACCAAGTTCTTGTCCGGTATTTGCAAGTAGTACTGCATCATCAACATACAACAAATTTGAAATATTCCATCCATCACCATTCATTACCTTGCCATACCCCTCTCCATTACTCGTGTTATTATTTCTCTGATCACCCCATCCATATATGTATTGAACAACCATGGAGACATCAGACAACCTTATCGCACGCCCACACCGATCGTGAACCAGTCACTTAGATGCCTGTTAACCCTTACACATGCTTCACTACCATCATAAATACTCCTGACGGCACCTAGCAGCATACCATATACATCGTACATGCGCAAAACTTTCCACAATCCTTCTCTGTCCACTTTGTCGTATGCTCTTTCCTGATTCGTGAATGCCATAAACACCTTATGGTCCTTCTCACAAACCTTCCCTTCTATCTGTCTCACTGCAAATATTCACGTTCTTCGCCACTCCTAAAGCCATCCAGTTCACCGCTCACTAGGACTTCTGATATCTCTCTTACCGTCTCTGTAATAATTCTTCTATATACCTTTCCTACCACACTCAATAAACTTATGCCACGATAATTCTTGCACTCACTTTGCTCACCTTTATTCTTGTACAGAGGTATAATCGCAGCCTTGTTCGACTTTGCAGGCACAGTTTTACTCATCCATGCCAGCAAGCAGTTCATTCCACTCTCTCCACCACACTTAATCACCTCTGCATACACTTCATCCACCCCAGCTGTTTTCTCATTTTTCAGTCGCTTCAGAGTGCTCATCACCTGTGCGAGTGTCACGTCTACTGGCACTGCATTCCTACTCTGCACATCCCCAAAACCAATCATCTTTACAACAGCCCTGCTTTCTCTATTCCCATTCATCAAGCTTTTGAAATATTCTTTCGATCTGGTCCTTACTTCATCCCCATGGGTTAATAATCTACCACCTACATCCTTCACAAGATCACATTTCTTTCCGCTTTCTCTTCTACATTTCCGCATCATTTTCCAGAATAAATTCTTATTTTCAGATTAATTTGCATTCGATTTTCTTCCTAGATCATCATTTACCTCCTTCTTTTTCCTCTTCACTAGTCTATTAGCATGCTTCTACCTCTCATTATATTCAGTCCTTATATCAACTGAACCCCCTGTCCTGTAACCACTCCAGCCACTTTTTCCTCTTTTCCTCCACTGCTCTCTTAACCTCATCATCCCACCATGACGTACCTTTCTTCTTTGTTGTCACTCTTGCCACACCACACACCACTTAAGCATTTCTAGCTAAGCAATCCCTACATGCATTCCACAGGCTGTCCAGATCCATTTTATTCCAGTTCACTGACTCTAACTCCTCCCCTACTTTGGTCCTCAATTCGTCTGCCATTCCTTTGATCCTCAGCTTCTCGACTCTCAGTCTTTCTCCCTGACATACATACATACATATATATATATATATATATTTATATATATATATATTTATATATATATATATATATATATATATATATATATATATATATATATATATAGATAGATAGATAGATAAATAGATAGATAGATAGATATATAGATATAGATATATAGATAGATAGATAGATAAGGGTGGAATGAGAATAAGGGGCAAAAATCAAATCACGGATTTATTGGATGTAATACATACCAAAAGTCGCCAATGCTGTTACTCATAAATGGTATAAAATTTTACTGAAATAGGACTAGATTTTCTGCCCTGTACCATCTGTTTCTTACCAACCTGTGACACAAATGACACAAATCCTTGGCACTCATTGTATTATACAGTATATTATGCATTTATGGATTGTAGTATTCAATGCACAAATGTATAAGACCCAATATGTGCAGCTTAAGCCAGCAAGCACAACACTTACAATAAATGTAAAAAGTTAGTGTGTGGTGCAATACTCACTCACAGTGTTAAATGTTGGCCTGACAGCTCGAATATGTATTCTTGTCTTAATCAAGCCATCCCTTGCTTCTTGTTCAACGACCGCTATTGATGCTTCTGTGACTGCCTTGATGCACCTTTCCACTGCTTGTGTATGGCATGGAAAACGTGGAATTTCAGTGGCAAGAGGTGTTTCGTTACGAACCACACTTTCCAGGTCAGCATGGGAGATTGATGACTGGAGGTGCAGTCAGGACACACATCTGCCAGTCAATCAAATCAATGTACTCCTCGGCAATGAGATTGAGAGATGGTACTTGAAACCATCTGAAACCCTGATGATGTGTCTTGGAGGCTAGAAATATTTCTGGCTTACTCCTTGAATTCTGTGACTTTCTGTCCATACTGTTTATTTCTTTTCGATATCGGGTATCTCACAAGTTCACTGTAACGTGGTGATTTCGTATCATCTGAATAATGCGGGTTGATGTCACAGTATGTATTGATGCTTGGGTCCAAATTTCTTTAATTTTGGCAGCCAGGACATCAGACCCTTCTGGAACAGTTCGTTCATTTTTCTGAATTGCTCTGCAATTTCAGTCTGGCCCACTGATAGTCCATAGGCAAGTCTTCAGTGGTTGGCAACCTGTGCAAGTTCATTCTATGACGCTTACCGAAAATTTGGTATGCCAGAGGTTTTCTCGGATGACGCTTAGCCATCTCACTATGCTCCAACACTCAAACTGCATAAGAAATGCGACATAACATATTAGGTTTGACAAACTAAACTTATTATATGCATTATATAATATTGTTACGTTCCCACCCGACACTGCCACAGGCTCCAACAGCAGTAGTTCAGTACAGGAAGGACGTTGCCCAGTGAGTTGTTCTTCCTTCGGTCAGCCTTTCGGTGTACAGTACACAAGATCAGCTCACCCGTCCAAACACTGGCTTCTAAGTTCATTGTCTTTATTTTCCCAAATAATTACACTTAATGCTTGCTAACTTCACTTCGCTATTTTCACAAATACCGAAGATTTACCAACTTATTAACAGCAATTACACTTCACTGTTTGCCAACAACAGTTCACAATTTTCACAAGTACCGATGATGTACAAACTTCACTGACACTACACTGACACTCAAACTGAACTGAAAACCGACTGAACTTCAAATCTCTTCCCCATCCTTATATCAGCTGTACATTATTTAGCATACAAACTTAAACTGAGTTATTTAATTTAAGAGTCACATAAATAAAACATTATTGAGAAAAAGAGCACAAAAAATAATGCACAACTTCCATAATAACTATGATCACAAACAGCAGGCTAACTGGCAACTGTAACTCATAATGGAGTATGGAATTATGGGAAACATCGGAAATTCTCTAGCAATACTTAACTTTAATTAATAAGCACATTGTTAAATATCTTGAATCCAACAACTTAATTAGTGATAGACAATACGGTTTTCGCCACGAAAGATCCACCATTGACATACTCAATCTCTTAACTCATACCATTCATCAGTCAATTGACCTACATGGAGAAACTCTTGCAGTAGCTCTTGATATCTCTAAAGCTTTTGACAGAGTATAGCACCGTTCCCTGCTGTCCAAACTCCCTTGCTATGGACTAACGTCTTTTGTTCCTTTGATTTCTTCATATCTTAGTGGCAGGAAAATAAGAGTAAAAGTAGATGATGTATATTCCAATTTCCACTCAATTAACGCCGGCGTGCTGCAGGGATTAGTTCTGGCGCCAATCCTATTTCTGGTTCATATTAATGATCTCTTGTCTGTCACCCACAATCCCATTCACTCATTTGCAGATGACTCAACACTACATAGTTCATTCACACTCAGACATCCATTTACAAAGTCTAATATCTCTACCTCTCAACTCAGTACGACCATCTCCATAAATCAAGATCTATTTACAATCAGTAAATGGGGACAAAACAACCTTGTCTCTTTTAATGCTTGTAAAACTAAATCTATACAGTTTACTGATAGACAGATATTGCCAGATTCGTACATTATCTTCAGTGCTACTAATATTCCCATCTCCAAAAGTATTGAAATTCTTGTGTCTCACTTAACAGTGCCCTCAGCTGGACATCTCATGTCAGATCACATGCTAAAACCACCCCAAAGAAACTTGGATTATTGTACAGAGTCCATAACTTCTTCGCCGATGAGCAGTTGGCTATAATTTATAAGTCATGTGCGCTCTCAGCTTGAATATTGCTCACCCTTGTGGAATGGTTGTGGAGAGGTTGCATTAAGACAACTAGACAAAATTCAGAATAAAGCTGTTAGAATCATTAACAACCTTGCCATTACATATAAACTACCTCCCCTGCAAGTAAGAAGGAATGTTGCCTCCCTTGCATTATTTTACAGATTTTTTTTGGCAAATGCTCAGACGAAGTTGCGTCCATGGTGCCACCTCTCCATGCCTTCCCTTGTGCCACACAGGCATCTGGTAGCGCTCATGACTGGAATGTCACTCAGCCATATTGCAGAACTTCTGCCTATCAGCATTCTTTCATTCTCCGAACTGCATCTTTCTGGAACTCGCTTCTCCAGAGTTGTTTTCCTCCAAATTTCAACCCACAACTGTTCAAGTCTAACTGTTACAGATATTTTATGAACAGGGGGCACCAGTAATCTGGTGTATGGATTGTTTTTTTTTACTCATTTGCTTTTCCTTCCTCCGTTCTGTTATTTAAAAAAAAAAAAAAAAACTAGCAAATCCTGCTTCTTAACCCATCACGTCCCGAGGTTTTCCGCACCTCCAACATCCCCCAGTCCTGAGGTATTTTCGATTTTTTTTTTTTTTGCTAAAACCTTCGCTTTTGGTGAGAAACATCGAAAATTCATAGAGAAATCGCTCACCTGAGGTATGAAATACCCAATCCAGGTAGGAGTTCCTCCTTACCTGACTGGTTTTCTATCATGCTGGCACCAAAGAAAACGAGTTCTATGGGAGGGTAACTATTTTATCCACTCATAAACGGTATTTATTTCTTTACTTGGTACGAATGTATATGTAGTATGAGAGTATATTGGTTTTCAAGCAGTAATAAAGGTATTATAAGCATTGTTTCACTCACTAACTAATCACCATACCTGACCTTTTTTTGCCACATTACCTGATCATTATTTCTGGCTGTTTCTTCTTCTAATGCTATGTAAACATTGTCCTCCACATTGTCATTGATTGAGGAATCACTCTGGCCCTGAATATCTTTACTAGCCAGGTCACTGGTAACAGGTCCATTGCCGAGACAATGGCATGAAGGGGGGAGGGGGGAGGTTTTGCGGTGTAAGGCATTGTCCCTGCTTGGCATCTTGTAGAGGAATAGAGGAAGGTGTCCGGTGTATACATATGAAAAATCATCCTCGAAAATTGAAAATTGTGCAAATTAGGGACCTTGCAATTGCACGACGTACTGGTACGCCACCGGGACTGGCAAATGCAAATCATTGCAATGTACCCATACGTCGACGGGACGGGGCGGGTTAATATTACCCCTTCCCTAGTCCTTTGTCATCCCCACAAAACTACACAAAGTATACAAACATCAAACATAAACCTTAATCCTAATGAAATATCTAACTATGCATAAAATAATCCTTCAACTCATCAGGTCATCTTCTATGCCACTTCCAACGACGTCCATGCTCCTCCATACAGTCCACTCTTCCTGGAAGGTCTTGGTCCTATTCCTGATGCACTTCTTCTCTTGGGAAACTGTCACCATCCTCTTGCACTTCAGCTCCTTGGTCCTCCTTAACATCCCTGGCTGCGGGAGAGGACGATTCCTCGGAGACGTCCCAGCTGTACTTTCCTGGCCCATGGTACTGCCACAGATTGTTCACGTGTACCACCTTTGGGCGAAACTTCCTGCCTCCCCGAATCCAATATGTTACATCTGATAGGTGGTCCAACATAGTGTAAGGCCCGTCCCATGGGCTCTGCAACTTTGATGGCTATCCCTTCTTTTGCTGAGGATTGTATAACCAAACTTGGTCACCATCCTTGAAGGTCACCTCACTTGTCTTGGCATCATGCTTGCAATTCATCACCTCTCCTGAAAACTTTAGGGCTCCACGCACTTGATGATATACCTCAGCCAGCCTTTCCTGAAGCTGCTTCACATAACTGGTGGTATCTGTAGGCAACTCTTTACGAGGTCGTCTTCCCATTAACAAGTCAACAGGTAAAGGTAACTCATGGCCCAGCATCAGTCTTTCAGGGGTGTAGCCGGTAGACTTATGGGATATAGACCAATAGGCCTTCAGCATTGCAGGTAATTGCTGGTTCGATTCCATTTGTCCCTCTATGCAGTATTTGGGCAGTTCTTGTTCTAGGGTCCAGCTGAATTTCTCCACCATCCCCTCTGACTGTGGCCTTAGTGGGGTCGTCCTGGTCTTCTTGATTCCCAATATCTTCCAGCACTCACGGAACACAGCAGACTCGAAGTTTCTACCCTGGTCTGAATGTGGCTCTGGTGGCATACCAAAATGACAGAAAAACTGGTCAATAAAAACCTGAGCAACAGTCGCAGCCTCTTGATCGGGGATAGCATAGGCTTCTGGCCACTTTGTGAAGTAGTCCATGGCGACATATGTATACCAGTCTCCTCTTTCAGTGAGTGACAGAGGTCCAGCAATGTCCACCACGACTCTTTCCATCGGTGCAGCCACTTTGTAAGGCTGAAGAGGGGCGCAACCACGTTTCTTTGGTCCCTTCCTGGCATAACATAGGCTACATCACAGGCCCGACACCACTCTTCAAAATTCTGACGTATGCCAATCCAGTAGAACCTCTGTCACAGCCGACTTAGAGTTTTCTTCATTCCCGGGTGTCCACTAATGATCTGGTTATTGGACTCATCCAAGATCTCAGACCTCATCTGCTTCGGAACCACCAGTTGCCAATACTTGCTGAAGCCATCGGGTGTCTCCCACTGATGCTCCAGTAGTCTGTTGTTCAAACGAAGAAGGTCCCACTGACTCCAGTAGCTCTTAATCGCAGGGCTTAACCTGGAAATTTCTTCCCAAGAAGGTCGCACTTTACTATGCTGCAGCCACTCTAGCACTGGTTGTACAGTAGATCTGCACCTTCCATCTGCATCCCCTTCAGGTATTCTTCATCAGACACTGGCTCTGTCACAACAGTACCGCGGCATTTCTTGCCCAAATTCCCATTCCTACTACACTGCTTGCCATCTGATCTTCCGTCTTCTCACACACTATTCATCAAGGCTCTCCTGCATTTCCTCACGGGTGAGGCTTCTTGGGAAAAGCTGGCTGGTTGTTGTCTCTCATCACCAGCCTTCACTAATTTACTCTCATCCTTCTCATTTCGACACTCAAAGCTGAAGTGTTCCACCTTACCACATGTCCAACACGCTTTTGTTACAAAGGAAGATTTCCTTGCATTGCTAAGTACTTGCTCCTTCTTCCATTTGTAACAATCCTCTTTCTTGTGTCTCGGCTTCCAGCAGAACCAGCAACCTCCTCCGGTCTTCTCCTGTTCCCTCTTCCACTTGTAGCAGTCCTCTTTTCTATGTCCTGTCTTTTCATATTAACAGCAACTTCCTTCAAATTTTTCTGTTTGACATACCTGCCCCTTTCTTGCCTTGAATCCTGCACTAAGAGGAGCATGAAAAGTGGATGTACTGGACCTTACGTAGGACTCAAATTCTAGAGCTCTGACTAGTGTTTCTTGCATGCTTCTGGGTTTTACCTGCTTCACTTTCACCTTCAACTCTGCACTATCAAGAGCTTCGATGAACTGGTCCCTCAGAAGAATAGCCAACAAGTTAGGTGCTGCTCCAGGGAACGTTTTGAATGCCATACTCTCCAGGTCATAAGCAAGCTGCTGTAAGGATTCTCCTTGAGCACGTACATGGTTCTGGAATCTTGCTCTGTAAACGTTAGTCTGGTACATGGTTCTATATCTGCACTAACTGTTCCTCTCCTCTACTGACATCTGGCCCAGAATTTACACTGCGGCACCCTTAAGGCTAGTAGCAAGCTGCGCTGCCCTCTGCCTATCATCCCAACCATTCTGATCAGCAAGTAACTCAGACTGTGCATGGTAAGTTTCCCAAGATATTTTTCCATAAAATTCCTGGGGTTCCTTTTTAACCCATTGAGATTCGGCCCTCCGCCAATTGTGTTTGTGCCAGATTCAGAGTGTGCCATTGCGCAAAGATACTTGTACTTAATCGGCCACTGTACATTAACTTTTTATGGTAGACTAAGGAATGTGATACCGTTTTAAAGCTGAATAGTTGTGTTTATTGTAATATGGTTGAAAAAGGAAAATACGATAGCTAAAAGCCCAGTAGGATGAGTAGATTTTAGCAAAAAAGGAAAAATTGCACACCCTTCCATACAAAAATATTTGTAAAAAAAATATTAGAGTTACGTGAAATTTGATAGCACCACGTAAGTCTACAGTAAATTCTCTATCTATTGATATATAGGTTATGGCAATTTATGTCAGTTTTCACAGAATACAGCGAAAGCTCTCGCTGTCGTGCTGGCAGAGGAGTAGACTGTAGCACCAGTAGAACAGGGCAGTATTCCCAAGGTGGACGGAAAACTGATGATAGGGAGAGCTGGAACTCCAGTTTCATCAGCCCTCAGGACTAGTTCCTGACAATCCCCCTTTGCTGAACTTTTTCAGTGTTTCAGTAACACAGACAGTAGGCCAGCATGCTCTCCAATACAAGTTTCTCTAACTGTCTACACCAAACTACATGCACAGTACATACTACACTTCCTTTTCAAAATTCAAAAAGAAAAATGGCTGCTGTAAATCAAGCCTCTGAGTCCCCGGGGGGGGGGGGTGGACCAGAAATTCCCCCACCATCCGCCTATCTCCCAGTGACGACTCAGAGAGATGCCTGGAACCACTGTCTGACTCACTTCTTTTTCATTTCTGCAACATTCGCGGCCTTTCCTCTTAACTTTCTCTCTATCGAACACCACCTCTCCTCCTCTAAACCTCACCTTCTCTTCTTGACAGAGACTCAGCTGTCTGAGGCAACTGACAGCAAACCCTTTTGTGTTTCCTCCTACTTTCTCTATACTCATTTCAAAGCCAAAGGAGGCTGTTGTGTATGTGTATGCAACGATTTATCTTGCTCTCGTGTTCCTGAACTTGATTCTTCTGAATTCTCTATTCTCTGGCTTCGGCTTTCTTGTCATTCTCTGACTAAGTATATCTGTGCTGTTTACTTATCTACTAATTCTACTGACTATGAAAAATTCTTCGACTATCTTACTTCTACGATGGAACACATTCTATCCATTTCTCCTTTCTCTGAAATCTTCATTCTAGGAGATTTCATTGTTCACCACAACCTTTGGCTCTCCTCTCCTTTCACTGATCCACCTGGTGAACAAGCCTACATCTTTTCTATCCTTAATGACCTAGAGCCGCTTGAACAGCACCTTACCCGTATCCCTGACTGCCTTGGAGTGAGCTCTAACATACTTGACCTCTTCCTTACAACTAATCCTTCTGCTTACACTGTTAATCTTTCTTCTCCGTTGGGCTCCTCAGATCATAACCTTATTACCTTAACCTGTCCTATCACTCCGGTACGGCCTGTGGACCCTCCAGGGAAACGTCGTCTGTGGCATTTTGGAGCCGCGGATTGGGAGGCCCTCAGGAAGTACTTCTTTAATTTTCCATGGAATGATTATTGCTACCATGGCCGGGAGCTATCTGAGTGTGCCTTGCGCATTACAGAGGTTATTCTCTTGGGTATGGAAGCATACATTCCCTTCTCACATCCTTTGACTAATGCAAGAAAGCCTTGGTTTAATCATGCTTGTTCTAATGCTGTCCACAACAAGGAGAGGGACTATAAAAGGTACAGGCACCAACCCACCCCTGAATCACATCTTGTTTATGTTTCTGCCCGAAGTCGTGCTAAGGCTGTTCTTTGCTCTGCTAAAAATAATTTCATCCGTACTAAATGCTCTCAACTCTCCAACTCGAATTCTTCCCGCTCCTTCTGGCACCTTGCCAAAAACCTTTCTAACAACTTTACCTTATCATCCTTCCCTCCTCTTTTGTATTCTGATGGCTCTGTAGCTATTTCTTCTACTGATAATGCAGATCTCTTCACTCAGACTTTCTCCTCCATTTCCACCTTAGACGATTTCGATGCTGTTCCTCCATCACTTCCCCCCTCAGACTTGCTCATGGCTGACATTAAAATTTCTGCAGCTGATGTATTTTCTGCCATCACTGGCCTCAGTACTAACAAGGCATATGGGCCTGATGGAGTCCCTCCTGTTGTCCTCAAGAACTGTGCTTCAGTGCTTACACCCTGCCTAGGTAAACTCTTTCGCCTTTGTCTGTCAACTTGTACCTTTCCTTCTTGTTGGAACTTTGCTCTCATTCAGCCAGTCCCAAAAAAGGGTGACCATTCCCAACCCTCTAACTATCGTCCAATTGCTTTAACATCCTGTATCTCAATAGTTTTCGAGTCAATTCTTAAAAGAAAAATTTTAAAGCATCTTTCCCCTCACAACCTTCTTCTGATCGTCAGTATGGGTTCCGTCAGGGATGTTCCACTGGCGATCTTCTCACCTACCTTTCACACTCCTGGTCATCTTCCGTTCGGGACTTTGGGGAAGGTTTTGCCATTGCACTTGACATCTCAAAGGCTTTCGATCGAGTCTGGCATAAATCTTTAATTCCCAAACTACTCTCTTACTATTTCTGTCCTTCTATCTGTGCCTTCATCTATAGCTTCCCTTCTGGTCGTTCTATAGCCACTGTTGTAGACGGCCATCGTTCTTGTCCTTGATCTATCAACAGTGGTGTTCCTCAGGGCTCTGTCCTATCACCAAGTTTCTTCCTTTTATTCATCAATGACCTAAGCTGTACATCTAACCCTATCCACTCGTATGCTGATGATTCCATCCTTCACCTTTCCATTCGCTTCCTGCAACGTCCATCTCAGCATTTACGTCAACAAACAAGGGATGAGGCTATGGCACACCTAATGTCTGACTTAGCTCGTATCTCTGATTAGGGTAAATAATAATCTTGTTGTTTTTAATGCATGAAAAACTCAGTTTTTACACCTATCAACCCGGACAATCTTCCACAGGAGTACTCACTAATGTTTAATAATATGCAGCTCAATCCTGCATCATCCTTGAACATGCATGGGGTTTCATTCACTCGGAACTTAACTTGGAAAGCTCATATTGCATCTCTTGTATACTTTGCTTCCAAGAGATTAGGTGTGCTAAGCCGACTCCGTACCTTCTTTACCCCTGCACAGTTGCTGACTTTATACACGGGTTTTATTCGCCCCTGTTTAGAGTACAACTCTCATGTGTGGGGAGGCTCCCCACCTACAGCTCTTTTCAATAGGGTGGAGTTAAAGGTTTTTCGTCTTATCAACGCTCCTTCACTTACTGGCTCCCTTCAACCTCTGTCTCTTTGCTGCACTGTTTTTTCCTTATCTCTTTTGTACTGTTACTTCCATGGTCACTGCTCCTCTGAACTGTCTGCTTGCATCCCTCCACCTCTACTACGTGTGTGTAGCACCCGTCTAGCAACAAACTCTCATATCTTTTCTGTCCAACTCTCTAATGCAAGAGTTAACCGTTACTCCCGGTCCTTCATTTATGCAACAGGTCAACTCTGGAACTGTCTCCCTCTGTGTGTATTTCATACTTCCTATGATCTCCAGTCTTTCAAACGCAGTGTGTCCAGGCATCTCGAACTGAACGGGTCTTGAATTTGGCTCTCTTTTGTATTTTTCTTTTTTCCTGGAGGGAACGGTTTGAGGGCTCCTGACCTTTGTTTCCTTCTTTCTTGCATTAAAAAAAATCCTTGTTGGTAATACCAATATTAGTCATGGTATAAACCTACTTATTATGCATATGTATCTGATGTACACGTCACTGTAAGAACAAGCAGTTGGAAAAAGATAAACAAGATAGTGTATGTGGAGATAGGCGAGATAGGAGATGGGAAAGATTATATATATATATATATATATATATATATATATATATATATATATATATATATATATATATATATTGTTTCGTATGACTCAAATTCGAGTCATCAGAATGTCAATGGTTGGATTTATGATGACGCGAAATCGACGACAAAGGGTTAATTGGACCCCAGTTATAGCCATGCACTTCAATCCAATTAGGGCTTAAAAACTAAGGCATTATAATGATGTCCATGACTTAAAACTTCTGCTTTCTGATTATTCAGCCCTGTAATGCTACAGTAACTTTAGATGCTTGGGATCCATCAAGATTCACCATACACTGTCCATTCTTTTCATATGCTCCCTATGCACTAGCCTGAGGCTCAACAGTGCAATATTTCCCTACAACCCCAATTTCCTCGCTAATTATCTTCACATGAGAGACTACATGCCTCAACTGATTACAGTATCTACATGCTGTCTGCACTCCATCACTAGTCCCTCAGTAATATTCAGCAGGTTGTCCACATGCTATTTGTACTTCGTTACTATTTCCTCACTAAATAACTTCAACTGGTCGTCTACATGCTGTTTGCACTCGGTCACATTATTGCTTACATCGTACTTCTGCTGCCGTAGCTCAGTGTATACCTCCTCCTTCAATTGTTCCTTTTCTTCTTTCATTTCCCCCCATGAAAGCATCTAGCTGTCCTTGCTTCGTCAGTTGTAATTCCTTTTGTTGCTCCTGTAATGCAGCTTGAAGCTGTTCTCTCTGTGCTTGCAACAGTTCTTTGATTTCTTCATTTTGTGCCTGTAATTGTCCCCTCTGTGCTTGTAATTGTTCTTTGAGTTCTTTCTGTCCTTCATTCTGTGCATGTAATTGTTCTTTGAGTTCTTTTTGTCCTTTATTCTGTGCATGTAATTCTCTTTGAGTTCTTTCTGTCCTTTGTTCTCTGCCTGTAATTATTGTTCTTTGAGTTCTTTCTGTCCTTCGTTCTGTGCCTGTAGTTGTACACTTTGGGCCTGTAATAGCGTCATAATTGTAGACAGGGACATTTCCTCCTCCTTCCTAGCTCGGGACCTTGTCTTCACACCCCTTTGCTCCACGTTGAAGAGTAGACTCACTGCAGCACTTTCAAAAAATCAACACTCCTGACACCAGTGTTACGTCCCCACCCAACACTGCCACAGGCTCAAACAGCAGTAGCTCATTATGGGAAGGACGTTGCCCTGTGAGTTGTTCTTCCTATGGTCAGCCTTTAGGTGTACAGTGCACAACATGAGCTCAGCTGTCGTAAATAAATACTGGCTTCTAAGTTCACTGTCTTTATTTTCCCAAATAATTACACTAATGCTTGCCAGATTCACGTCACTGTGTTCACAAATACCGACGATATAAAACTTACTAACTGCAGTAACACTTCACTGTTTTCCAACACCACTTCACTATTTTCACAAGTACCAATGATATACAAACTTCACTGACACTGCACTACAATCAAACTGAACTGAAAACCAACTGAACTTCCTCTAGTCTCTTCCCCATCCTTACATAAGCTTGCATTGTTCTAGAATGATCTGCAGTCTACGAGAACAACAGCTGCCAACTCAGAGATATCCAGAACATGCCAGAGTTTTCTTACAATACATAACAATGTAAATTGTTTAGCATACAAACTTAAATTGACTTACATATTTTAACAATCACATAAATAAAAGATCATTGAGAAAAAAGGACACAGAAATTAATGTACAACTTACAAAATAACTAAGATCACAAAGAGCAGGCTAACTGGCAACTCTGACTCGTAACAGAAGTACGGAATTACGGGAAACATCGGGAATTCTCTAGCAATACCTAACTGGCATTTTCCGCTTGTTAACAATATATACTGACCATTTAAGTACTCATAAAACTCATGAGAAGCATGTATCTGAAACCTTATTTGCCTTGTCCTCTAATGTATTTGATATTTGAACATGTCCAGGCATATAAAATTAGCCATTTTGGTAGAGATCAGAAAATTTTAGTTTTAGAATGCTAAATTTTACATGCAAGATATATGGGACAAATGACAATTCTTAGGGGCTATTATATGTAAAAAATAAAATATTTTTCATATATATATATATATATATATATATATATATATATATATATATATATATATATATATATATATATATATATACATACTCACTGATATGAAGGTAGATATAGATACAGCTAGAGAAAGATGCATATTTAAGGGTCGCTATGATTTTCACATTATCAAAGGATGCATATTTTCCTCTTTTTTTTTTTTTTCGGAATTTGTTAAAAGCAGGTGCTCAAATGTAGAAATGTGGTCATTTGGAAAGGTCAACAGCTAATTATCAGCTGCATGGGTCACCACACGATAGTATGTGCTAAATTTTGTTCACTTTCATCACTGAGAAGTGTCCAAAACACTAAATGAAAGCTTCATCTTGATTTGTGGTTTTGACCTCTAAACAAGGCAAAAAGGAAGGGTCCCTTCGTAGAGACCTGATACCTGTGTCTGGAAGCTGCCAGTGGGTTTTATAGAGTTCCCGTGTTTAATGAGAAACGCTTGACGGCTCCAAATCTGCAGGGTGAAAATACTTTCATAGACAGTCTCTCAAGAGCATTTTGACATTATTTTGAGTGATTTTTTTTTTTTAATAATGGGCAATGAATAAGACTAGAGATTCTTGTTGAAGCAAAAGTAAGTTGTTTTTCCTGCACACTGTCAGGACCTGTTTGGGTTATCGCTGCCAAAGAATACCACAAGGCATTCTAGGAGTATGAACTGTATAAAACTTAAAGATACAAGGAACAGTGGCTGCAGTCAGAAGTGGAACAGCTGTCCTTAAATGTACACCTCTGTCCTCCAAAACAAGTGAAGAACATTTCACCAGAAGTTGGCACTGCTCTTGATCGTGGCACCATGTTGCAGATTATGTTTTTAAAGACTTGGACCTAGATCTCTGCGTATGACAGTTTCATACAGTTCCATCTGTCACTTACATCATGCTAGGCAGGGAGTAGCTTAAAGAGATCAGGACTCGATTTCTGTCAAAGAGGTAGTTCTAGGTAGGGACAGGAAACTGTCTCGTGAATCGGCAAGAGTAAAGGAAACTGCCAGTCAAATCACGGCGATTGTTATGCTATATAAGAGTAGAATGGAGAAACTCTTATCCATGCCAAAAATAAATGAAGTGACAGTGGAGGAACAGGTCAGTGCGTGTCTTTCGACAGTCGTTGGCCGGAATCATTGTGGTCAGATTTGTAGTCCTGTATTCGACACTACTACAACACATCATAGACTAGGGCTGATGCTGAAAACAAACGGTACATAGTTAGACACCCACGTTGTCACAAAGTTTCGAATGTTACCCATGGAACGAAGCTTGAAATAATCCCTGGGGGCGGATTCTGAAAGCTCAAAAATCCTCGCAAATCCACCATCTTTGGGTGCAAGAGCAACTTTTCAATTAAGTGCATTTTCCGGAGCCGTAGAAGACGAGCGCAAACCCTATGCTGCGTTGTCAAGTTGCACCATGTGAAGGGCAGTCCTAAGTACTTGTAAGCCTTATAACTCTCCTATTTTTTTCTCGCAGATTTTCTTGTAATCCAGAAACCTTTCAGAATCCTTTACTTGGATATTTGGTTTTGCGTGACATGGTAACAAAAGGGAGTAAAAAATATTCAGTTTATTGAAAAAGGTAGGAAAGAAGGTACCAAAGAACTTCCTTCTGAAGGCAGACACAAATTACTGGAAGAATTAGAAAACACTCAGAGAGTATATACCTCCACTACCTCCACCAATGCCATTGCCATTAAAAAGGATTCGGATCCGGATCCGGATCCTCCCTAAAATTTAAGCAATTCTTCCTTCGTCCGTTACCCACCTTTCCACAAAATTTCATTGAAATTCACTGAGAACGTTTGGAGATATTGTGAGGGATACCCAGGACGGGGATCCTGATCTGACCCAAATTTAATCATTTCTTCCCTGGCCCATGGCCCACCCTTCCCCAAAATTACGTCAAAATCCATACATATATTTTTGAGTAATCCTGCCAAATGATCAGTGGATATAGGATCCGGATGCGGATCCGGCCCAAAATCTAATAAATTCTTTCTTGGTTCATGGCCCACCTTTCCACAAAATTTCATTGAAATTCATGGAGAGCCTTTGTAGATACTGTGCTGGATACTCCAGATCCGCATCCAAATCCGGTCCAAAATTTTACATTTTTTTCTTCTTGGCCCATGGCCTACCCATTCAGAATATTTCATCAAAATATATTCATACCTATTTCAATATTCCTGCAAACAGACAGACAAACAGAAAAACAAACAAACAGACAAACAAACAAACCAATGCTGGCAAAAGCATAACCTCCTTGGCGGAGGTAATTGGTTAGTGCTTGTCTTTACCAGGATGGAGCGATAATGTTTTTACTGGCGTCTGTGTGTGTGTGTGTGTGTGTGTGTGTGTGTGTGTGTGTGTGTGTGTTCCCATTAAATCTCATGAACGGTTTGAGCTATTAACATCAAATCTTCAGGGTATCAAGTTATGGCCAAAATCTTGGACGAGTACGAAAATGGGCACTCAGGATCAAGGTGAAGGTCACCAAAATGGCTGCCAAAGGTCAACTATTTTTTCTTTTAAATGGCTTGACTTATGAAACGCGGCGACTGAATTCCGCAGAGTTTTGCTAATTTTCTTCGCATTTGGTTTGCAAGTAGCTTGTACTTGGTCAACAGCATATTCTGGCGGCCGATTAGCATTCGGCTTCCGAATGATTTTTCTATCATTCTATAAAGAGTTTCAATGAACGCACACAAACCTAAATGTTGTCGGCGGCATGACAATAAGGCAATATGAGCCATCTGAGTGTGCCTTGCGCATTACGGAGGTTATTCTCTCGGGCATGGAAGCATACATTCCTTTCTCATATCCTTTGACTAACGCAAGAAAGCCTTGGTTTAATCACGCTTGTTCTAATGCTGTCCGCAACAAGGAGAAGGCCTACAAAAGGTACCGGAGCCAACCCACCCCTGAATCACATAATCTTTACGTTTCTGCCCGGAATCGTGCTAAGTCTGTTCTTCGCTCTACTAAAAATAATTTCATCCATACTAAATGCTCTCAACTCTCCAACTCGAATTCTTCTCGCTCCTTCTAGCACCTTGCCAAAAATCTTTCTAACGACTTTACCTCATCATCCTTCCCTCCTCTTTTCTACTCTGATGGTTCTGTAGCTATTTCTTCTACTGATAAAGCAGATCTCTTCGCACAGACTTTCTCCTCCAATTCCACCTTAGACGATTCCGGTGCTGTTCCTCCATCACTTCCCCCCTCTGACTTCCTCATGGCTGACATTAAAATTTCTTCAGTTGATGTATTTTCTGCCATTACTGGCCTCAGTACTAACAAGGCATATGGGCCTGATGGGGTCCCCCCTGTTGTTCTCAAAAACTGTGCTTCTGTGCTTACACCCTGCCTAGGCAAACTATTTCGCCTTTGTCTGTCAACTTGTACCTTTCCTTCTTGCTGGAAGTTTGCTCTCATTCAGCCAGTCCCAAAGAAGGGTGACCACTCCCAACCCTCCAACTATCGTCCAATTGCTTTAACGTCCTGTATTTCAAAATTTTCGAGTCAATTCTTAATAAAAAAATTTTAAGGCATCTTTCCTATCACAACCTTCTTTCCGATCGTCAGTATGGGTTCCGTCAGGGACGCTCCACTGGCGATCTTCTCACCTACCTTTCAGACTCCTGGTCATCCTCCTTTCGGGACTTTGGCGAAAGCTTTGCCATTGCACTTGACATCTCAAAGGCTTTCGATCGAGTCTGGCATAAATCTTTAATTTCCAAACTGCCCTCCTACGGTTTCTATCCTTCTATCTGTGCCTTCATCGCTAGCTTCCTTTCTGGTCGTTCTACAGCCGCTGTCGTAGACGGCCATCGTTCTTCTCCTAGATCTATCAACAGTGGTGTTCCTCAGGGCTCTGTCCTATCACCAACTCTCTTCCTTTTATTCATCAATGATCTTCTAAGCTGTACATCTAACCCTATCCACTCATACGCTGATGATTCCACCCTTCACCTTTCCATTCGGTTCCCGCAACGCCCATCTCAACAGTTACTTCAAGAAACAAGGGATGAGGCTATGGCACACCTAATGTCTGACTTGGCTCATATCTCTGACTGGGGTAAAAATAATATGGTTGTCTTTAATGCATCTAAGACTCAGTTCTTACACCTATCAACCCGACAAAATCTTCCACAGGTATACCCACTAATGTTTAATAATTTTCAGATTAATCCTGCATCATCCTTAAACATGCTTGGGGTTTCATTTACTCGGGACTTATCTTGGAAAGATCATATTACATCTCTTGTAAAATCTGCTTCCAAGAGATTGGGTGTGCTAAGCCGACTCCGCTCTTTCTTTACCCCTGCACAATTGTTGACTCTATACAGGGGTTTTATCCGCCCCTGTGTGGAGTACAACTCTCATGTGTGGGGAGGCTCCCCACATACAGCTCTTCTCAATAGGGTGGAGTCAAAGGCTTTTCGTCTCATTAACTCTCCTCCTCTTACTGACTCCCTTCAACCTCTGTCTCTTCGCCGCACTGTTGCATCTTTATCTCTTTTCTATCGCTACTTTAATGGTCACTGCTCCTCTGACCTGTCTGCTTGCATTCCTCCACCTCTACGACGGGCGCGTAGCACCCGTCTAGCAGCAAACTCTCATCCCTTTTCTGTCTAACTCTCTAATGCAAGAGTTAACCGTTACTCCCAGTCTTTCATTTATGCAACAGGTCAGCTCTAGAACTGTCTCCCTCTGTCTGTATTTCCTCCTGCCTATGATCTCCAATCTTTCAAACGTAGTGTGTCCAGGCATCTCAAAATGATCGGATCTTGAATTTGGCTCTCTATTGTATTTTGTTTTTCTCTTGGAGGGAACTGTTACTGCGGGCTCATGGCCTTTGGTTCCTTCTTCCTCGCATAAAAAAAAAAAATAATAAAATAAAAAAAATAAAACTTAAAATGTATCTTTGTTGAATGAACAAAAGCAATTTATTATCTGAGTAGTAGCAAAACATCACCATTACACTCTTTTCTTCTTCAATAGAAGCAAGGATGCAGCGATTGGATTATTTAAAGAACAAATTCTGGAAGTATATATATATATATATATATATATATATATATATATATATATATATATATATATATCTTTCTGTCTATATCTGTCTATCTATGAATCAATCAATCAATTTATCTATCTATCTATCTATCTATCTAGAGAGGAAGAAAATGAAGTGTTCGGTTATTCCGCCGAACCACGCTGCAGCTGTGTTGACTCATGGGGTGACTTTCTCCCTTGCTCCCCCAGATACAATATTTAGTCTTGCTCTACCTGTAATTAGAGGATATGCTGCATGTTCAGTGCCATTCATTACCTGGGCAAGAACCCCGTGTAGCCTGAGAAGCTGAGGAACCTGAGGCATTAGTTGACCAAGTAACACCTCCATGAACTGAGAGCATACTGTAACCTTGACATATGGTCGACATGGTTGACGTCATGTGCACCAAGACAAAGAGCATACAAAGAATAGAATCAGTCTGGTAGGCACCATTTGTAAGAGCCAACACTTACCTGAAAGAGATGGTTTTACTGTCGGACTGTGCTGACATTGTAAACAGAGAACAAGAAAATCCTTTTCTCCATCAAGATTAGTACTACCATGATAATGAAGCCTGGCAAGATGAAAGTTATAACGTCCAAAAATAAAATTAAGTTGGAATGAATATGTTCCACAAGTTGTGTCTAAAGATCACCAGTACCAGATGGACATGACAAAGTCCCCTGTGCATATTCATGAACGCATCCTCTTGAAAACATACACATCTATAGCACAAACAACCTCTACAATTTAAGCATCCAGAAAAGAGGTGGGAAGGCATTGGAGAGGTACACATACCTTGCGGAATGGAGATGGTATGGGAGTTGGCCAAGCAACGCCTCCAGATACCCATCATTCAGTATCTGCTTTGTCTGTGGATATATTGATTACCATGGTGATACTGAGGTCCTGGTCTCTTGACAAGTGTCAAAGGTGCAGAGTACTCGTATGTCTCAGACCTGCAGAGTGTAAACCACTTTTAGCATCATCGTAAAATATTTTACTGGGGATGTCACTTGCACAGTGTGAATTGCTGAGAATGACCCGCCAAAGGGGGATGTTGCTTATCCCAGTCACTTGCCAACTAGTTTTACATTTTCGGTTTCCGATCACGAGCATGGCGAGATAATTTTGAAAAGGATAGACAGGAATTTTGAAGACAGCAAAAAAAAAAAAAAAAAAATGTTCATAGCAATAGGGTGGAGTAGAGACTGTAGTGAGATAAGAATGCCTAGGGAGTTAGTACAATGGTCAGTGTCACTGCAGTACCCTCCCTCCATAAGCTGTCATTCACTCCTCTCCTTGTCGCCTTGTTCTTCCTCTTTTCTCTTTCGTCCTTTCATCTATTTTTGTCTTAAGACTTACGGATATATTTGATGATGATTATGGAGATTCATCCATAAAGCTCGGGGATTGAATAATGTTTTCTTCCCTGAGAAATTGAGTAGAATCAGTGCCTTCACTAGGACATTTTAGCCTTGTGAAATGGTTGCATACTCATGATACTCATGATATTCATTCACTTATGTATTACTGTACAGGCGATTATCTGTCGATTATGGCACCGTTAGCATTTTTGCTAAAGTTGGCAATGCCAGTAACATACAACTGCAAACTCTGCTAGCTTTAGCTTTAAAGAAGTTTTTAAAATTATCAGAAACATAAATTACTATAAATGTCTAAATTTTAGCATGTTAACCCGCCACGTGCCAGTGCCGTTTTAAAACGGTCTGGCATAATGCCACGGCCAGTGCCAGTGCCATTTTAAAACGGTCTAAAATAGAAAACGTCACTGTGACTGCATTTTTCAAGATTCGCGGGTAAAAATTGGCAGGCATGTAAGGTAACTGTTCCTCTACCATCCCCGAGGCTGTCAAGGTCATACACTCACTCGCTCCCTCCCTCATGCTCTCTCTGCCTCACTCTGTCTGTGTTCCTCACCAAGTGCTGTATGTAGTGAAGGCATTTTGTAAATATTTTCATGCAAGTGTAAGTTGAAAATATTTTCTTGTAAGTGTAAGAACTATATAGTGAAGTCATGTTGTAAATACTTTCTTGTAAGTGCCAGGACTGTACATAATGAAGTCAGGTTGTACCTATCTTCAAGTAAGTGTAAGATAATGCATTCACAGTGAGAAAGACACGCAAATTGTGATAGATGTTGAAGTAATAAGTGATCAGAAAAGTGTACTGAACATTGCTATACCTTCCCAGCATAAATACCTGAGTATACCTTACATAGAAAACGGCTTTCTCTCACGTACATTGTGAGCATTAGAGAGCGGCTATACTTGTACACGAGTATACAAGATTCAATAAAACTCATTTCCGAGCCTCGGTGAGCATTTTAGTGGCAAAATTCCTTCTATCATTTTAGCCAAAAAAGAAAAGGTCGAAAAATTGCCGGCACTGGGGTGACCGAGAGGGCTAAAAATAGCCAGCACGCGGCGGGTTAAGCATTTCATTGTCCTTAAACATACTGATGACACAACTTAGCAATGTTATACTTTCTGCAGAAACACTTTGCCCCGTAAGCATCTGTGAGTAACTAAGTGACAACTGGGGATATGGACAAGTAAAAGCATCGGACGAGTACTGTAACGCTCACATGTTTGATTCATTCTCCCATCACATTGTGAAGTCTTCCACTGTTGCCTCCTTGGCCCCTCTGGTTTATTGTCTTCTGCCTTGTGTCCCACCTGCGTTACCGGTTCTAATAATCTACAGAGGCGGAATCAGGATTTTTGGGGGGTGTTGCCCCAAATTTTTTTCGGCATTATTCAAGAGCCCTTTAGTCTCAATACCCTACAATTTTGTTTAGGAGACTTGTGGACCCCCTTGGTTTTTCCAGGGCGATTTCACGAGGTTACTGAGTAGAGTAGTGAGCCCTCTTGATTTTAAAAAAATTGCCCTTGGATATTGCAAAAACGGATTAAGTAAAGCTCGAATGGAAACTCATACACATGCAGTTTGTTCAGTGCAATACTATTCATATTTCACAAGGAAAACAAGAAACGTATAGTTACATATGTTTATCACCGGGATGCAGAAATACAATAATTCTTAACAGACTATAACAAAATAGATTATCAAGTAAATTACAATAATCAGAAACTGTCAAATTGTGGCATGTAACTGAGCTCCACGTTACAAACTGAACGAAATAACATGCAATTTGGCTCTTAATCACATTCAGTTATTTTGTGTTCAGTCATCAGCATGGTCGGAGAAAAGATCCACAAATTGCATTCGTCGGCTGTGTTTCCTTGCAAACACATCAATGACTTTTGAAATATCGATGGTTACAGCATAGTTTATATTAATTTAAGCAAGTCCGTTTAGGCGTTCATTTGTCATCGTGCTCCTGAGCCAGGTCTTCAGCCGACGCATGGCACTAGAACTTCACTGTTTCTCATAGCTGGTCAAGGGAATAGTAGCCTACATACAAGTATTAAGTTAATCTTGATGTTTGGAAAAAAAAATCATCTGCAAATGGCAAAGCATCTCGTGGACTGCTAGGTACCTCTTTCTCCCATGCTTTCCATTTCCTCACCCACATCCTAAGCTCAGCTTCAAGTGACTGCTTCTCTGGAAGATCATGATTGTATGATGATAACGGCTGCTGAGTCAACTCCTTGATTCCAGATTTCAAGAGAACTGCAGGTACAATCTGCATTCTCTGAACATCATTCTTCTGGAATGAAGAAAACCGTTCATTTAATTGTTGGTCTTAACGATCAAGTAGTGTGATGGTAACGTTGCGTTTGTAGTAGTCTGTTACTGAATCAGCAAGAGCATTGTTTCCGAGTGTCTGTCTACCACACCTCCTAGGGGCTTTGGCATCCAATTCGAGTGTTCCAGCAATGTCTTTTGCATGCATAAAGCATCCATTATGGAAAGAATCAACATCTTCCCACGTTGAACTAACCAAGTGTTTGAGATCATCGACATGTTCATAAGCACGGATGATGTCAATGGCTCTGGCTTGTAGTTTCTAACACATTCCTTTTGTAGCCGACAACACTTTACAGGTTACAATCAGCGTGAACACAAATTCAAATTGTATAAAGGACAGGAACAAGCTAGGAGCGGCACTGATAGATTCCCTGTTCTACTCATTGGGTGAGGTCATCATATCTCTAAACATCAGATGATTGTAGAAAGTAGATCCAGGAAAACAACCTTAGCATCATAGCGTTCGATCCAACGTGTCCTGCAAACATCGAGTAGCTTGGTTCGGTTGGTTTGGCCAAAGTCATTAGACCTCTCTGTGAAGCCCTCCAGATGATTCTGGCGTTTTGGAGAGTTATTAAAAAATCTACTGGCTTCACTGATAACAGTCATCATATTGGACATGATAAGACGTTGCAAGCCTTCATTATGCATAAGTTCAACTGATGGGAGTTCCTATCTATCTATATACCTATTCTGCTTCCCCCACGGAATGGGAGGTAGCCGAGACAGGACGACACACTCCCAATTTACTCATCCACTCAAACATATTCATTTGCATCTTCGCATTTATCCCCAAGGGGAGAAGGGACAGATCCTCACCGCACCACACCGCACGAGGGTCAACTGCACAGTGCAATCAGTGACATCCACAGCAGGGCTCGACAGTAGAGCTGGTTTACCCCTGCCACATCATAATGGACCCGTCCCCTTGACCTGATCACCTAATCAAATGGGAGTTGCAGTGAATGTAAATCGCCTTTGGCTCTACTTCCAGAACTCGAGTAGCTGCACCATGTAATTTTCCTGCCCTATCGCCTGCAGCATCGTAAGATTGCTCACGGATATTAGCCATATCGAGTGCTAGTTTGTCAGTTGTAGTGTACATTATTTTGTCAGCAATGGCACGTCCACTTGTCCCAGTATCACACTCAACAAACTCCACGGGCAGTTCTTGGATGTTGTCGTGGGAATCCACGTATCGCACAACCAAACTGAGCTGTTCATGGTTGGATAGATCTGCTGCTTCATCTGCACAAATCGAGAAAACACGAGCCTTTTTTGTTAGTGATGAAAATACCCTATATTTGCCGTCAATTACTTTCATTTAGCATATTTGGCATAATATTGTGTGGAATTTGGCAGTTTTGCTTCTCAGAAATCTGGCAACCCTGACTATGATCACAGCTACCTATGAATCGACGCGCACACACACACACACACACACACACACACACACACTGTTGTGTCGTACGTTCCAGTATATACTAGCAATATTGTACGTATGGGCGTTTGGCATCGTCTGGCAAAGTTTATTGCGTACTTTTGGCAGTAGGCTGTGTTTGGTACGTTACTGTTTGTTACATAAAGCCGATCCACACACACACACACACACACACACACACACACACACGACAAGCATTCGCATTAGAAGATAAAAAGAAAATTGCCTGGGCAATGTTAGAGAGTTAAACAGAAAATTTAGTTGGAATGGAAAAATCATTCCCACTGTGAAGATATGTAATCCTGAAAGAAGGATGTTGTTCGGGCAACTAGGAAAACACCACTGCGTCCGTCCCTGTTTTGGGGGGTATTCTCACCCTCTCTTGATTTTCTCAGCTATTTTTTTTTTTAAGTATATATAGGTTGTTGTTGTTGACTAACCCCGGAGTGTCCAGCCGAACAAACCCACAACCGCAGCCCCTGCACTCACGTATTTTCTAACCCATATGAAAATTTTTGTCAGATATTAAATGTAATGGTGACGTGTATGATCCCAAATGCTGTAATGTATTTAGGCAAACTAGTCTGACTAATACTGTATTTGTACTTGCAGTTAACACCTGTGCTTACAGACAAAAAAAAATGCAGGGTTAATATTCATTTAATCTATTCACAGCATACAGAACTAATATTTGTTTACAGGGTAGCGTCCGTGGATTACGGTGACTATATACAGAAAGTGATGGATACCTCAAATGACGAGATGATTATGAGGCTAAAGGAGAAGAGAGATTTTTTTCCTAATGAGGACCAGGCTGTGGCAGCAATGGTGACAGGTGCTCACGCTTACATTCAGTCTCATACATATACATCTTTTCAGCTCGCAAAGAGAAAGGTTAGTAGTTTTATATATTATTATTATTATCATCAGCCGTTTGAGTGCCCACTGCAGGACAGGCCTATCCAGACCGAACTGGGGACGATACAACCAATGTATCTCTATCAAAAAGCTTAGGTTGTCTGGTAGAGATTGTATGTAGGGTGAGAAGTGCTTGTAATGTGAATGTAGTGTTGGAGTAGCTTTGGATGTGTATGTCGTCTGTGAACCAAGTGTAATCGGCCCGCGCAACCCGACTTGGTGCAAGCATACTTTATAGTACGCGACACTGGTTCTTATGTAGTAGTAGTAGTAGTTGTTCCCTAGGCAGTCTGGCCGAACAGCCCCGAGTCCCTTAGGAAGGCCATGGCCGAGACCGGGCTTTCCCACAGAGCTCTCAAAGAGCGTATGTTGTGTTGTTGGCGTAGGTGATTGTGTGCAATGCAGTCTTCCATAATGTGCTTTTTAGTATGGGGTGCTGTGTTGCATCCTGGACAGGCATCAACGACGGAGTCATCCAGCCTCTTCTGGTAGTTTAAGAGGGCTGGATGGTGCCCACATCTAAGCCTGGCCAAGTGGACCCTGTCCTCACAAGGAAGATAGGATTCAGAAGGGTGGATGTCAGGAGGCCATGCATGCAGCTGTGTGTTGTCTTTAAGTGACTGAATGGAGCGGCGAGTGATCTGAGCGTGGATATGCTTCCGGAAGCTGGTCTGAGGTGGGCGAGGGGGAAGAGGTGACAGTATTTGTGTATGGTATCGTGTGGTGGGTGTTGTTTTGATGTTCCTTGGTGTGGGTGGATGTGCTGCCATGTACTGTAGTGGATGTTGTGGGTTTGTGGAGGCTGCAGCAAGAAACTGGGTGCCTCTCATGTCTAGGTGATCCTTGACTTTGAGGACTTTGATTTTTTGATGTAGGTGATCTGTGGGTGTAGTAGCTGTGCAGCCTGTGATTATTTTTAGGGCCTTGTTCTGTATGGTCTGTAAAGTGTTGTAGTGTGTTTTGGTGAGGTTAGAAGCCCAGGCAGGGCTTGCATAATTCATCACTGAACGTATGTATTGCTTGTATACTGTGGTGGTGGTTTCTTTGTTGTGTCCGAATGTTGTATGGGCAAGTGACCTCAAAGCATTGAGTCTTGGTGTTATTTTATTTTTGATGTTTGTGATGTGTTGTTTAAATGATATTGATGTATTGTATGTTACACCAAGGATTTTGGGGGGTGGGGGGGTGGTAGGGGAGTGTTGTTTATGGTGAGATGTGGGATGTGACTGTGTTCTATTGTCCAGTTTGTGAGAAGGGTCACTGTAGATTTGGCTGGGGTTATTTTGAGCCTGTTTGTGGTGAACCATTCGTGTAGTGTTGAGGTAAGGTTGAATGATGTGTGCAGCTGTGTTTGCGTTTTGGTGTGTGCATGTAAGTGTTATATCATCTGCACAGGAAGCTATGTGTATCTGTGGTGTGTGGGGTGTGGGTAGGTCGTACATGTATTGGTTAAAGTGTGTAGGGGACATAACAGATCCTGGGGGGACGCCATTTGTGAAGTGTCTGATGTTAGAAGACTGATCGGTAAATATTACGTGTGCACATCTGCCTGCTAAGTAGTTTGCCAGCCATCTTTTTGTGTTATTGTGCATGTTTGTTTTGAGTATTTTGTTTGTGAGGTTATGGCGGGGATTGGCATCAAAAGCTTTGCTAATGTCTAGTGTGATTAGGAGTGTTCTGTGTGGTGGCCTAGCTGAATTCATGCCATCGGAAACTCTCTGTGTAAGGTCTGTAAGAAGGGTGTTTGTGGAGTGTAGTTCCCTAAAGCCATGTTGTGACTGGGCTAGGGGAATGTGAGGTGTGACTAGTTGTAGTACCAGTCGTTCAGTGACTTTAGAGGGGGTGCAGAGGAGTGTGATGGGGCGATGTAAGGAGGGTAACGTGGGGGCTTTGTTGGGTTTAGTGATATTGATGATATTGCCATGCTTCCAAATGTTGGGTATTATGTTGTGTGAGTAGCTGTAGTTTGATATGTTGGTGAGTGCTTGTATGCCATGTGGTCTAAGGTGTTTAAGGTGAATGTTGCTTATGTTGTCTGGCCCACAGGCAGATGAGTGCTTGAGGTTGTTAATGATATGCTTCATCTGGGTCTGTGGGGAACTGTGTCTTACGTCGGATGATACGTCGGTCTTCGGGATGGGGGTTAAGATGGCTGACTTGTGAAAAGTGGTTGATAAGAGTGTTTGCTTGTTGTTTGTTTGAGGGTATGGTGTCTGTTGTTGTGATGGCAGTGTGTGATTGTGTAGTGTTGCTGTTGGAAAGTGTGATGCTGTTTAGTGTTTTGTAGAGTTTGCCGATGTTAGTTTTGTGGCAAGTGTTTGGAGGTAATTTTTCCAGTTTAGTGTTTGTTCTGATATTTTGTTGTTTATCTGAGTGTTGAGTTCTTGTATTTGTTGTACGGTGTCTTGTGTATGGAGTGTTGGGGAGTGTCGTAGTGTGTCCCATTGTCTGATGAGGCCTTTAATTTCTGGTGTGAAGTTGGTGTTGTGTTTCTTTCTGTTGCCTCTAGGGATGTGTCTTTTGTCTGCGTTTTGTATAATTGTATTGAAAGTGTGCACAGCAGTGTTGATGTTTATGTCCGCCAAAGCAGTATGTGGCCGGAAGAACGATCCCAAAGTTTATTATCGTGGCAGGGCGCGAACCCTCGTTCTTCCATGTGCGAAAACATGCACTCTACCACTGTACTACAGAGGCTCCAGTTATATATATATATATATATATATATATATATATATATATATATATATATATATATATATATATACACACACACACTATATTTATGTCTATATACATTAGTATAAATACATATAATACATATAATACACTTAAATACAGTATAATCCGTTCTCAGAGAGCAATGGTAAGGTCAGTGTTGGGAATGTCTATAAGAGGCAAAGAGAGAGAGAGAGAGAGAGAGAGAGAGAGAGAGAGAGAGAGAGAGAGAGAGAGTGAAACAGGTTGGGTGAAAGCAAACCAAAGTCGAAGACGATATAAAAGTTATAAAAGAACAGAAATGGATGGGGGCAGGCCACGTACAAGAGTGAGGGATAACCGATGGAGCAAGAGGCTGACTGATTGGACACTATGAGATTGTAAGCGTAGCTGAAAAAGGCCAAAAGGGGGTGGAGAGATGAGAATTTTGTAGAGAAAACATGGCAAAGATTGTCTCAGGCAAAGAATTCGTTGAAAAGGTTGGGAGATGCCTTTGTTCCACAGTGGACTTTTAATGGATGATATATATATATATATATATATATATATATATATATATATATATATATATATATATATATATATATATATCATCATCAGCCGTTTGAGTATCCACTGCAGGACCGGCCTATCCCGACCGAAGTCGGGACGATACAGCCAATGTATCTCTACCAAGTGACTTAGGCTGTCTGGTAGAGATTGTATATAGGTGATAACTGCTTGTAAGTGTAATTGTAGTGTTGCAGTGACTTTGGATGTGTGTGTAGTCTGTGAACCAAGTGTAATCGGCCCGCACAAGGTGACCGAGTGCAAGCATACTTTGTAGTAAGCGACACTGGTTCAACAACAGCACCCCTTGTGTCTGCCAATGCAGTACATGGCCGGCTGAACACTCCCAAAATTAATGACCATGGCGAGGCGCGAACCCTGGCTCACCCGTGTACAGAACCCAAACTCCACTACTGTACCACAGAGGCTCCATATATATATATATATATATATATATATATATATATATATATATATATATATATATATATATATATATATATATATATATATATATGTATCGATATATATATGTATCGATATATATATGTATCTATATATATATATATGTATCTATATATGTATGTATCTATCTATCTATATATGTATGTATGTATGTATGTATGTATGTATCTATCTATCTATATATGTATGTATGTATGTATGTATCTATCTATCTATCTATATCTATCTATCTATCTATATATATATATATATATATATATATATATATATATATATATATATCCGTATCCATGTATATTATATCCATATCTATATCGATGTCTATCTATCTGTCTGTCCATCTCTCTACCTGTCTATCTATTTATTAATTAATTAATTAGTTTATTTAATTATCTATCTATCTATCTATCTATCTATCTATATCTATATCTATCTATCTATCTATCTATCTATCTATATCTATATCTATCTATCTATCTATCTATCTATATATATATATATATATATATATATATATATGAGGTATATATAAGAAGTATCCGACCTTAGGCTCTAAAAAATAAATAGCTAACCGGCTGACTTACGACATTAATACTCCTCAAAGTAGGCCCCTTCGGAATTTGCATCCCAGACCAGCGTTCCTTCCACTGCCTGAAACATTTTCAAAGTCGGTGTTCGCTGTCTCCCGCAGATGTTTCGTTCATTCGTCATGATCTCGCCTTAAACTCTTACGTTCTTGTTATTTCTTCTAAGAAAGTGGCCAATACGGATAACACAGTAACGGTTTCAGCCTCTGTGGTGGTGGAGGAAGTGGCGATCACTGGTTATAGAAGATATTAACTTTTATTCCCCGGATGGATGCCAGTCTGACTCTAGCATACTTGACTTCATCTGAGAAGAGGAGAGCCTCAAGATTTTCAAAGCTGTTTGTCTGATTGCATTTACTGGTAACGATGTATTTCAACTGTTTTATTGTACAAGGATTACAATAACTGTTTCTGACGTTATAATTGCTTAAATAAGAAACTGTATAGGTATTTTAATAGATAAAAAAAAAAGCCATTACAAAGCCTATCAGATGAACTAGATACATGTGAAATTTTCAGTTTTCCTCACAGATCAAAATAATACCACAATAAAGATGTATAAATAACATTAATTTGCCTTAATATAGAAAAATAACAAAGATCTGCATGAAAGTTTATCCAAAAGTGTTGATCTGGTAGAATAACTGAAAATTTTACACGTATCTGATAGACTTTGCAAGGCTTCATTTTTAAATTAATATCTTCAAATAATTCTACATATATATAAGTATAAATAAATAAACGAATAAATATGTATATATAAATATACATGTATATATTTTCATTATATGTATCTATGTATCTATCTACATAATCTCTATCTATCTATCTATCTATCTACATATACTGTATAAGTGATCCTACTGTCGGATACGTTTATCGCAACACATCTAATAAAAATGTAAAGTAACGAATGCACTTGGACAACCACTGAGCTGCAAGTTTTCAAAACAAGGCTCTTGTCTTCTCAGATGAGGTCGAACAGCCTATAGGCTAGGGGAGGGAACTGTTTAATAATCTGATATCCGATAGAACAGTCACTACTGATGTTCCTCTGGACACTTCAACATATCAGAAAAATACACTCTGTCATATCATCATACCAGTAGTGCACGAGAGGAGGCCAGCATGTAATCATTATGGTTAATATGTATTAATGTCGAACTGATGACGTGCCATGTAAAAGGGGTGAAGGATCTCAGCGATTGGACTATCATATCCGTTCTCAGAGGGAAATCAGAAAGCAAGGACGAAACCACAGGGATTTATGAGGTTTTACTGAGCTTGAAAATACCTTTCCCCGTGTTGTCTTTTTTAATGTGTTAGGATGAGTGGGTGCAGTAAAACACTGAAATTTTAATAATTATATAGTGTGTAATTATTATATGAGGAATAACACAATGCGTGCAGCTGTATGATGTGTGTGTGTGTGTGTGTGTGTGTGTGTGTGTGTGTGTGTGTGTGTGTGTGAGACAACAGATGGTCCTTGAGCACTCTCACAGGAGCATAAAAATTGAGCTTAGAGTAAGATCTACTTGAAAACACAGTGACTGGCACTAACTACCAGAGAAAAAATGAATGAAGAATGGGGTACTAGCTTCATCTACACTGTAGGCTCGTGAAAGTGAAGTCCACTTTCGTTCTCTGGTCATGTTTTTCATCGCCTTAGCCAGTTGCCAGTGCAAAGCATCGAATGTGTAATCCTGTCCAAGGTCTATGGCCATAATCTTCATCGATGAGACCCAATCCAAGGACTATGCGAACAATACGGTGTCCAGCTAAACCAACTCTGGGCAGTATTTTTGTTTTGTGTCCGTAATTTCGTATCCTCATATTAAGTGTGTTTAAAAAAAATGGATGTTAATGTGCTAAGTACATAGTCATCTGCGTTGTGAGTTGACATCAGTGGCAGGAAATTCCATCATGTGGAGTGAATGGGAGTAAAAACCTTGCAGAAAAGAGCGTCGACATCTGATCACAACCTAGTCATAACACATTAATTAGTATCTACTGTATGTATACCTAATTTTAAGTTACGTTCCTTTGCTAAACACAACAGCCATTTCCTCATACTACCTGTCGGATGCCAAACGATTCAACAGGTGACGGGCTGGTATGATGTGAAGGACCTAATCTACCCAGCCGACATCGTTTGGTACTTTCACAAACCAAGTCCGTGGAAGTACAAGTTTGACCAAGGCATCAGTAGGCTCGTGGAAAGCGGCTTTATTGGACACTGGTACAAGGTTAGTTAGACAATAAACATGCATGGCTGATGATTCAGGTTGATTTGTGCATCTTACTTCATACTGTTTCACATAAATCCTGTCTTGTTCCTGAAATGTCCTGAAAAACCATAACCAATGGCCACATTGTACATGTCATTCTATTGTTCTTTGTAATCATTTGGAAATCACCAAAGAAAGACATCCATAACCTTCATTTCTTATCATCTCCTAAAATTAAGAACTTTATTGAAATAGTTTTTAATAAATCATATAAAAATTTGGCTTGTATATTGGATGCAAGAGTTTATAGAGGTTGGGGGAGTGGACTTTCTGACCACTACTTGGTGGTGGCCAGAATTAAAGTTCAAGTAAGATGGAGGAACAGAAGGAGGGAAAGACGAGAGGAAGGAGTAGTTGCAAGGAGAGTGGAAAGGTTACAAGAGGATGAGAAAAAGGCAGAGTATAAGAGAGAAGTGGAGGAACGATTGGGCAAATATGAATTGGAGCAGATGGGGGACGTGGAAGGTGTGTGTAGAAAATTTACAGAAGAAATATGTGCAGCATGTGATGTGGTGTGTGGAAGGAAGAGAAGACGGAGGGGGGTGCAAGGAACAGCGTGGTGGACTGAAGAGGTGAAACAGGCTGTGGCACAAAAGAAGAAAGCATACAATGAATGGATGAGGAATAGGGGCGTGGAAGAGGTTGAGAGGCGGAAGAGTTATATGTAGAAAGAAAGAGAGAGGTGAAAAGATTAGTAAGAGAGAGTAAGAAGAGAGTGGATGAGGAATTTGGAAGGAATTTGAGTGTAATGTGGAGGGACTGTAAGAAAATGTTCTGGAGAGAGGTGAAAAGAGTAAGACGGGGTGGAAGTGAAGTTAGCAGGGGAGTGAAAGATAAAAATGGTAGATTACTAGTGGAGAAGGGAGAAAAAGTGAGCAGATGGAGAGAACACTTTAAGGAATTGTTGAACGTGGAGGATGGAAGTAATGCGAGTATAAGTGGCTGGGGAATGGCTGGGAGAAGGAGGGAGGTGAGAAGACAGTAAGAAATCAGTAGGATAGAAGTTGTGGAAGCAATGAAGAAAGTTAAATCAGGGAAAGCCCCAGGAATTGATGGAGTGTGTGGTGAAATGCTGAACCATGGGGGAGAGATAGTAGTAGAATGGATGTGGAAGATGTGCAGATTGGCCTGGGAGGAAGGTAGAGTCCCGGAGGATTGGAAGTCAGGTATAATTATTCCCTTGTACAAAGGAAAAGGGGAAAAAGAAGTGTGTGGTAATCATAGGGGCATTTGTCTTCTTAGTATAATAGGAAAAGTGTATGGTAGGATACTTATTGACAGAGTTAGAGAAAGAACAGAGGAATTAGTTGGAGAAGAACAGGGAGGCTTTAGGAAGGGAAGAGGTTGTGTAGATCAGATATTCATTCTCAGATCTTTAGTGGAAAAGTTTCTAGAGAAGGGAAAGAAGTTGTATGCGGCTTTCATGGATTTGGAGAAAGCATATGACAGGGTGGATAGACTAAGATTGTGGAAAGTGTTAAGAATATATGGAGTAGATGGGAAGTTGTTGAATGCTGTGAAGAGTATGTACGATGGTGCGAAGGCTGCAGTGCGTGTGGATGGTGAACTAAGTGAATTTTTCTCTTTGAAAGTTGGGTTGAAAGAGGGATGTGTCATGTCTCCATGGTTGTTCAATCTGTACATGGATGGGGTAATAAAAGAGGTACAAGGTAGGGTAGTGGATGTTGGAGTGGCCCTGGTGAGAGAGGATAGTGTTTGGAAACTCCCTGTGCTGTTGTTTGCAGATGATACTGTGTTGTTGAGTGAAGATGAAGGGGAGCTGCAAGGCTTGGTGGATGAGTTTGGGAGAGTGTGTAAGAAACGGAATCTAAAGGTGAATGTAGGGAAGAGTAAAGTGATGGTCTTTGAGAGAGGTGAAGTCAGTGAATGTACAACGAGGTTGGATGGTGAGGAATTGGAAAATGTGAGTACGTTTAAGTACTTGGGTAGTGTGATGAGTAAGGATGGAAGTTTGGAGGGTGAAGTGCTTGAAAGGGTACAGCAGGGAAGAAAGGTTGCTGGTTCTTTGAAAGCAGTGATAAGAAACAGGGAAGTGAGCATGGAAGTGAAAAAGTTACTACATGACAGTATTGTGATACCAACTCTAACGTACGGAAGTGAAGCTTGGACGTTGTTGGAAGGATACAAGTCAAGAGTGAGAGCAGTGGAAATGAGTTATTTAAGAGGAGCCTGTGGAGTCACATGGAGAGACAGGCTGACGAATGAGGATATAAAGGAGCGTTGTGGTGTTGATGTGGATGTGATAGGAAGCGTTATGAGGAACATACTGAGGTGGTTTGGCCATGTGGAGAGGATGGAGGGTGAAAGACTGACGAAGAGAGTGTATGTGAGTGAGGTGGAGGGGGAAAGAGGGAGGGGGAGGCCGAGGATGAGATGGAGGGATGGGGTGGAGAGGTATATGAGAGAGGGGTGTGTGAGTTGGGAGCAGGGCAGTGAAATGGCGGGGGACAGGGTGACTTGGAGGCGATTTGTTTGTGGCCACCCCAAACGGGATTGAGGCGTCTGGCAATAGATAGATAGATAGATATAAAAATTTCATTGATCCCGAATGCTTCACATGTACACATTAGCCATAAACTTTGTCCTATCCATCTGTGTATTTGAAATTTCTAGTGGTGTACAAAAGCAACACCTAAACCACTGGGGGAACGGCTGTGTTATAGACATTAAAATTTCTTCAGGTGATGTATTTTCTGCCATCACTGGCCTCATTACTAACAAGGCATATAGGCCTGATGGAGTCCCTCCTGTTGTTCACAAGAACTGTGCTTCTGTGCTTACACCTTGCCTAGGTAAACTCTCTCGCCTTTGTCTGTCAACTTGTACCTTACCTTCTTGCTGGAAGTTTGCTCTCATTCAGCCAGTCCCAAAGAAGGGTGACCATTCTCAAACCTCTAATTATCGTCCAATTGCTTTAACATCCTGCATTTCAAAAGTTTTCGAGTCAATTCTTAATAGAAAAATTTTAAGGTATTTTTCCTATCACAACTTCTTTCTGATCGTCAGTACGGGTTCCGTCAGGGAAGTTCCACTTGCGATCTTCTCACCTACCTTTCGGACACCTGCTCATCCTCCTTTCGGGACTTTGGCGAAAGCTTTGCCATTGCACTTGACATCTCAAAGGCTTTCGATCGAGTCTGGCATGAATCTTTAATTTCCAAACTGCCCTGTTACGATTTCTATCCTTCTATTTGTGCTTTCAACGCTAGCTTCCTTTCTGGTCGTTCTATAGCTGCTGTTGTAGACGGCCATCGTTCTTCTCCTAGATCTATGAACAGTGGTGTTCTTCAGGGCTCTGTCCTATCACCAACTCTCTTCCTTTTTTTCATCAATGACCTTCTAAGCTGTAGATCTAACCCTATCCATTCGTATGCTGATGATTCCACCCTTCACCTTTCCATTCGGTTCCCACAACGCCATTTCAGCAGTTGCTTCAATAAACAAGGGCTGAGGCTATGGCACACCTAATGTCTGACTTGGCTCGTATCTCTGACTGGGGTAAAAATAATCTTGTTGTTTTTAATGCATCTAAGACTCAGTTCGTACACCTATCAACCCGACAAAATCTTCCACTGGTATACCCACTAATGTTTAACAATATTCAGCTTAATCATGCATCATCCTTGAACATGCTTGGGGTTTCATTTACTCGGGACTTATCTTGGAAAGATCATATTACATCTCTTTTAAAATCTGCTTCCAAGAGATTAGGTGTGCTAAGCCGACTCCATTCCTTCTTTACCCCTGCACAATTGTTGACTCTATACAGTTTTTTTTTTTTTCGCCCCTGTGTAGAGTACATCTCTCATGTGTGGGGAGGCTTCCCACATACAGCTCTTCTCAACAGGGTGGAGTCAAAGGCTTTTCATCTCATTAATTCTCCTCCTCTTACTGACTCCCTTCAACCTCTGTCTCTTCGCCGCACTGTTGCATCTTTATCTCTTTTCTATCGCTACTTCAATGGTCAGTGCTCCTCTGAACTGTCTGCATGGATTTCTCCACCTCTACGACGGGAGCGCAACACCAGTCTAGCAGCAAACTCTCATCCCTATTCTGTTCAACTCTCTAATGCAAGAGTTAACTGTTACTCCCAGTCCTTCATTTATGCAACAGGTCAACTCTGGAACTGTCTCCCTCTGTCTGTATTTCCTGCTTCCTGTGATCTCCAGTCTTTCAAAGGCAGTGTATCCAGGCATCTCGAAATGATCAGATCTTGAATTTGGCTCTCGCTTGTATTTTGTTTTTCTCTTGGAGGGAACTGTTATTGCGGGCTCATGGTCTTTGGTTCCTTCTTCCTCGCATAAAAAAAAAAAAAAAAGGTGGTTGGTTTGATGAGAAGGAGTAAAACCTGGCCCAACCCTCTGATAATTTTATATCACATTTCACGCATGGTATCATCATTTAAAAGTTCATACTTTTTGGAGCGGGCAGGCTTTGGGTCCCTCTCGTTGACACTAACAAAAAGTGATGCAAATGCTGTGGCATAATTCTATTTGCCTGAGACAGGTTTGGGGGAAGAGACCCCAAATCACCTGTATATTCACTTTACAAAAAATATCCAGTTAAAATAATATTTATTATCATCATCATTATCATCACCTTTCTGACCCCATTTTGCCACATAAGGTTAGGTTGAAGTAAGGTTCAGAAATTGGAAGAGTATGCTCGGTAATCGTTGGACTACTAAGAGCATTCCCAGTAAATTGGATCAGACACGCAAGATTAAGACGACCGAATCTTGCATCTCGTTCACGAGATTAAGTATCTGCACATTTTTCGTTACAGCTGTATTTATATGACCCGTCAGATAGTCAGTCTGCTGACAGTCAAGTTACGATAGGGGCGCCAGTCCTCTACCATGTGTTTCTTCGTAAATAATGCTTTGAAGCATCTGTCACTTCCTTGTCAGTCCCCTAGCCTCATCAATTTCCATACTTCGCTTTGTTATACATGCTTTCACCATTTCCAGCAACCTTCTTTATCTTGGCTTGTCATGCTTTGTCCTACTTTCCAGTTCACTAATAAATACACCACTTTGCCTAGTTCCAGTCTATATGGCCATACCACCTAAGCACAGTCTCATCAACTGTACTATCAACATCATTTCTTACCTCACACCTTATCCAGATCACATTATTTCTTACCCCATCCAGCCCCCGGGATGCTGGAGGGGTTTGCTTGCTCCTGGTCACAGGAGCAAGCAAGCCAGAGGGTGACCTGGTCCACCTGATAGAGCCACCCATGCTGCCCGGGCTGATGGCGAGATGCCTGACGAAGACCTGCCATCCCGAGTCGGGGGTCTTTTATTTTTATACTTCCCTTCTTCCTCACCCTCTAGCAAACCCCTAAGGGTGCAGCCTCACGCTGATCAAGAAGTATACTGTTTTAAATATTTTCTATGACGGTTGGTGGAAGGTACCAAGCTAATAGTGAGAGGAGTAGGCTATCTACCCATCACAAGATGGAGCGAATACTTATCGTCACACAGAAGGTTAGATTTTTATACTTACTTGCAGGGTGGAAGTGAAGTTAGCAAGGGAGTGAAAGATAAAAATGGTAGATTACTAGTGGAGAAGGGAGAAAAAGTGAGCAGATGGAGAGAACACTTTAAGGAATTGTTGAACATAGAGGATGGAAGTACTGTGAGTATAAGTGGCTGGGGAATGGCTGGGAGAAGGAGGGAGGAAAGAAGACAGAAAGAAGTCAGTAGAATAGAAGTTGTGGAAGCAATGAAGAAAGTTAAATCGGGAAAAGCCCCAGGAATTGATGGAGTGTGTGGTGAAATGCTGAACCATGGGGGAGAGATAGTAGTAGAATGGATGTGGAAGATGTGCAGATTGGCCTGGGAGGAAGGTAGAGTCCCGGAGGATTGGAAGTCAGGTATGATTATGCCCTTGTACAAAGGAAAAGGGGAAAAAGAAGTGTGTGGTAATCCTAGGGGCATTTGTCTTCTTAGTATAATAGGAAAAGTGTATGGTAGGATACTTTTTGACAGAGTTAGCGAAAGAACAGAGAAATTAGTTGGAGAAGAACAGGGAGGCTTTAGGAAGGGAAGAGGTTGTGTAGATCAGACTTTCATTCTTAGATCTTTAGTGGAAAAGTTTCTAGAGAAGGGAAAGAAGTTGTATGTGGCTTTTATGGATTTGGAGAAAGCATATGACAGGGTGGATAGACAAGGATTGTGGAAAGTGTTAAGAATATATGGAGTAGATGGGAAGTTGTTGAATGCTGTGAAGAATGTGTACGATGGTGCGAAGGCTGCAGTGCGTGTGGATGGTGAACTAAGTGAATTTTTCTCTTTGAAAGTTGGGTTGAAACAGGGATGTGTCATGTCTCCATGGTTGTTCAATCTGTACATGGATGGGGTAATAAAAGAGGTACAAGGTAGGGTAGTGGATGTTGGAGTGGCCCTGGTGAGAGAGGATAGTGTTTGGAAACTCCCTGTACTGTTGTTTGCAGATGATACTGTGTTGTTGAGTGAAGACGAAGGAGAGCTGTAAGGCTTGGTGGATGAGTTTGGGAGAGTGTGTAAGAAACGGAATGTAAAGGTGAATGTAGGGAAGAGTAAAGTGATGGTCTTTGAGAGAGGTGAAGTCAGTGAATGTACAACGAGGTTGGATGGTGAGGAATTGGAAAATGTGAGTACGTTTAAGTACTTGGGTAGTGTGATGAGTAAGGATGGAGGTTTGGAGGGTGAAGTGCTTGAAAGGGTACAGCAGGGAAGAAAGGTTGCTGGTTCTTTGAATGCAGTGATAAGAAACAGGGAAGTGAGCATGGAAGTGAAAAAGTTACTACATGACAGTATTGTGATACCAACTCTAACGTATGGAAGTGAAGCTTGGACGTTGTTGGAAGGACACAAGTCAAGAGTGAGGGCAGTGGAAATGAGTTATTTAAGAGGAGCCTGTGGAGTCACATGGAGAGACAGGCTGACGAATGAGGATATAAAGGAGCGTTGTGGTGTGGATGTGGATGTGATAGGAAGCGTTATGAGGAACATACTGAGGTGGTTTGGCCATGTGGAGAGGATGGAGGGTGAAAGACTGACGAAGAGAGTGTATGTGAGTGAGGTGGAGGAGGGAAGAGGGAGGGGGAGGCCGAGGATGAGATGGAGGGATGGGGTGGAGAGGTATATGAGAGAGGGGTGTGTGAGTTGGCAGCAGGGGAGTGAAATGGCGGGGGACAGGGCGACTTGTAGACGATTTGTTTGTGGTCACCCCAAACGGGATTGAGGCGTCTGGCAATAGATAGATAGGTAGACTTGCAGGCAAGTTTGTTGTAGATCTGCCAACATGTGGAGGAAAAATCCTAGGTCTTGTATTGGCAATATCCGAAAATTTGTTGATAATGTTCTTGTAGGAGACAAATTTTGTACTGGTGACCATATCATAGTCACATTTAACCTAAATTTTTGTGACAACAGCGTTAGTTCTAGTTACGAAAAAATAACAGACTACAAGAAAACCCGCTTGCAAAAATTAAAACTCATCTTTAGCAGTAACGGCTGGAGACCCATTAGTCAGACAACAAAATGATCATGATGCATCGAGGTTTTCAGACCATCTTAATAAAGCTGTCAAGGTCTATGTATCGATACGTAATAGACGACCTTTGAAAAAAAAATCAAAGCCAAAATGGTGAGACAGCAATATCAAGAACTGTCTTTCTGTAAAGCAACCTGTTCATCAAAATTACAAAGCCTCAGGTACCGAGGAGGACTCTCTCTCTCTCTCTCTCTCTCTCTCTCTCTCTCTCTCTCTCTCTAATCAACCTTGTTTGAAGTGCTAAAACGCTAATAAGGAAATTGAAATAACTCTTGAAGCACATATAACTAACATTGGGAATGTAATTCTGTGAGATTTTCTTTTTTTAGTTACATCAGTAGTAAGATTATACTGACACCTACAGTGGGGGCTGGTCTCGGCATATGATGAATATGCAAATGATGAAGCCGATGAAATCGAGATGGACAAACTTTCTTTGCATCATTATTTACAGAGAAAATTCATGCTTGTTGCCTCCACTTTCCTCAATACATGTAGACGAAATACCACAATTAGCGACATTATGATCAGTGAGAGATGTACTGTTTGTGATAAATAAGCTTGCGATGAACAAAACGCCTGGGTCAGGTAGACTGTCTGCAAGAGTCTTTCTGCAAGTAAAAAATGAAATATTGAAACCTCTCGCCCAAATATTCAGTATGTCATTAAAAGGTGGCGCTGCTTTCCCACATAACTGGAAGCTAGCTTATGTAACTCCTATATTTAAAAAAAGGAGAACAAGAAGCGGTGCCAAGGCACAGCAAAGCGTCCCCAGCGGTCATATTAGTGCTGACATAAACACAACAGGATATCTAGTCAAAGATGTCACATATCAATTTTGGATTAAATCTGGTGAAAACTAACGATTTTATGCCCATTTGAAAGTTTGGGCCCGACCCCCCTACCGCTAACTCGGGGGTGACCCCTCTGATGTAATGAGGCATGTTGTAAGATGCAGATTTGAAAGATGTACCTTTAGGTTTTGGTTTTATGTCGATGAGACGAATTTGAAAGGAATTATGGTGACCGCTCCCCTCCCCTTTTTTTTTTTTTTTCCCTTACATTTTTGGGGTCTACAGCCTGGGCCTTGGCCCAGTTTGGCCCCAAACTTAATCAGGCGATCAGAAAGTCATAGCCCATTATCCCCGGACTTTTATTCAAAATCGCACCAGTAGTTTTAACGTAAAATTAGTTGTCAGAAAGACTGACAGGCAAACAAACAGACAGACAAACCGAATGAAAACAATACCCGGCCCCCAGCCCCTCCGGGGCAAGGATAGGTAATAAATCACAATCTCCAACGTCATTAGCATGCAAGTTACATAGAAATCATACTTAGGGATGAGAGTCAGGTATTTAGAAATAACTAATCTCATTACAGACTGAGAGCATGGATTCCGGAACAAGCAGTCATATCTTAACGATGTCCTTGCCTTTTCCAGTGTTACTGTTGGTTGGTATATATGATGAAACTAAATGAGCTTCTGTGATCTATCTCGATTTCCAAAGGCATTTGGCAAAGTTCCCCGCTAAAGCCTTCTTGATATATATACTTAAAGTCTATGGTATCAGAGGCAATGTAAAAAAAAAAATGATTGAAAGTTGACTTATGGGAAGGAAACAGCGTTATACTTAAGAGGAAAGAATCAGAATGGATGAATGTCACAATCAGAGTACCACAGGGTTCAATTTTGGACCCTATTCTGTTCTTAATTTACACTGACGATATTGATAAAGGTCTGTATTACAGAATCTCCACATGTGCTGATAATACAAAAAGCAGATACACTCAGAGAGAGCTAGATAAATAATTTAATTGGACTCACGTATGGTTAATAGATTTTAATACTGACAAATGGAAAGTTTTAAATTCAGAAAGTAAAAATGAATAATTTTAAGTACAGTGTCTTTAATACTCACTCCAGACTGTGGGTCAGGAAAAAGATGTTAGGAATGCTAATAATGGATTATATGAAATCACGTCGACTGAACATGGAAACAGTAAAAAATAATAGACTAGTAAGATTCATAGGCAGATCATTTGAAATCAGATCATATCATTCTCACCTGTTACAATTCCTCACTACAGCCCCATCTGAAGCACTGTGTTCAGTTTTGGTCACTTTACTACAAGAAGGATATCAAGAAATTAGAGAGACTGCAGCAAAGAGCTACAAAAATGATTTCCAGATTAGGCAACAAACCATGCGAGGAACGTTTCGAACAGGTGAAGCTGTTTAACTTCGCGAAATGCAAATTATGATCTCTAATTCAAATATACAAAATTTTTAAAGGACATGACAATATGGCAGTAAACAAGTACTTCACAACTTATCAGTCATATTACACTAGATAGAGTGGTTATAAAATTATCGACAGACGTTTCCATTCTAGTGAAGCAAAACATTTTCTCATCACCAGAGTTGTCAACATATGGAAGAAACTGCCTTGAGATGCGGAAGATAGTAATATAGTAATAATGTTTGAAAGTAGAATGGATAAGTACCTGCCCTTGAATCCTCAGTTAAACGCATTCATGGCTGAATAATTAATCTGACTGAGTTTTCCTCAGATAAAGCTGTATGAGGGTGTAGTGGTACCTCCTGCATTTTATGGAGTTGAAACAGGGAATATGGGTGTTGCAGAGATGATGAGTTTGAATGTAATGAAGATGAGGTGTCTGAGGAGTATGTGTGGAGTGGCGAGTTTGGATCAAGTGAGAAATGATGAAGTGTGAAAGAGAACTGGAGTTATGCTGGAGATGGCTGATCGAGTTGAGCAGAGAGTGTTGCGGTGGTTTGGGCAAATAGAGAGAATGGATGAAGAGCGATTGGTGAAAAAGATAGCTGGATCAGATGTGAGTGGTGTAATGCTCAGAGGAAGACTACTACTAGGATGGACGGGCATGCGAAGAGAGCATTACATGCGAGAGGGATGTCTGTTGAGGAAGGAAGAGTGACTGCATGTGATAGGGATGAATGGAGAGAAATTGTGAATGCATAAATGGTGACGAGGCCCTGATGGGATATTCTCTCGCATTTGGTCTGATCAGCTTATCAGATTAAATGTGGGTAAGGAGATAGGTCCATTCTGATGTGGCAGGAGTAAACCAGTGCTGCTGTTGTGCATAGCTGCGGACGTTGCTGATTGCACTGTACAGTTGACCCTCATGCCGTGTGGTGTGGTAAGGATCTGTTCCTTCTCCCTTTGGGTCTAAGATACAAGTAAATGTGTGTGTGTGTGTGTGTGTGTGTGTGTGTGTGTGTGTGTGTGTGTGAAAGCGTGAATTGGGGGTGTGTCGTCCTGTAAGCACGGACATTGAGGGCTAAATATTTTCTGACTTCACTTATGGATTTTCACGATTATGGTACTTTTTTCTTAACATATGTTTCTTCTACACCCCTCAAACTGCTCATACATCTATAATCTTCTCAGATAACTATATGCTTTCATAAATTGCCGGTGCCTCGCACACTGGTTGATTGTACTCTGAAATTTTGTTAGTAATCTGATTAATATATGAATGTGTTATGTTGTCGAATAACCACTATGAAATGCAGCCTGTCTTCTTGGCTGGTTTGCATCACTGAAAGACGAATTTGGTATGTTGGCATTTTAGGTTCGTATACAGAAAAGACTTTCAATATTAATCATAAATCTGTCTTACATTTATTGTCCATAAATATTAATCACATATCTGCCTTACTTCTATTGTCCATAAAATAATCCCAAAGTTTACAGAATTCTGCATGAAGAGTTATATAATTAGTACAAACATAATTAACATAATTATGATTTATTCAGTAAGGTTCTAATCATGTTATCTTTGTAAATCACAGGACAAAAACTATACCAATTTATGCATTGACCTCTAAAAGTTTCTTTTCTATATCCCCCCATTACTGTCCCTCCAATATTTGTAACAATTTTGTATTTAAAAATGAAATACAATAATTTAATTATTTTCCAGTTTACATGTGAACTTCATATTTGTATTTTGTTTGTTAATATAATAAACAATATTTAGATAAGCTTCTTCACTGTTGAAACTTAGAAATAAGTCATCTACATACTTCTTCATTGTTGAAACTAAGAAATAAGTCATCTACATACCATCTAAAATAAGTTGGTCTAAATTAATTTGCACAGTTGTCCAACCATGATATCTCCCTATTCCACGAAAAACATTGGATAAAACTGGTTCAAGACACGACCCAATACTAATAACATCTACCTGGTTATAAAGAACATTGTTGAGGAAGTATGATCCTGAGGCAGCAAATTGTAATAACTGTCTAACCTGACTTGGATTCAAATAATGAAAATTGCTTGGTTTATAGTTTTCATGACTTACATCTATGGTTTCAGCAAGAGGAACATTAGTAAATAAGGACTGTATGTCATGCCTAGCCATAACATAATAGGCAGGAATTGAAAAAGGCAAAATTTCAACCACAAAATTAATGTTTTTGATTTTGGATTATTCTTATTAGTATTCAGGGGAATCACAGTAAGATGCAAGAACTCGGCCAAATTATATCCTCCATAAAATCTACAAGATGTAGTATATCCATCTATCTATTAATAAAGAGAGAGAGAGAGAGAGAGAGAGAGAGAGAGATTGACTGCCTGTAATTAAAATCTGGCGGTGCAACTGCCAGGGTCATATGCCGCCGGACAACATGGTAAAAGATGCAGGAAAAAAAGGTTCATATTCAAAATAAGGTTAAAAATTGTTAGTAGAAATAAACCACTGCAAATAATAAAAGAATAGTTCAAAATACATCAATTACTTATAAAAGTGGAAGGTGGCCGACCTCCTGAAGAAAAAAAAAAAATCAGTAAAATCGCTAGAGGCTCCAAAATCGCTAGAGGCTCCACCAAGCATCGAGGACACACCATAGGCACCGTCTGCCCCCTTATGCCTATGGAATAATCTCTGACGTAGGTCCCCCAGACTCGGACACTCAACCAGCAAGTTACCGACAGTAAGGAGAACAAGGCAATCATCACAGTACGGTTGTCTCACCATTCATGAGGAACCCATGTGTAAGCTGAGAGTCCAATGCGAAGCCTAGCAAGAGCCACCTCCAACTGCCGAGACATGGAGGGGAGAACCCTTGGCACAACACCCTCTGAAAGATTTCTTTTAGTTTATTATGAGGAACACCATCCTAGTGTCTCTGCCAACACATACGAATTGCATACTACAAGTAAGGTGTTACATCAGAAGTAGGGAGCGGGTAGTTAGTTGCGGGCTGTTGAGAGGACGTGGCTTTAGCTAATGTATCTGCCCTCTCATTGCCCACCACATCAACATGTGCGGGAACCCAACTGAAGTCCACATGTTAGCCACGAGGGCCAAGAAGAAAAAGCCACTCTACAAAATTGATAAAACCAATGGATGGGATGCATTAAAAGACTCCAGTGCAGACAGAGCACTATGCGAGTCACTAAAAATCACAAAAAAAAAAAATTGAGGGAGAGTAAAAATGATTTTAAAAGCATAAAAAATCGCAGTCAGTTCCGCCGTATACACTGAAGTAATGCCAGGAAGCCTAATGCCCTTACTAAAGGAAGGGAAGACAACACCAAATCCAACTCCAGTATCAGACTTAGACCCGTCAGTATAAACTGGGACAGAACACTCATGAGTGAAGACAATCCAAAAAAAGAGAGAGAGAGACACCTGAGAGGGAAGTGAGTCCTTTTTTTTTCAGCAACAGACCTACAAAATGTCACACGAGGGAGTAACCAAAAACCCACCCTTGGGATCCAGTGTGGACAAATTGCCGGTCTCGGAACAGAGACGGCTAACATAACAGTCCGGACCCTGTAACCAAAGGGCTTCAGGAAATTAGAACGGGTGTCATAAACAGATCATGAACCCTGGGATAGTATGGCACAAGAAATTGAGTCTGGAATGTGGTGAAGACGATACCAACACCTCATCAACAGCAACTTGCATTGCAGATCCAAGGGAAGTACACCAGCATCCACAACAAACTTGAAATTGGGGGTTACCTGAATGCCCCGGATCCCAGACGTACACCAGCATGATGCACAGAATTTAACAACCGGAGACAGGCATCTGTTTCAGAGATGACCTCACGTCAATATTCAAGTTTAGGAAGAATAAGAGACCTATGCAAGAGAAGCAGGGTCTGAAGCTCAGCACCCTATGAGGTATGAGCCAATAATCTCAAAAGATGCAAAGCTTTTAGACATGCTGCCTTTACAGAATGAATATAAGGAACCCAGATTAGTTGTGTGTGTGTGTGGTTTTTTTTTTTTATAACAGAATGGAGGAAGGAAAAACAAATGAATAAAAAAAAGTAATCCATACACCAGATTACTGGTGTCCTCTGTTCATAAAATATCTGTAACAGTTAGACTTGAACAGCTGTGGGTTGAAATTTGGAGGAAAACAACTCTGGGGAAGCGAGATCCAGAGAGATGTAGTTCGGCGAATGAAAGAATTCTGATAGCCAGAAATTCTGCAATATGGCTGAGTGACATTCCAGTCATGAGCGCTACCAGATGCCCGTGTAGCACGAGGGAAGGCATGGAGAGGTGGCACCATGGACGCAACTTCGTCTGAGCATTGGCCAAAAAAAATCTGTAAAATAATGCAAGGGAGGCAACATTCCTTCTTACTTGTAGGGGAGGAAGTTTAATTGTAATGGCAGGGTTGTTAATAATTCTAACAGCTTTGTTCTGAATTTTGTCTAGTTGTTTTAATGCAACCTCTCCACATCCATTCCACAAGGGTGAGCAATATTCAAGCTGACAGCGCACATGAGTCTTATAAATTATGGCTAACTGCTATATCAGCAAAGAAGTTACGGACTCTGCACAATAATCCAAGTTTCTTTGAGGCGGTTTTAGCAAGTGATCTAACATGAGAGGTGCAGCTGAGAGCATTGTTAAGTGAGATGCCAAGAATTTCAATACTTTTGGAGATGGGAATATTAGTAGCACTGAAGGTAATGTACGAATCTGGCAATATCTGTCTATTAGTAATTTGTATATATTTAGTTTTGCTGGCATTAAAAGACAGGGTTGTTTTGTCCTCACTCACTGATCATAGATAGGTCTTGATTTCTGGAGATGGCTGTAGTGAGTTGAAAGGGAGAGATATTAGACTTTATGAATGGGTGTCAGATCTTGATTTCTGGAGATGGCTGTATTGAGTTGAAAGGGAGAGATATTAGACTTTATGAATGGGTGTCTGAGTGTGAATGAACTATGTAGTGTTGAGTCATCTGCGTATGAGTGGATGGGATTGTGGGTGACAGGCAGGAGATCATTAATATGAACCAGGAATAGGGTTGGCACCAGAACTGACCCCGGCGGCACGCCAGCGTTAGTTGAGTGGAAATTGGAATATACATCATCTACTTTTATTCTTATTTTCCTGTCATTAAGATATAAAGAAATCAAAGGAACAAATGACGTTAGTCCATAGCAAGGGAGTTTGGACAGCAGGGAGCGGTGCCATACTCTGTCGAAAGCTTTAGAAATATCAAGAGCTACTGCATGAGTTTCTCTATGTAGATCAGTTCATTGATGGATGGTATGAGTTGGGAGACTGAGTATGTCAATGGTGGATCTTTCGTGGCGGAAACCATATTGTCTATCACTAATTAAGTTGTTGGATTCAAGATGTTTAACAATGTGCCTATTAACTAAAGTTTCAAATACCTTACCAAGAGAAGATGTGACAGCTATTGGTCTGTATTAAGAGGGGTAGGAGGAACTTCCTTTTTTCGGAATTGGGTGGATATTGGCTTCTTTCCATGAATTAGGGAATACAGAAGTATAGATGCATAGTCTTAATAATTTAGCAAGTTCAGGGGAACACTTTTTCAAAACAATTGGCTGAATTCCATCTAGGCCTGAAGCTTTGTTGGTATGTAAATTGTCTAGGATGGATTTTACGTATCTTGTCTGTATTTTAAGTGGGGCAATGTCGGGAGAGTCAAGTTCTAGTACTGGGATATTCTGGCTGGTATCGTCTATGATAGAGTTTCTGGCAAATGTACTAGCAAAAATATCTGCTTTCTCACGCGGGTCATTCGTAATGTTGCCATCTGAAGATTTTAGTGGGGGAATGGAAGATGACTTGTTAAAGTTATTATTGAAAGAATTAAGAGTTGACCAGAAAATTCTACTGTCATTAGGGTTGTTAAGTATTTTTGATGCTTGCTTTTGAAGAAAGTTTGATTTAGCTAGATTTAAGGCAGTTTTTGCATGATTTCTAGCAATTTTAAATTGACAGAGTGATTCAGATGTTTTTTTTAATTTAAGTAAGAGTTATATGCTAATGACTTTTGGGCTGTTGCTCTGGCACAGTTGCTTTCAAACCATTTTGGAGAATTCGATCTTTTGGTGAACTGTTGACTTGGTATGAATAAATCCATACCAGCTAGTATTAAGTCGCCAATGTGGGACCGGGTAGAATTGGGATCACTAGAGAAGAAAGACTGCCATGGAAAATCAGCAAGATAATTTCTAAATTCATCCCAGTTTGCCCTATCAAAGTGCCATCGGGTCACCCTGACAGGTTCAGAACGGGGAGGTGTGGGGGGGTTAACTAATGAGGCTTTGATGAGATTGTGGTCACAGGATCCAAATGGTGACAGTACCTCTATCCTGTATTGATCTGGATTATTTGTCATGAATAATCCAAGAGATGGGCATTATGGTCAGAATTATCAGGTATTCTGGTTGGTTGCTTTACCAGCTGGGTGAGATTAAGCGATTCTGCAAACAGCTCGCACTCTAGACCAGCGTCGTCAGTCCGGGCAGAATGCAATAACAATTCAACATTATGTATGTTAATATCACCCAAAATGGTAATTTCGGTGCTAAGGGCAAGGTTAAGGTTACTCAACTGTGTGCATATGGAATAAAATACACTGGGTTCCGAAGAAGCACTGGGGGAGTGATAAACTACACAAATATATTTGGTAATATTTTGACAATTTAGTTTATATAATAAGTAATTAAAACTGGATGAAGTGAAGTTTAAAATAGTGTCAACACCATATTGGGATTTGATATAACAACAGGTGCCGCCCTTGTTACGGATGTTTGTAATGAGATGGTAACCGGGAAAACAAAATGGGGATATATCAGTAGAGGGTGAGATGTGGTTCTGTGAGGAAAAGTGCCAAAGGGGATAGGGACTGAAGGAAAAAATGAACTGAGTTTAAATTTGTGGTAAGGCCGCGGATGTTGGTGAAGAATAAGGCCGCACTTTTACTTCTTCGCTGACGAGCATTACTGGAAATAGCAACAGTCACTGCCGGCACAGTCACTTGATGGCCACCGGGAGGACCCTGTGCCGCCAGCCCTACCCTGCCGGTGGTGGCAGTCCGAGGTACCACCTCATTTGATAGTAACATTGCAGCGGCCATTACTAAAGATAGTGAATAGAAGGTGTGATATGTTATGTGCATGTAGTGTGGTGTAGACAGTTGAAGGTAGAGGTGTTATGAGAGCATGCTGGCCTACTCTCTGTGTAAATGAATGCGCTGATAATGTTCAGCAAAAGGAGATGGTCAGGATCAAGTCCTTCAGGCTGGTGAAACGGGAGCTCCAGCTCTCCCTATCACCAGCTTGCCATCCACCTCGGGAGTGCTGCCCTGTTCGACTGGTGCTACAGTCTACTCCTCATATATCAAACAGAAGATCCAGAAACCGCGTCTCTTTCACACAAGTTGTTCTCCGACCATAGAGATACAAATCAGGGTCCAGGTGAACCCCTCAAAGATGAAAAAAATGCATAGCCCTGTTTTCTTTACAGAAAAACGGAAACAACAATACTCTGCCCAGTCAGAAAATCTATTGAGTGCCAGTTGCAACTTCTTCTCTATCAGAGACATTCTAGATGGAGTGAAGGAAATTGAGAGGTTGTCGACATATAGTGAGCCTCGTACACCATCAGGAAGTACACTGATTAAACTGTAGATGGTCAGAGCAAAGAGAGCAACACTAAGGACACTCCCCTGTGGTACTCCATCTTCTAGTGCGCGGGCATTAGAAAGCACTCCTCTCACTCGGACCCTTAAATAAAGGTTAGATAAAAACTGCTGACTAAAAACAGCCAAGTGCCCACGACGACCAAGCTTATGAAGAGAAAGTAGAATGCCATGACACCAAGCAGTGTCATATGCCTTCTCCAGATCGAAGAAGACCGTGACCTGGTGTTGATTAGTGGAGAAATCCTCACAGACAGAAGATTTCAAGGACACTAGTGCATCAGATTTAGATCACATTTTTAGAAAACCATACTGGGCAGGGAATAAGAAGTCATCTCTCTCCAAAAACCACACAAGCTTAACACTGACCATCTTTTCCAGAACTTTACATATACAAAACTTCAGAGTAATAGGCTGATAATTCACCGCCTGTAGGTGGTTTTACCTGGTTTGGGGATGGGGATAACTACAGTGACACCCCAACAAGCCGGAAACTCACCAGAAAACCAAATCTTATTAAATAGTGAAAGCAAAAACAAAAGGGACTCATCAGACAGGTGAAGTAAAAAGGCATAAGGAATATCATCATAACCAGAAGAGGAATCATGGCACTGCAACAGAGCCTCTTGGAGTTCAGAAACAGAAAAGGGAACATTATAGTACTCTCCCCAAGAAGAGGCAAAACTGAGACCACGAGACTCTAGGCGTCGACGTTGACAAGCGAAAGGCGAATCTTCATCATTCTGTGGCACGCTGGCAAAATGATCAACAAACAACTCTTCAACAGTGAAAGAATCAGCAACAGTTCCATCTGCTGCAGATAGAAGAGGGGAGGGAACAGTAAATTTTCCTGAAATTTTCCTTACCCAGTTCCACACGTATGTGAGAGAAGTCCTCAAACTGATGGAGGAAACATAATCTTTCCAGGATGAATGCCTGGTTTCCTTTAAAACCCGCCTCATATGAGCTCGTGACCTCTGATACGCCACAAAATACTGAGAACCCCCTTAGTGATGACGAAGTTGAGAGAATGTAACTCTTTTGGCTTTCACTGCGGAACTGCAATCAGAGTTCCACTAAGGAACCAGACGTTTAGGAAACTACCCTTCATTCTTGGAATAAATAACAGGGCTGCTGAATGCAACACGTCAGTGAAAAATAGCAGCACCTCAGTAAGACAGCCAAATTCATTGACAGAAAGGGAAATGGACCTTATTTTCCTGAAACGTGGCCAGTCAGCCTTATCCAGACACCAGCAAGGAAGACGTGGCTGAGGTCCACCTGTGCTAGCATTTAAGGGTAACGGAAAATGGTTGCTGCCATACAGGTCTGGCAGCACATCCCAGGTAAAATCTAAAACAGCATCAGCTGAACATAAGGGCAAATTAATGGCAGTAAAAGTTCCAGTCTGGCTATGGAAATAAGTCATCTTATATGAGTTTAAAATGCCCAACTCTTCATCTTCCACTAAAGAAGCCAGCATAACACCCTGAGGGTTGGCTTCGCTATTAATCCATAGTGGATAGTGACCATTCATATCTCCTAGTAACGGAAAGGGAGAAGGAAGGCCACGAATAAGGCATTCTAGATCCTACCATTCAACAGTAGCACTAGGAGGAAGAAAAAGGCTGCAAACTGTATACTGCCTGCATAAAAACATCCAGACAGTAACAGCCTGCAGGGGAGTGGAGATGTCCAAATGACTGTATAGAATATCCTGGCAAAGAAAGATAGCAGCATCTCCAAGACGACAACCACAAGAACTGGAAGAGCGTCACCATCCATGGTCTCCTGGATGCACATGCATAGTGGGGCATAGCAGGCAATAAGACTATGCAGATCCTTCCAATCAGCATGTAAACCACAACAATTCCATTGAATTATAGATCCCATAATGGAGTGGCATTATATCAGGTTACTTCCTGTATCAGAGTTCTGGAGACTGGGAACCTTGACGGGTTTCCGAGCACCTGGCCGAGGGTTAGTTTCAGTAACAGGTTTTCTAACTACAGCTAACCCCCTAGAAGAGTAGCCAGAGATACCTGGTTTTGTAGACGGCAAAGGAGAGGAAGAAGAAGGCCGGGCAATTGTCTTCTTCAATGGTGGAGCAAGATGGTTTAGTAGGGGGACTGCAAGCTGCCTTAGCCAGAACAGAGCAGGCAACACCATCGCAAGGAAGAGTACGATCAGTAGCGCACCCCACAGTACAAGGATCCCGAGAAGGCAAGGCCTCATGCAACTGAGCAGGCACATCAACAACCCGGGCATCACCATTGTCTGGTGGGGTTTGGACTGTCAGAGAAATACTATCATCAGCCTGCATTCGTCCAGACCCCTGAGAACCCTGAAGAGAATGGGTAGTGGGCTCCCCAACCGAAACATTTGGTGGCAGGGCCTCAGTCTCTGAGCATTCTGAGGAGCCACGTGATGCTTGCCATGCACAGGAGAGACGCCGGTTTTTTGGATTGGTCAGGACAAGGAGAAGCATCGACATGGACATCTGCCACCACAACGGAAGGGTGTCGACCCTGTCATTAAAATGGAGGCAGAAACATTAGTTGAAGCAGGCGGATTACAACTCGCCTTTTTTGGCTCTGAAGATGCATGTGATGGTAGGATGCATCCATTATTTTTTGCCCCTGCCCTGACCAAGGGTCCAGCCTTCAGTCCAGGAGCAGGGATGTGTGGAAGGGGGAAGACACCACTGCATACAGGTGGGACTTCCTCAGAGAAGGCACTGCCTCCTCCATGTGTTGCCACCACAGTAGCATCCCCCAACTGGGACGTCTGTGATGACTAATTACCCCGAGAAGCAGGTGGTACAGCATGAAGCGTTGTCTCGTTGTACTGTGGGGCCTCTTTATGACGTGAGAGAGCTGAAGCAAATGTGACTACCTGCCTGCCTGCTTACCCATTTTCCTGGTTAACTCTTTCCTGCTTACTTACTTTCCTACCGACCTTACTGCTTACCTCAATGCCTGCTTGCCTGCCTTCCTGCCAACCAGCCTATCTATCTTCCTACCCATCTCCCTAGCAAATTATCTAACTCCCTGCCTGCCGCCCACCATCACCAATTGTGGGAAAGACAAGACGTTTATTTATTCATGTATTCATTTCTTTATTTACTTCAATTTCCCAGATTCCAATTGGTTGTATCAAATTTATAATGAGGACATAAATTACAGCATTTTGAATGTCCCTTCCAAAGATAACAACTAGTAAAATGCCTTTGTCGGCGAGGTAAGAACGATTCCATTTAAATTCAAAAGCATTGAAATGTCGCCTAAGATCCCGAGGATGCCTACAGTGTATTAATGGCTATCTGCCTTCCAATTTTCATGCCATTACGACAAACTGTCTGGCCTGTAATCCTCTTTTGAAGATTTTCGATATGCTGCATTTGGCGCATGTCACGTGCACCGCCTGGATGTGATGAAACCTGAAAAAAAAAAAAAAATCTTAAAAGAACTGGGTGATCATATGGTGCAAACCACACAGTGATCGGCCCTATGGTTGCTGAGATATAAGCTTCTCAAAAGCGTTATGGTCGGGCCGGGTTGGGCCGAGCCGGGTAGGGTCGCTCCTATGTGAGAAAATGCCACTATTTGATAGGAGCCTCGCGAGGGCTTCGCCTTCGCTCGTAATAAGGTAACAATGGTATGTCCGTACTTCTGTAAATAAAAACGTATATTATGATCTCGACTTCTTTATGGTCATTGTGACATGAGGATTATTCTGGTTGTGTTGAACATTCCAACGAGGGCACCTCATCAGTTGGACAAGCTCATTTGGCACCACCGCGTCAACAAAAGCGGCCTGTAAAGCGTGAACGAACGAACGATTGAACAAACGGATGGGCAGAAAAATCTTTTCTGGCTCAGCTGTATATATATATATATATATATATATTGCAAAATGCAATGAACTCTCTTTCGGCTCATTTATGCAAAATTCATTGTCTTTCTCCTAATTTCCTCTAAGTCTTTCCTTCTGTTTCTCATTGAATCTCAGCCTTCTGAAGTGACTGATATCAAACTCTTCCCTGTATTGCCTAACTTTTCCATGATAATTTCAAAGCCAAGAATGGAAGCTGTGTGTAGGCTATGTACAGTCGATGAAAATGGTAATGGGGAACATTTCGCCGAAACCAATCTGACTGATTGATTGACTGATTATTAAATATACCGGTAATATAAAAACCTGGCGGTGCAACTGCGAGGGTCATATTCCGCCGGATAACAAGGTAAAAGACGCCAGGCTAAAACATAAATTTTGCTTACTAAACCAAAGTTGACATCCACATGTGAAAATATAGTAGGCCTACTTAAAATGATTACAAAATAGTTTAGTAAATATCAATTGCCTATGAATGGGGTAGGAGGCCTGCATCCTGAAGAAAACTAAAAGTATCACTAAATTTGCCGATGGCTCCTCCAAGCATCGAGGACAGACAGTAGGCATCATCCGCCCCCTATTGCCTATGGAGGAATCTGTGACGTAGGTCCCCCAGTCTCGGACACTCGACCAGCAAGTGGTGGTCAGTATGGGGATCAAGGCAATCATCACAATACGGCTTTCTTCTTACGACTCTTCAGAAATCCATGAATAAGCTGTGAGTGCTCAATGAGAAGCTGGGCAATGGCTACCTCCAATCGCCAAGGCATGGAGAGGAGAACCCTTGGCATAGTTATCCTTTGAAAAATTTCCTTTATCATGAACAACAGCATCCCGCTATCTATGCCAAGTAAGAATCGGAGACTTCAGGGAAGGTGTCATATTGGAAGCAGGAAGTGGGTAGTTGGTAGATGGTCATTGAGAAGATGCGGATTTAGCTAATGTATACGTCCTCTCATTACTTTGCATACCTGGGAACCCCCCAAAAACTGGACAAGCTTACCAAGCCTCTGTATGAGGAAAAGCCACTCAAGAACGGCAAGGACCAGGGGATGAGTTGTATTAAAGAATGCAAGAACCAAAAGGGTGCTCTGAGAATCATTAATAATCCTAAAATGAGCCTTCTGACGTGTTAAAATCAGCTAAAGAACTAAACCGACAACAGTCAGACGCGCAGCAAAAATAGAGGAATCTAGAGTATAGCTTCCTCCCCCTCACAATATTTGGGAAAACCATCCCAAACCCGATACCAGTGGCTGACTCCAAACCATCTGTGTATAGAAGAACGGCCACACATCACAAAACTGTGAAGTCACACTCAGAATGCACTGACACCATGACGTATTGTATGCTAAATGCAGATCAAAGAAAACAGTCACAAGATGTTGTCGAGATGAAAAAGCCTCACAGATTGCTAACTCAAGTCTGATGAGGTTGTCTGATGTACATCGCATTCTACAAAACCCACTTTGGGACAGAGTGGAAACCACTTTTTTTTTTTTTTCCCCACACTGTCAAGCTAACCATCTTGAGTTTACACACACAATACGTCAATAAAATTGGGGCGATAATTAGTGACATTAGAAGGATCCTTACCTGCCTTAGGAAATGGAAGGACTACACCCATCTTCCAATTAGTGAGAACTATACTTTCGTCCCATGTCCAGTTAAAAAGATCTAATAAAAACAATAAAGAATCGTATGACAAATGGCAAATCATAGCATAAGGAATGTCATCAGATTCAGGAGCAGAGTCAATACACAGCTGAAGAGCAGCACGCAGTTCACAGAGAGAAAAGAGAGCATTATAACGTTCTCCTCCACTGAACAAAAAGGAAATACCTAACCTCTCCTGGAGGTGGCAAAAACTGCTAACTGTCTTGGCGGGATCTGATTTAGAAACATTATAAAAGGGCTCTACCAGGGCTGAAGCTACCTCAGAGGTGTTTGATACAGGAGACCCTTGGATTTTAGGTACCGGAGGAGAAGGTGTATACTTGCCCGGTATTATCCTCACCTTCCTCCAGACCTGCGGTAAAGGAGTGGACGAGGTGAAAAACGAGACATATGTTCTCCATTATGTGTAACGGGAGTTTTTCAGAACCTGCCGATAAGGCTGCCAATTTTCTTAAGCTGAACTTTTAAATATAAAACATCTTTATTTCTCCTATAACTCTTACTACCAGCTATTAGACTCTTCTGGCCAAAACACACGCTTCATTCCACCAAGGCACAGGTCTCCTGCAAAACTTTCCAAATGTTCAGGGAATAGTGGAAAACCAGTCTAATAGACAGTAAATGTAAAATACTATTCTGCATCATCAAGACTCTGAAAATCGGGAACACAATAGTCAAGACTTCACTGTTCTGCAAACTTTGCCCAGTTAGCCTTACTCAAACACCAGCGAGGGATATGCTCCAGTGGCACAGAGTTGCATGCCTGAATCACAATAGGGTAATGATCACTACAGTGAAAGTCAGGCAAAGTCTGAGAAAAAAAAAAGTCCACCGAACAATCAGGAGACACCAGTGTAAGATTAATAACAGATAAGTACCACTTTGCTTAGGAAAATGCTTCGGATTGCTAGTAGTCAAAAGAACCAGGTCTGAATCCTTAACCAAAGATACCAGGAGATCACGACAGGAGTTACACAGAGTAACACTCCACAGAGAAATATGCCCATTTAGGTAACCTAGGAGAACAAGTGGCCTAGGAGGCTGATGAATAATGTGATCAAGACCGGTACGTGAGTCAGGTACAGAGGGTGGTATGTAAAGGTTACAGAATATGTAAATCCACTCCAGGCTTAACTGAACAGGCACAACCTTTAAAAGGGTGACTGGACAGAAAGAGAAGTGAATGGAATATCTGTATGGCACAGAATAGCACAGCCACCTCGAGAACCACATTCCACAAGAGGTGGTGAGTAGAAAGCTGTATATCCTCAAGGATCAGAAAAAGGCCTGTCTCCAACCATAGTTTCCTGGAAAATAATCTGACACAAGACAATGGCTGTTGCAAAACTTAGTTTATTGCACACGTTAATAAACTTTATTTCATGAGGATACCATACATATTCTGGCCGACATTTCCTCTTGAATTGCAGGATCATATGCACATTCAGATGATACCTAATTTATCACTTTGGAGGAGTAAAGTTAAATTAATTATTTGCAATATCAGCTGAGCGATACTTTTATTAGATCGACTGTATATGACTATTATCTTGCCCTTGTGTTCCTGAACTTGAATCCTCTGGATTCTGTACACTCTTGCTTCCAATATCTTGCCATTCTCTGACTAAATATATATTTACTGCTTATTTGTCCCTTAACTCTGGCGACTAGACCGAATTCTCGGCTATCTTACTTCAAGGATGGGACACATTCTTTCTCATTCTCCTTTATCTGAAATCACCATCTTAGGTGATTTCAGTTTTCACCGCTGGTCAACATGCCTACATCCGTTTTATCTTTAATGACCTTCAGCTGCTTGTATATCCTACCCATACCACTGATTGTATTTGAAATAGTTCCTGCTTAACCCATTTGCACCCAGTGTCCTCTATTAAGGACGGAACTGGGCATTTTCAAAATTTATTGGAGAAGGGAACCCCGGGGTAGGGACCAATGAGCTTAGTGACTGAGGCAATAGGCGAAGGGCGTTACGCTCAATACCCTTCCTACAAATCCCTCACACAGGGACTCTGGGCACTAATGGGTTAAATGACCTTTCGCTCACAACTAATCCTTTTGTTTACTCAGTCCATCTCTTATCGCAGTTTGGCTTTTCGAATCACAGTGTCTTTTCACCTTATCCTGTTCTATCATTTCAGTAAGACCTGTGGACTCTCCCAAGATACCATCTGTAGCAATTCCGAGCTGCACATTGGTTGATCCGCAAAGAATAATTCTCTGATTATCCCAAAATGGCAAAAAACGATCTGAGCATGCTTCTCGCATTACGGAGGTTATGCTCTTAGGCATGGAAACATGCATACATTATTCGTTCCCCCTGATTTAAGAAAAAAAAAAAAGATTTAATAATGCATTTTAATGCACAACATACAAGGGGTACCAGTGGCAATATACCCCTGAATTTCATCTGTTTTACATTTTTAACAGGGATCACGCTAAATCGTATTCACTGTACTGTGAACGACTTCATGTTAAATAATCATCTTCTAACTCCTTGTCAAAAACTTTTATAATAACTTTACTTCTTCCTCCTACCCTCTCTCATGGCTCTGCAGCAGTTACTTCGACTGATGAGGCAGAACTCTTTGCCCAGCTTACCCCTCCAGCTTGGCTCTGGATGACTCCGGTACTATCCCTCCATTTCAACCCGCCTCTGACCTCATGCCTGACAGTAAAGTTTCCTTAAAAGATATACTTTCTACCCTCACTGGCCTGAATACGAATAAGGTGTACGGTCCTGATGCAGCCCCTCCAGGTTTCCCTGAGGGCTGTGCTTCTCGTACTGACACCATGCCTAGATAAACTCTTTCTTCTTTGCTGAAAGTTTTCATTGAACGTGTCCCTAAGAAGGGTGATTGTTCGCAGTTCTATAACTATCACATAATTGGTTTATATTTCGTGCTTCTAAATATGTCCTTAACAGACAAATTTTAAAGAACTTTTAATATTATTTTCTTCTATCCGATCATCATGGGTTTTACCAAGGACGTTCCCCTGGTGATATCACCTTCTTTTTTGACTCTTTGTCATCCTCCTTTTGGGATTTTGGCAAAAACTTTGTCTTTGCACTTGGTATGTCAAGGGCTTTTGACCGACATCGAAACATATTATTTAATTTTCAGACTGTTTTCTTAATTTTTCTAACCTTCTGTTTGTGCCATTTTCTCCAGCATTTTTTCTGGCTATTTTGCAGTTGCTGTTGTAGGCAGTCACTTTTCTTATCTTAATTATCAATACTGTTGTACCTGAGGATTCTGTCAAGTAACCATCTCTTAATTTTCATCAAAGTGCTTCTGACTTGCACATCTATCCCTGACCACACATACGCTGACAACTCCATGCACTACATCTCCACCAACTTCTTACAGTATCCATTATAGCAGTTACTTTAGCAATCAAGGAATGAGGATATGGCACACTTAGTTACTGACTTGGCTCATAATTTTGACAGGAATAATAGAAACCATGGTTTTAATACATTAAGAATCTCAGTTACCTGCATTATATTTTTCTACCCGTCAAAATTCTTCACAGGAAACAGAGTGCGATCCTTCATCTTTTCTCAAGCTGACTCCATGCAGCCTTTACCTCTACACACCTGTCGACTTTGTGAGGGATCATATTTTGTCCTGCTGTTTCTTTAACCTGCCCTATCCCGGCAGATTTGTCACCAATGACCTCCCCCAATACCAGCAGATTTTCGATTTTTTTTTGTTTTGGCTAAAACCTCCGATTTTTATGAGAAACATCGAAAATTCTTAGAGAAATTGCTCACCTGAGCTTAAAAATGCCAGTACAGGTGACCATACCCTCACCTGGCACCATGTTCTATGGGGTCCAGCTCCAGAGAAAATGTTTTCTGTGAGAGGGGTAACTATTTCTAACCACTCAGAATAGGTAGATATTTACTATTTGGTACGAATTTATATGTAGTACAAGAGTATATTGGTTTTCACACAGTAATATAGGCGATATAAACATTGTTTCACTCACAAAACACATCAACATACCCCACCTTTTTTGGTGACATTGCCTGCTCATTACTTCTCATTGTTTGTTCCTCTAACGCCACATAAACTTTGACCTCCACTTTGTTATCAACTGGGGAATCACTCTCGCCTTGAATTTCGTACTGTGGCAAGACATGTCTTTATTGCCCAGGTCACTGGTAACAGGTGAGTTGCCAAGACAGTGGCAGGCATGGAGGCGGGAGGTCACACAGGGGAAGGCATTGTCCCTGTCTGGCCTCGGGTAGAGGAAGGTGTCCCGTGTATGCCTACCAAAAATCACGTGCGAAATTTGAAAAGTGTGTAATTGATGGACCTTGCAATTACAGTGCATTTATAAACGTCAACAGGAGTCACAGTGACAAAACGTTCGTACAGTCATAAGGAAAACTATCGTTACCTTTCAGAGCTATGCACTATGACACAACGACGAAGTGTTGTGGAATGATGGGACAGGAAAGTTTGTACCTCAAACCCGTCAATGTCGGTTTTGTGAGACACAGATATTAGAATTTGTGCTAGAGGTAATAAGAGCTAATTAGATCGTTTGGCCTCTGCGCATAGAGACAATACGTTTTTCTTATCCGGCACTGAAGTCATTAAATAAAATATATCCGAATGGTCAGAAGACGGCAATACACATGCAGACGGGCAATGAGTACGTGCACCCATGCCAGACATATGATAGTACTTCAGCCGATACAAGCCAACTTAATAAATTTCAGAGTAATAATATGTATTGCTTTCTACATATAATAAATGTTGAGTAGAAGGAAAATAATAATACATGTTCAGTCTCATTGCTTTAATATTTTGTGGACCCACATCCTGCTTCGAAAACAGCCTCTAGATGTCTGAAGCATCCATCTGAAGCATTTAACCACCCATCTAAAGCAATCAAATGAACTCGTGCACCCCTGCTAGACTATCATCAAACACACACACACACACACACACACACACACACACACACACACATACACACACACACACACACACATACAGTCGATGCCTATAGATTTAATACCATTCAAAATAATTTTTCTGTTGTATTCTATAGACAGTAAGTGTTGAATAGTATGAAAATAATAAACCTGCCAGGTTTCATTAGTAATCCACGGCGGGGCGCTCAGGGTAACGCAAACACGTCCTATATATTTCCCCGCCAGGTGGCTCATTCTTGCTCATTATTCCAACTCTTGTAATGGGACTGTGATATGGCAACACTAGATAGGGGAGGGGCGAAGAGCAAGGACCCACCCACACAGCCCAGCTAACGTTCGTTTAGCATCGAGCAGTCCTGGGGGTAACGATACTTTTTCTTATGATTGTACGTCAATGGGATGCAACGGGTTAAACAGGGTAAAGTCAAAGGCTTTTCGCCACACCACCTCCCTTTCCCGCAGTAACTCCATTCAGCCCCTTTCTCTGTCGTATTGTTGCATCTTTGTTTATTATCACTGCTTCAATGTTTAATGCTCTTCTGAACGGACTGCTTGTATCCCCCTCCATTGGGGTGGGAGCATTCATCTGGTAGTACACTGTCATCCCTTTTCCACCCAGCTCTCATATGCAACAGCTAACCGATACTCTGTCATTGTCTCCTCCAGTGGAGTTTGAAGAGGACATATATTCACCCATATATGTATGACTGTCTGTCTGTCTGTTTATACATACGATATCTAAAAAAAGATGTTATTGAATATCTATAAAATATTGTGGGCATGTGGGCTGTGATCTAAGGAAGGAAATTATTATATTTTTATGGTGGATTTGAATCTGGATGCAGGAATAAGTCATAAATTTTACATGTGTTGGCAGAGGAATGCAGTCTCTGATTTTCTGTAAGAGGGCCGACTGAGACAGTAAACTTCTTTAACCAGGACCGTAACGTATTTGCCTAGAAGAAAAAGGAATTACAACAGTAAATCAAAATTGTTATTGCTGTCGGTGTAGGTATGCGCTCTGTGTGTCATTTACAGTTCGTGTATGGAAAAGTTAAACCCTGGAGCTGTCTTCCTCAGTCTGTATTTCCCTCAACGTTCAACCTCCAGCCTTTGAACCACAATGTATCCAGGCAACTCTAAATGAATGTAGCTTCAATCTCTCTCTCTCTCTCTCTCTCGGTCTTTCTTGCAAGAACAACTTACCAAGCTTCTAGCTTTTGGTTCTCTCACTTAATTAAATTGCTGTGCATATGGCTGAAAACAACAAAATTTAATTACTACACAAGTCCGCTGCATGGCTGTCACGATTGTGCCTATTCATTACGTTTACCTTGTTGGACAGTGGAAAAAGCACACACATACGCTTCGCAGACGTTGCACACAAAAAGCTCAGGGCATGCATGAGAGGTAGAATGTAAAATCAGGATGAACACATTGTACACAGTTATATAATGCAATGTACGCGAGTACAGGCGGTAGGTTTGATCACAACAACCAGGCACAAGGGAGAGAGAGAGAGGGGAGGGGGGATTAGATTGGTGTGCGCAGCTCACAATCTCGTCCCTGTTCATCTCTCTCTCTCTCTCTGTATATATATATATATATATATATATATATATATATATATATATATCCAGGGGCAGGATCCCACTGCTACCTGGCATGTCCCCGGGTGGCGGATAGGGGAAGGCCTTGTAGATATACAAGTACCGTCTTAGACGGCGCGGACCATGGGACCCGCTATAGATATATAGGGCTCCACCGAATATAACGAATAAGGTGGCACAAAAATTACATCTCACCAGAAACTATGTGGCAGGGAGGTGATATTATTTGCCACAATCCTCCCAACCAAACATGAGTTCTATTGCAAATGATTTGACAGGCGTTCCTGTTGGATCATGATCTACTCAAGGTCCAACCGCACTGCCTCCTGTGTTTACGGGCAGTGTGCCACCGAAAGTGAGTAGACACTGTGTTGGAAAATTAGACTCTTGGATGTTAAACAAACTGAAATCGATGAAGATCTATGCATACAATGTAAGAAGCCTCGCAGAAGATTACAAACTTGATAACCTGATAACTGAACTAGAAAACATTAGTTGGGATATTGTACGTTTGAGTGAGATCCGCAGAAAAGAAGAAAAAGTAATTCAGCTCGAAGACAGCAAACACCTATTTTACTACAGAAGAATTGAAAATGAAAGAGTTAGTGGTGTAGGATTTCTAATTAACAGAAATCTTGCAGACAACATTGTTAAATTCAGCAGTGTATCTGACAGAGCAGCAGTGGTTGTCATTAGACTATGCAAAAAATATACATGAAAGTCACACAAGTATATGCACCAACTTCTCAAAGCCCAGATAAAGAAATAGAAACATTCTATGATGACATCTCCCAGATTATAGAAGAAGAAAAGACAACATATACTATACTCATGGGAGACTTCAATGCAAAAGTTGGGAAGTTGAGAAATGGAGAAGCATGTATGGGAAAATTTGGAGTGGGAGAAAGGAATGAAACAGGAGAAATGCTGGTAAATTTTGCTGAAATGTTCAACATGAGAATAATGAACACATTCTTCCGCAAAAGAACAGAAAGAAAGTGGACCTGGAGAAGTCCAAATGGAGAAACAAAGAATGAAATCGACTTCATTATAGCAGATAAGAATAACACGATCACAAATGTCACAGTTATCAACAAAGTAAATATAGGCAGTGATCATAGAATGGTGGGTTGCACAGCCAGATTCAATTTCAGAAATGAAAGAAAGAAGATGATTAAAGATAAAAAGATATGCTCAATAATAGTAAACAAAAACAAAGCAGCCTTTCAGTTGGAAATAAGGAACAGATTTCAGGCTCTAAGTAATGCTGAATGTGACAGTGATGAGCTGAATGACAGACTGACAAAACTGCTAAGAGAATCAGCAGAGGTAGTAGGAATACCTAATACAACCAAAGCCAAGAAGTATTCAGAAAAGACACTCGAGCTTATGAAAAAACGAAAGGAAATGAATGTAAAGACAAAGAAAGACGAAACAGAACGAGCAGAATTAAAATAAGCTTATCAACAAAAGACAAAGAGAAGAAAAAAGAAAGAGAAACATGGATCAGATCAAAGAAACCATCAAAAATGGAAAAAGTTTGAAACAGGTCCGAAGCAAAACGGCACTAGGAAAGCAACAAATGACATCACTGAAAGAAAAAAATGGTGAAATCATTAAATGCAGAGATAAGATGTTGAAGAGACTGGAAGAATTTTACAAAGAACTATATGCATCAAAGACAGTAATACCAATAGCTAACTTTTCAGATGACACAAGTGAAATACCTGAGGTAACACCAGACGAAGTAAATATTTGTCTTAAGAATATGAAATGAGAGAAGGCTCCCGAAGAAGTTGGAATAGTAACAGGTTTACTTTTGGATGCGGGAGTAGAAGTACAAAATAGGCTTGCCCACTTATTTACCCACTGCATAAAACAGAAGAAAATTCCCAAAACATGGTGTAATGCAATAGTTATTTTACTCTACAAAAAAAGGTGACTCAAAAGATCTTAGTAACTATCGACCCATTAGCTTATTATCAGTCATTTACAAACTCTTCACTAAAGTCCTTACGAACAGAATAACAACAATTTAGGAGGAAAACCGACCTCGTGAACAGGCAGGATTCCGAAGCGGGTATTCGACCATTGATCATCTACATACAATGAACCAGCTAATTGAGAAAATTATAGAATATAATAAACCACTGTGTTTAGGTTTTGTTGATTACGAAAAGGCTTTCGCCTCAGTGGAGCACATAGCAATGATAAATTAATTGCAAGAACAAGGAGTGAATGAGAACATTGTAAACCTGCTCGAAAACATATATAAACAGGGAACTATCTATCTATCTATCTATTGCCAGACACCATAATCCCGTAAAGGGTGGCCATTTGACACTGAGTTAGTTGTTTTACAGGAAGGTGTACCAACCCTCCACCAACCCACTTGTTGACACGTAGAGAGCACGTATGGTTTGGTTATATGGTTACGACCCAGGGTTGTAAATGGTTTCTTGGCTTACAGGAAACCATTTGGCTTGTCACTCAATGTAAAGCCACCTGTAAAGGAAAGACAAGGAATAATAAGTGACAGGGAACTGCTACAGTTAAATTACATAAGGACTCAGAAAAAATTAAGATTGAGAAGGGCGTGCGTCAGGGAGATACAGCTTCACCAGAATTATTTACAGCATGCCTAGAAAGAATTTTCAGAAAGCTAGACTGGGAAAACAAAGGAGTGAACATTGATGGAGAAAAGCTAAACCATTTAAGATTTGCAGATGACATTGTCCTAATCTCAGAAACAGCGGAGGCATTGCAAGAAATGTTAAATGACCTGAACAGAGAAAGTCTGAAAGTAGGACTGAAGATGAACCGAAGTAAAACTAAAGTAATGTTTAATCCACAAACAACAAAGAGCATCATCAGAGTAAGTGATGAAATTCTTGAAGAAGTTGAGGAGTACAACTGCTTGGGACAAGTACTAAAATTCACGAAAGATCATGATAGCGAAATAAAAAGACGCACTACAATTGGATGGAAAGCTATCGGTAAACATAGAGACATTATGAGAAGTAGCTTGCCAGTTTGTATGAAACGAAAAGTATATAATGAATGCATAGTTCCAGCTATGACATATGGTTGTGAGACATGGAAGCTAGCAAAATCAATGGATAATAAATTCCGTTCTCAGAGAACAATGGAGAGTTCAATGTTGGGAATATCTTTAAGAGACAGGAAAAGATCAACTTGGGTGAGAGGGCAGACTAAAGTCAAAGATATTGTGGGGGTTATAAAGGAACAGAAATGGAGATGGGCAGGCCATATAGTCTGAATAAGGGATAACCGATGGAGCAAGAGGCTTACTGACTGGACACCAAGAGAATGTAAGCGTAGCAGAAAAAGGCCAGAAAGGAGATGGGGAGATGAGATAGAGAAATTTGCAGGGAGAACGTGACAAAGATTGGCTCAGTCAAGGAATTCGTGGAAAAGGTTGGGGGAGGCCTTTGTTCAGCAGTGGATTAATTATGGCTGATGATGATGTTATATATATATATATATATATATATATATATATATATATATATATATATATATATATTGTTACGCTGTCCGCCTTTCCGTTCCACGAGTGCAGCCGTTACAGCTGGGCCAGGGGATTATGCAGTATGTATCCGTGTCATTCGCGGAGTTTAAATTAGCGAGTGTTACAAGTTCTTTTGTTTCTTTCGTTCCTGCCACTGAGGGCAATTTTATTTCATACCATGCTGAGAATGCATTTGATTATTTTGATTGTCTTATGTGAGCCACCAGTATATTTAATGATGTTTTGCTTGCATTAGAAGTACCAATTCATTGTAGAGAGAGAGGGGCACGAATTTAAGTTCCTTATTAATTAATCTGATTCATGCGTTCGCGCTTGGCTGCGCGTGGGCCTGGCATCAGCGCAGTATCTTCCCAGCCAGCTTTAGTATCGGGTGTTTGTACACTCTCGCTCTCTCCCCAGTTATTTTTATGCCGAGCTGGCGTTTTCATTTAAGTTTATTTTTATTCTTTTTGTTGCTGACTGAGGGAAGTAGATATTTTATTTGTTTTTGTGACCTTGTTGTCTTTGGAGGGCCAGCCTAGCTCACCGTAGTCTCTCGCTGCCTTAATTAACGTTCCCCAACACACGTACATACACACACACACACACCCCTAACCCCTACACATTTTAATCCCATCTACTTGCACAAGGCTAGTGAGAACTATCGTGAGCCGTCAACTGCGTTCCCCCTTGGACACGGGTTAAGTTGAAAGTCGTCACCACCGGAAGTAAGTGGGAGGTGTTCCTGTAGACTGTCTCGGGCGGTATTACTTCCGGTAGTGACGATAGTAGGCTAGATCTATGGGTAGGTTGTTCCGTTTTATTATCAAAGTACAGAGTGTTGCGTTCTTAAGTAAATACTTTTCCGTTGCGCAGTTTTTTCTCTAGTTTGCGGAGTGTCAGTGCCGGGGTCTGCGTTATTTTTGCAACGCAGTGGAGGCCGATCATCTAAGGCTGACTTGTTGTCTTTTTTGTAATAGCCCCGGGCTGGCGCCACCGTAACAGTGGCGACCTCGCATCAGGATATCCTAACAGTGCCTTTTTCTTGCTAGGATATCGTTACCTTGGCGTTCTCTGTGCTTTGAGGTGAAGTTGATGTGTTTGTAGTTTCTCAGTCAGCATTAGTATTTCATTATTCAGTACTGCCATTGATTTGTCGCCATGGAGTCACGCGTGTCTACACCAGATCGCGTACGTGCTGAGTCACCTGTGGATATGGAAAATATGGAACAACGAGAGGCACATAGCAAAGGTACTCCCCGTGTGAGCCCTGAGTTTGACTATGGTGCTGAGTTGCCTCGTTTCGCTACCCCACTATTACCATCTATGATGCCGCCGAGCCAGTTTAGAGCAGTTCCCCCGGGTATGTCTGGTGCTTTCCCTGGAGCTGTTCATTCCACTCCCATATACCCTGGAGTCTTGTCACCGGAGGCTCAGTTGCAGTTGGAGTTAAAAAAGATGGAGATGCAGCGTGCAAAAGAAGAGAGGGAGATGGAGATGCAGCGTGCAAGAGAGGAGATGGAGTTGCAGCGTGAAAAAATGCGATTTGAACTGTAGAAGACTCGCTTGGAGGTGACTGCTAATAGACCAACTTCAGATACCCAAACCTCAGGCCGTGCAGAGGATAGGGAGAGTTGGTTCTCAAGGAGTCTAAAATTAGTGCCAGCATTTGATGAGTTGAAGGTGACAGAATGGTTTGTCAGGTTTGAGAAGAAGGCTAGGGAGTTTGAGTGGCCAAGGCAGCGCTGGGTGGGGTTGGTATCTAATGTGCTGAAGGGAAAAGCCTTGGAAGTGTATAATAGGTTGAGCCCTGAGGATGTAGATGATTATGATGAATTTAAAACAGCCATCCTGAAGGCATATGAACTTAGACCAGAGGCTTATCGGTTGTTGTTCCGTGGTGCTCGGAAAAGGCCTGCTGACACCTATATGGCCTACGCCAGGTATCTGGAGGAGAGGTTAGACGAGTGGTTGCTGAGTGAGAGCGCCACTTCGTATAACGAGGTGCGTGAACTGCTTTTGATGGAACATTTTACCAACATGGCTGACAAAGAAATTGGTGTTAAAATTAGGGAGAAGAGATTCAAGACCGTGAAGGAAGCAGCGACGTGGGCTGATGACCGGGTGTTTGCCTTGCGGAGTATGGGGGTCAAGTACGCTAATTTTCAGTATTCCAGGGAGAGGACTGTGAGTGGCCCTGCCTGGGATAAATCTCCCGTGAATCAGTCCAAGGGAAGTTCAGAGGAGAAAAAGAATTCAGGGAGAAAGAGCCCTGTATCCAGTTCGAAGCTAGTTTGTTATTTTTGCAAACAGAGTGGGCACATCAAGCCTAACTGCCCTAAGTGGAAGGCCTCCCAAAATGCCAAACCAGTGGCACTAATTGTAGGTTCGAGTCAGGTGAACGAGAGGAGTTGGGAGAGTGGTAACGGTGAGGGAGAAGTCTGTGGAAAGCTGGAGTTCAGCCGGCTGTGCTCGCTGTCAGCTCAGGCTGAAAAGGTTACCCAACATGCTACGCCACCTCCGGATGAACTGCCTCAGAAATCGTCCCTAGACTGGTGTAAACCTTTTATATGTCACGGCACAGTGAAAATTCATGGGATCAGTTATCCAGTTACTGTGGCTCGTGATACCTGTGCACAACAGTCTGTGTGCAGAAACGTGACTGGAGGGCCTGTAAACTCAGGGAAGTATGTGCTGTGTAGAGGCATGAACTCAGATGAATACTATGATTATGTTCATGTGGAACTCGATTGCCCCATTGTTCAGGCTGCAGCTCAAGTAGCTGTTGCTGATGTAATGCCAGTAGAGGGGATTGATTTTCTGCTGGGGAACGACCTGGCTGGGGAGAAAGTATTTCCATCTCTTCCCCCACCAGTTATTGTGGCAGAGAAGTGTTTTGACGCCCCAGAAATTGGTATTGAAGTTGATGCAGAAGTGGAAGCCATGTTCCCGGTCTGTGCAATTACAAGATCTATGGCACAGGTTGCAGCCCGGGAGGAAGAACTGGTGAAGTCACAGGTTCTTGGGGTCGACTGTGGTGAGGCAGGGCCACCAATGGAGGAACCTAGTGAGCAGAGTGTTGCTGTAGTGGGTGAGGAGAGTGGGAATGCGTGCATGGGCGCCGCCCCACTTCCCACTCAGGACACTAGAGGTGGTGTTGAGTGTGTCTGTGTGGAGACTGAACCCAGCCCATCGACTGAATTAGGAGAATTTCAGGACGCTGGGGTCGACTGCGGGGATGCAGGACCACCGTCAAACGCGCCTGAGGAACAGAGTGTCACTGTTGAGGGTAGAGGTGGTGATGATGTCAGTGTGGAGTCTGACATTCCTCCCCCTGTCGAGTGTACTAGAGGTGACGCTGAGATTGATCGCCCTTCGCAATCCAGTGTCCCGACCAGTCCCTTATCTCAGTCCTCAGTAGAGCTGGCGGGTGTTGGGTCAGCAGAATTGAGGGTGAAGCAACAGGAGGATGCAACATTAAAGCCCTTGTTTGCTCGAGTAGGGGAAGAAAGAAGTATGGAGTGTGGTAAGGAGGAGTTCCTGATTAAAGACAATGTTTTACATCGCCGATGAACGCCCACTGGCGCCACGATGGATGGAGGAGTGGGTGAGTTAGTGCAGGTGGTGGTGCCTGTGCAGTATAGGGTGCCGTTAATACAGTTAGCACATGAGGGACCTTTAGCAGGTCACTTGGGAAACAGAAAGACAGTGCAGCGCTTAAGATATAACTTTTGGTGGCCAAGTATGCCGGGACAAGTTGCTGCGTACATCAAGAGCTGTCACACGTGTCAGATAGTGGGCAAGCCTAATCAAGTTCTTCCTGTGGCCCCTTTGACTCCCATTCCTGCAGCTGAACCTCCGTTTACCCGGGTAATCATTGATATTGTGGGCCCTTTACCTCCTATTTCTGCTGGAAACAAGTATTTGTTAACCATAATGGATGTTACAACGCGATACCCAGAGGCTATACCAATCAGAAGCATGCAGGCGAAGTCAGTAGTCAAGCAACTTATCCTGTTCTTTACTCATTTTGGCCTGCCCAAGGAGTTGCAGTCAGACCGTGGAGTGAATTTTACATCTAATTTGTTTAAGCAGACAATGACAGAGTTGGGCATCAAACACATTTTGTCCAGTGCCTACCATCCGCAGTCACAAGGTGCCCTGGAGAGGCATCATCAGACCTTAAAGACCATGCTGCGCAGCTTCTGCTATGATAGTGGAAAGGATTGGGACCTAGCGGTACCCTTTGTTATGTTTGCAGTGAGAGAGGTACCGAGTCGTTAGGGTTTTCACCCAATGAGTTAGTGTTTGGGCACAGAGTTCGTGGTCCCTTGGATGTGGTGCGAGAGGCCTGGAGTAACAACAAATCTGGCAACCAGGAATCCCTGCTTGACTATGTCTGCAGCACTCGGGAGAGACTGCATTGCGCTTTAGAGCTTGCCTGTGACAATCTAATCGGGGCTCAAGCGAAAATGAAGGCTTATTACGATAAGAAGGTCAGAAGTCGTGAGTTTAAGCAAGGAGATGAAGTTTTGGCACTGCTGCCCATGCAAGGAAAACCTCTGGCGGCTAGATTCAGTGGTCCTTATATTGTGAAGAAGAGAGTTGGGGAACTTGACTATCTAATTGTTACCCCAGATAGGCGGAAGAGTACTCAGTTGTGCCACATTAATATGTTGAAGCCATACTACCGCCCAGTTGATTCTCATTGTGGGATGACTGCTGATGTCTCTCACCTGGGATGTGAAGGACGGGGAAGGGAGGACGTGGCATCAAGGGAACGTGCTGTGGAGGGAGCTGTTGGTGCCGGTGATGTGAGTAGTGGACCAGGGTTACAGCCACAGTCCCTGGAAGGTGACTTTGGAGTGGACGTTGAGGGAACCAGGGATAAGAGCGCTCCTGTAGTTTTGGCGGTTGGTAGTGAGTTGGAGGAGCAGGAGGAAGTGCTTAGTCGTGGTGAGATGTTACCAGCTGACCTATGGGAGGGCAATGGTTATGCAGCTCTGGTGGAGAAATTGCGACACCTTGAGCCAGTAAAGCGAGAAGAGCTGTGCAACAGATTATGGAAACATCCGAAAGTTTTTGGAGATTCACCGGGATTGACAACTTGGGCTACTCATGACATTGACGTTGGGGATAGTAAGCCTGTAAAATTAGCTCCTTACCGCATCAACCCTATCAGACAGAAAGCTCTCGATAATGAGATCAAGTATATGTTGGACCATGGATTGATCAAGAGGAGTTTCAGTGAGTGGAGTTCACCAGTTACCTTGCAGCCGAAGCCAGATGGGAAGGTTAGGTTGTGTGTGGACTTCCGGAAAGTTAATTCACTGTCTAAGACCGATGCTTATCCTTTACCTCGGGTCGATGACTCCGTGGACAAGGTGGGAAATGCCACTTATATCACCAAACTTGACTTAGTAAAAGGATACTGGCAGGTCCCGCTGACGGAACGGGCTAAACAAGTGGCTAGCTTTGTTGTCAGTGGTGCAGTATATCAGTGCCAGGTGATGCCTTATGGATTGAAGAATGCTCCAGCCACTTTCCAGAGGCTTATGGATAAAGTGGTGGATGGCATACCCAATTGTGTCGTTTACATCGATGATGTCATTGTGTATGACACCAAGTGGGAGGAGCACCTTGATCATGTGGAAATGCTCATTAAGCGGTTGGAGGAAGCTGGCTTAGTAGTCAACTTAGACAAGTGCGAGTTTGTACGTGCTAAGGTCCAGTACCTTGGATTTGTTGTGGGACATGGGCAAGTGGCTCCACCTCGGGCTAAGGTGGATGCCATTTCCAACTTTGCAGCACCCCAGTGTCGCCGTGCCCTCCAGCGATTTTTGGGCATGATCGGCTATTACCGAAGATTCATTGGGAATTACTCCACAGTGCTTGCCCCTCTTACTGACTTATTGCGCAAGGATAAGAAGTGGCAGTGGACAGCCGAGTGTGAGCAAGCTTTTATTACGGTTAAGTCTCTGCTGTGCCACCACCCTATATTGCGTGCACCAGATTTTGACAAACCTTTTGTGCTGGCAGTTGATGCTAGCCGAGTAGGGGTAGGAGCAGTGTTGATGCAGCCAGATGAGGGCCAGGTTGAACATCCCATATCATACTTCTCAAAGAAGTTTAATAGAGCCCAGAAGAACTATTCCGTCATAGAGCAGGAGTTATTAGCGATTATCCTGGCCCTGCAACACTTTGCTGTCTACCTGCTCCCTTTTGGCCCTGTGATCAAGATTTATTCAGACCATCATCCCCTGCAGTTTTTGAACAAGTTTAAATTTAAGAACCAGCGTTTGACCCGCTGGAGTTTGCTTTTGCAAGAGTACAATTTAGAAGTTAAGCATATTAAGGGGATTGATAACGTAATTGCTGATTGTTTATCCAGGGAGGGGTCAGGGTCTTGATTCGAAAATTTTGATCCAGGGCTCAAAATTTTCCCTTGGGGAAGGGCGTGTTAAGCTGTCCGCCTTTCCGTTCCACGAGTGCAGCCGTTACAGCTGGGCTAGGGGATTATGCAGTATGTATCCGTGTCATTCGCGGAGTTTAAATTAGCGAGTGTTACAAGTTCTTTTGTTTCTTTCGTTCCTGCCACTGAGGGCAATTTTATTTCATACCATGCTGAGAATGCATTTGATTATTTTGATTGTCTTATGTGAGCCACCAGTATATTTAATGATGTTTTGCTTGCATTAGAAGTACCAATTCATTGTAGAGAGAGAGGGGCACGAATTTAAGTTCCTTATTAATTAATCTGATTCATGCGTTCGCGCTTGGCTGCGCGTGGGCCTGGCATCAGCGCAGTATCTTCCCAGCCAGCTTTAGTATCGGGTGTTTGTACACTCTCGCTCTCTCCCCAGTTATTTTTATGCCGAGCTGGCGTTTTCATTTAAGTTTATTTTTATTCTTTTTGTTGCTGACTGAGGGAAGTAGATATTTTATTTGTTTTTGTGACCTTGTTGTCTTTGGAGGGCCAGCCTAGCTCACCATAGTCTCTCGCTGCCTTAATTAACGTTCCCCAACACACGTACATACACACACACACACACCCCTAACCCCTACACATTTTAATCCCATCTACTTGCACAAGGCTAGTGAGAACTATCGTGAGCCGTCAACTGCGTTGCCCCTTGGACACGGGTTAAGTTGAAAGTCGTCACCACCGGAAGTAAGTGGGAGGTGTTCCTGTAGACTGTCTCGGGCGGTATTACTTCCGGTAGTGACGATAGTAGGCTAGATCTATAGGTAGGTTGTTCCGTTTTATTATGAAAGTACAGAGTGTTGCGTTCTTAAGTAAATACTTTTCCGTTGCGCAGTTTTTTCTCTAGTTTGCGGAGAGTCAGTGCCGGGGTCTGCGTTATTTTTGCAACGCAGTGGAGGCCGATCATCTAAGGCTGACTTGTTGTCTTTTTTGTAATAGCCCCGGGCTGGCGCCACCGTAACAATATATATATATATATATATATATATATATATATATATATATATATATATATATATATATATATATATATATATATATAAAGGAGCCTTTGTGGAACAGTGGTAAAGTGTGCGTTTTCGCACGCTGAAGAATGAGGGTTCCCACCCCGCCAGGGTAATAAACTTTGGGAGAGTTCTTCTGGCCACGTACTGCATTGGCGGACACAAGGGGTGCTGTGGCTGAACCAATGTCACATACTATAAAGTATGCTTGCACCCAGTTGGCTTGCGTGGGACAATTGCACTTGGTTCACCGATTACACACACATCCAAAGCCACCCTAACACAACAATTACAGTTACAAGCACTTCTCACACTACATACAATCTCTACTAGACAGCCTAAGCCACTTGGTAGAGATACATTGGCTGCATCGTCCCCACTTCTTTAGCGATAGGCTGGTCCTGCAGCGGACACTGAAACGGCTGATGATATATATATATATATATATATATATCACCTATCAACCGGACAAAATGTTCGACAGGAGTACCCACTAATGTTTAATATCCAGCTCAATCCTGCATCATCCTTGAACATGGTTGGGGTTTCATTCACTCGGGACATATCTTGGAAAGATCATATTGCATGTCTAGTAAATACTGCTTCCAAGAGTTTGGGTGTGCTAAGCCGACTCCGTACCTTATTTACCCCTGAATTGTTGTTGACTTTATACACGGGTTTTATTCGCCCATGAGTAAAGTAAAATTCTAATGTGTGAGGAGGCTCCCCACGTGTAAGCTCTTCTCAATAGGGTGGAATCAAAGGCTTTTCGTCTCATTAATTCTCCTCCTCTTACTGGTTCCCTTAAACCTCTGTCTCTTCGCTGCACTGTTGCCTCTTTATCTCTTCTGTCGCTACTTTAATGGTCGCTGCTCCTCTGAACTGTCAGCTTGCATCCCTTCACCTCTACAACGACTGCATCGCAATCGTCTGGCAGCAAACTCTCATCCCTTTTCTGTCGAACTCTTTAATTCAAGAGTTAACCGTTACTCCCATTCCTTCATATATGCAACAGATCAACTCTGGAACTGTCTCCCTCTGTCTGTACTTCCTACTTCCTCTGATCTTCAGTCTTTCAAACACAGTATGTCCAGGCATCTCGAAGTGAACGGATCTTGAATTTGACTCTCCTTTGCATTGTTTTTGTTTTTTTTCTTGGAAGAAACTGTTCCGCGGGCCCCTGGCATTTGGTTCCTTCTTCACATTATATATATATATATATATATATATATATATACTGTATATATATGACTCGTCATAAATGTCGGGACCAACTGCCTAGCCCCGGGCTCCTACGCTCCTCATGGGGCAATGTAGGATCGGGTGATGGGTGGATGGATGGATATATCTATCTATCTATCTATCTATCTATATATATAATGTGTGTGTAAAATATATATAATTTTTGTTGGCAGATTGAGTTAAGGAGAGCAGCGGAAGGAGAGCTGCATACAGGTGTTGGTGTTGGTGTAAGGGCAGGCGGACAATCTGTTGTTGTGCCTCTCACTCTCCACCACCTTCAGGCTGTCTTCTATATCCTCGCTCTGGCCTGGTTTGCTGCTGTGGTGGCTTTAATCCTGGAGCTACTCTCATAAACTTAGATGCTATCGTGACAAACACAATGTAGTTTTAAATAATGACAATAACATAATACTGTGCAGAGGAGCCTGTGGTGTATTGGTAATGATATCCAGCGTACCAAAAGAACTCGATTTAGATTTTTGAGCTGGTCAGAATGTTTGACAAAAATCTCCACTCCTCTTTCCTCCAATTCTTGTTCACCCATCAAAATCACTGATTGCTGGATGTATACTGGCTACTACGGCTTATATTCTGAGAGAAGTTTAGGTCAAAGTTAGTTGTATACATTACTGACTCTCGTGCAGTCGATGGGTAAGCCTTCTTTACACAATGAGCTTTACATACCCCGTCAACTAAATATAACTTAGTGTTGGCTGAATGTAATATGTAATCGAATCCATCATAATAAATATGAATCAAGATCAGTTTTAACTATAATTTCCCAATCTTATCTCTGGTGAATATAACAACTTGGTTATAGTCTGAATAAAATACCGAAGCTTGACCAATGAAATTAAAGTGTTAAATCAAGGGTTGCGTTTCCTGTTCTGGGGAAATGTTGTTGGTTCATTTTCTTGTCAGTTATACTCTTATTAACTTTAGAGTGGTAACCCAGAGTATAATGTTTTCGCTAAATGCATATCTGATAGTCACTTGATTTTGTGGACTACAACTCTCTACTTCCTTGTACTTGCTATTATTCTCAGACCCTGATGAAAGATGAGTGTTCGTTATATCGCACCCACACAGTTCCATGCCTTGGTTGGAGTAACCCATATACAGGTTACCAAAACAAGGCGCAACTATGACTGATGGTGAATGCGACATTAACATAGTTTATACAGTTCATGAGAAAACTTTTAAGGATTCTGAATCATGGGAAGGTATTTGAGTATGGATGGTATAATGTAGAGAGATGACATTTTGATGGTGAAAGACAGGGTAACATGGAAACAATTCGTTCGAGGGTACTCCCTCCATGTGTGAGGCATCTAGCTGTAGATAGGCAGGTAGACAGATGATAATTCACGGTAGCGCGTGGTTATGAGCATTCATTTACAGTGAATGTGGATTCACTTATTGTGACTGCAATACTATGAGGACCCCGATATATTGAGCCATGCCTTTTCTGATAATGCATATTTTATTGTTTAAAATTTATTTTAGTACTCTGTATATTTGAAAAGTGAACTACTGCCTGAAGAAAAACATCACTTTCTTCCTCTCAGGAATACGCCTGGTGAGTAAATGGCTCAGCTTCTTAGTACCGTGGTGGGAAAAAAAAAAAAATCATGCAAACTTTGTTTTCATTTTTTCGTTATTAAAAATGATAAATTAATTAGTTTTATCTTTAAAAGACAGCACTGTGTCGAAATTTTTGTAGTTACAAAATGTTTTACAATGACTTTTAATTTTTTTTAATCCGCCCCATCCCGACCACTTTTCCACCACTGACTCCCCCCAATCCCATTTTTGGAAAATTTGTTTTTTTTTGCTCAAACCTCCACTTTTGGTGAGAAACATCGAAAATTCCTAGAGAAATCGCTCACCTGAGGTTTAAAATACTCAATCCAGGTAACAGTACCTCCTTACCTGACTGTGTTTTCTAACAAGCTGGCACCAAAGAAAACGGGTTCTATGGGAGGGTAACTATTTCACACCACTCATAAACGGTATTTATTTTTTTACTTGGTACGAATTTATATGTAGTACAAGAGTATATTGGTTTTCAAACAGTTATATAGGCATTATAAGCATTGTTTCACTCACTACCTCATCACCATACCTGACCTTTTTTGCCACATTACCTGATCATCATTTCTTACTATTTCTTCTTCTAATGCTATGTAAAGTTTGTCCTCCACATTGTCATTGATTGGGGAATCACTCTGGCCCTGAATTTCGTACCGTGGCATGACATGGCTTTACTGGCCAGGCCACTGATAACAGGTGAATTGCTGAGACAATGGCATGCAGGGGGGGAGGAGGTCATGCTGGGTAAGGCATTGTCCCTGCCTGGCATCTTGTAGAGGAAGGTGTCCCGTGTATACGTACCAAAAATCACTCGCGAAAATTGAAAATTGTGCAAATTAGGGACCTTGCAATTGATTTGTGTTTATGTACGTCGACGGGATAGGCAGTGACAAAAAGTGTGGACGTTAGTTCACGTCGACAGGAGGCCGCGGGTTAATCTCCTACCTCATGTTATTTGCAGTGCAATCAATGGATATGTTACCTATCTAGGGTTAACCATTTTGCATTATATGGATTCATTAAGCTAGTTTACTCATGTTACTGTATGACATTTGTATTTATATGAGGAGAATATTAATAGCCAAACAGCTAAAAACTATTCAGACTCTCCATTGGCTTAATAATAAATAAATAATAAAAGCAAGCCATACAGCGAAATATATAACGCTGTAAATTACCCCAAAGAGAATGTGAGGATCTCAAAAACGGAATCAATCAATCCTTCCTAAACCCTTCCGTGGTGCAGGCCTGAGGCTAGACTATAGTAGGCCAATACATTAATGGGTAGATGACTAGTCTACTTCCCTGGATGACATTACATGATCAAACAAGGATGTTTGTTGACCGTCTAACCTGCGTCTCGCCATGACCAGCAGGAAACAAATGAAATTAAAAAGGAGTGGTGATCGTGCGAATGTGTGGGATTTTGATGGACCTTAGGGCTAAGACAGAAGAGTACCGGTATCCCCTATGAAAATGTGTTAGGGTTAATGATGATTAGTTTCAAAACATTCTCCTAGAGTGAAGGTTTCTGTGACTTTATAAATGGCGGTAGGGGAATATGGGTGGGATGAATTGCAACTGTGGTGGGGCTGGGGAGGGTCATGTGAGTATACCCTGTGCAAATGAGTACTGCACAATTAATAATCTGAACAGGTAAAGATTACTTCACTGTTTTCTCCGAGAATAAGGCCAAAACGAGCTCGTGCTGCAGTCGTTTACTTAGCGTATTGAAAAACAGGTAAAAACCTCAGGTCACCTATTCTGTTTCGAACCTACGCGAGTGTCACAGCTGTCACTCCAGCTGGGAGAGAGTAAATACTTGACCACAAGCGGGGCTGGCGCAGGTGATTGCACTCTCTCTCTCTCTCTCTCTATCTCTCTCTCTCTCTCTCTCTATCTATCTATCTTTCCGATATATACTGATATCTATCTATCTGTCTATCTATCTATATTTATCTCTATCTATCTATCTATCTATATCTATCTATATATATATATATATATATATATATATATATATATATATACTGTATATTGTGTAAGGAAGAAGGAACCAAAAGCCAGGAGTGCGCAAACTGTTTGCTCAAAGTAAGAGGGCCCAAATCAAGATTCGCTCATTTTGAGATACCTGGGCAAACTGAGTTTGAAAGACTGGAGATCATAGGCAGCAGGAGGAAATACAGACAGAGGAAGACAGTTCCAGAACTGACCTGTTGCATACATGAAGGACTGGGAGAAACGGTTAACTCATGAATCAGAGAGTTGGACAGAGAAAGGATGGGTATTTGTTGCTAGACGAATGCTATTCACCTGTTGTAGTGGTGGAGGAATGCAAGCAAACAGTTCAGAGAAGCAGTGACTAATGAAGTAGCGATAGAAAAGAGATAAAGATACAACAATGCGGCAATGAGACAGAAGTTGAAGGGGATCAGTAAGCAGAGGAGAGTTAATGAGACGAAAAACATTTGACTCCAACTTGTTGAGAAGAGCTGTAAGTGGGTAGCCTCCCCACGCGTGAAAGTTGTACTCTGCACAGGGGCGACAAAAAAAAAAATGAATAATGTCAACAACTGTGCGGGGGTAAAGAAGGCACGGAGTCGGCTTAGCACACCTAATCTCTTGGAGGCAGATTTTGCAAGAGAGGTAATATGATCTTTCCATGATAAATCCGGGGACAATGAAACCCAGGTATGTTTAAAGATGGTGCAGGATTAAGTTGGATATAGTTAAAAATTAGAATGTACTCTTGTGGAAGATTTTCTCGAGCTGATATATATAACAGCAGAGTTGTTGCATTAAATCCAACAAGACTACTTTTACCCACTCAGAGATATAAGCCAAGTCAGACATTAAGTGTGCCATAGACTCATCCCTTCTTTGTTGAAGTAATTATTGATATGGATGCTCTGGGAAGCGAATTAAAAGGTGAAAGGTGGAGTTATCAGTTTAGGAATGGATAGGGTTAGATGTATAGCTTTGGAGGTCATTGATTAAGAAATGGAAGAGGGTTGGTTATAGAACTGGACCCAGTTGAAAAGCACTATTGATGGCTCTAGGAGAAGAAAGATGGGCGTCTACAACAGCGGCTATAGAACGACCAGAAAGGAAGCTATAGAACAAGGCACAGATAGAAGGATAGAAACCGTAAGAGGGCAGTTTAGATATTAAAGATTTATTCCGGACTCGACCGAAAGCTTTTGAGATATCAAGTGCAGAGACAAAACTGCCGGTAAAGTTCCGAAAGGAGGATGACCAGGAGTCTGAAAGGTATGTAAGAATATCACCAGATGAACGTCCTGGTTGAAACCATATTGGCTATCACAAAGATGGTTGTGATAGGAAAGATTATTTATTCTATTTTATTTTATTTTTTAAGAATAGAAAAGAAAACTTTTGAAACACCCCCCAACCCCCATATATATATATATATATATATATATATATATATATATATAATTATTTATTTATGCGAGAAACAAGGAATCAAAGGCCAGGAGTCCGCAAACCGATCCTTCAAAGAAAAAACAAAAACAATACAAAAAAGAACCAAATTCAAGATCCGTTAATTTCGAGATGCCTGGACACACTGCGTTTGAAAGACTGGAGATCATAGGAAGTAGGAAATACAGACAGTGGGAGACGGTTCCAGAGTTGACCTGTTGCTTAAATGAAGGACTGGGAGTAATGGTTAACTCCTGCATTAGAAAGTTGGACAGAAAAGGGATGAGAGTTTGTTGGAAGATGGGTGCTACACACCCATCGTAGAGGTGCAGGGATGCAGGCACAGAGTTCAGAGGAGCAGTGACCATTGAGGTAACGATAGAAAAGAGATAAAGATGCAACAGTGCTGCGAAGAGACAGAGGTTGAAGGGAGCCAGTAAGAGGAGGAGAGTTGATGAGACGAAAAGCCTTTGACTCCACCCTATTGAAAAGAGCTATATGTGGGGAGCCTCCCCACACGAGAAAGTTGTACTCTAAACAGGGGCGAATAAAACCCGTGTATAAAGTCAGCAACCGTGCAGGGGTAAAGAAGGTACAGAGTCGCCTTAGCACACCTAATCTCTTGGAAGCAGGTTTTACAAGATATGAAATATGATCTTTCCAAGATAAGTCCCGAATAAATGAAACCCCAAGCATGTTCAAGGATGATGCAGGATTGAGCTGGCTATTATTAAACATTAGTGGGTACTCCTGTGGAAGATTGTGTCGGGTTGATAGTTATAAGAACTGAGTTTTTGATGCATTAAAAACAACAAGATTATTTTTACCCCAGTCAGAGATACAAGTCGTCAGACATTATGTGTGCCATAGCCTCATCCCATGTTTGTTGAAGAAACTGCTAAGATGGACGTTGTGGGAACCGAATGGAAAGGTGAAGGGTGGAGTCATCAGCATACGAGTGGATAGGGTTAGATGTACAGCTTAGAAGATCACTGATGAATAAAAGGAAGAGAGTTGGTGATAGGACAGAGCCCTGAGGAACACCGCTGTTGATAGATGTAGGAGAAGAACAATGGCCATCTACAACAGCGGCTATAGAACGACCGGAAAGGAAGCTAAAGATGAAGGCACAGATAGGATAGAAACCGTAAGAGGGTAGTTTGGAAATTAAAGATTTATGCCAGACTCGATCGAAAGCCTTTGAGATGTCAAGTGCAATGGCAAAGCTTTAGCCAAAGTCTCGAAAGGAGGATGTCCAGGAGTCTGAAATGTAGGTGAGAAGATTGCCAGTGGATCGTCCCTGACGGAACCCATACTGACGATCAGAAAAACGTTGTGATAGGTAAGATGCTTTAAAATTTTTCCTATTAAGAACTGACTCAAAACTTTTGAGATACAGGATGTTAAAGCAATTGGACGATAGTTAGAGGGTTGGGAATGGTCACCCTTCTTTGGGACTGCTGAATGAGAACAAACTTCCAGGAAGAAGGAAAGGTATAAGTTGACAGACAAAGGCGAAAGAGTTTACCTAGGCAGGGTGTAAGCACTGAAGCCCAGTTCTTGAGGACAACAGGAGGGACTCCATCAGGCCCATATGTCTTGTCAGTATTGAAGCCAGTGATGGCAGAAAATACATCAGCTGAAGACAGTTTAATGTTAGCCATGAGGAAGTCTGAGGGGGGAAGTGATGAAAGAACAGCACCGGAATCATCTAAGGTGAAATTGGAGGAGAAAGTCTGAGCGAAGAGATCTGCTATATCAGTAGAAGAAATAGCTACAGAGCCATCAGAACAGAAAAGAGGAGGGAAGGATGCTTAGGTAAAGTTGTTAGAAAGGTTTTTGGCAAGGTGCCACAAGGAGCAGGAAGAATTCGAGTTAGAGAGTTGGGAGCATTTAGTACAGATGAAATTATTTTTAGCAGAGCGAAGAACAGACTTAGCACGATTCTGGTCAGAAACATAAACAAGATGTGATTCAGGGGTGGGTTGGCTCTGTTACCTTTTATAGGCCCTCTCCTTGTTGCGGACAGCGTTAGAACAAGCATGATTAAACCATGGCTTTCTTGCATTAGTCAAAGGATATGAGAAGGGAATGTATGCTTCCATACCCGAGAGAATAACCTCCGTAATGCGCAAGGCACACTCAGATAACTCATGGCTATGAAAGCAATAATCATACCATGGAAAATCAAGGAAGTACTGCCTGAGGGCCTCCCAATCTGCAGCTCCAAAGTGCCACAGATGATTATATATATATATATATATATATATGTGTGTGTGTGTGTGTGTGTGTGTGTGTGTGCAGTAACTATCTATCTATAAATTCATATCTATCTATCTACCTACCTATCTATCTATCAATCTACCTACTTATCTATCTATCCATCTATCTATATTTGTGTGTGCAGTAACTATCTATCTATAAATTCATATCTATCTATCTATCTATTGATATTGATATGTATGTACTGTATGTATATATATTAGGGTGGCTTTTATTTGACTGAAAATCTAAAATAAAAAAAAAGATACAATGTCTGACCCAATCAAAGAGTTTCTTTTTATTAAAAAAAAAAAAAAAAAAAAACTGTGTGAAGCTTGAGTAGTATATGTTAATATTTATGGATGTCTCAAAGGTCTCAAAAGTCTGTCCCACATAGCACCCGCACTGATGGCAAGTGTCCACTTTACAGCAAATTTGATATTAATATGAGAAACAAAAAATAATTGTCTTAAAGCTTCTTTTTAATTGAAATCTCTGTACAGTACAAACATATTCAAATAATTACAAGGTATAATCATATGAATCTTGGTTTTATTGACATTACTTGTCATGGTTACTTTATTAGCATGGCTGACTTCTTTGCATTAGGATAGTCTGTCAGATTCTGCTCAACAACTTCGAGGGCATACTGCAACTGTTCCTCGTTTCGAAAGTTTCCTGACCTCGTTGCCTCCTGTATTAGGGCGACACCTCTTTTGGCATGGTCGCTGCTCACTGCAAGAGTTCACAATCGCCTGAGCAGCCTTGAAGCCATCCCTGTCATTCCATGTACCAGGGCCTTCTTCTAGGACTCCATCTGGTTCTGCTTTGCTTCGAAACAAAATCAACAAGGGTCATTTTTTTTTTCACATTCTCGAAGTTAAACAACGCTCATTTTGATGAGTTTTTCTCTCCTTCATTCTCTGTTGAAGCTTCCAGAATGGTCTGCTTTTTGGTCAAATCCAACTCTGGATTAAAGAGGCTAAGTAGGATCAGGTCTTTTGACAGGTAGCATTAATATTATGCCATTTTGTGCGATGTAGCTATCCCCATGTTATGGTGAGAGTATGCATGAAGTTGCTGAAGGAGATGGAAGTCATTCCTAGCTGCAATGGAAGTTAGAGGTGCTTGAAACTAGGCCTGGATGTAAATCTTTGCAAGAAAAATGTTAAGATCGCAAAACCCTTTGGCTTCCCTTGCTGCCAGGTGAAACTGAGACCATAAAAGCCAAACTTTGAAGCTGTAAATGGGTTTTGCCACGCTGTGAGCATGGTGCATAGGTCCACGAGCTCTGAAGTTTGCCCCACAAGGAGGTGAGTTTCCGAGGTAGATCAGCACCAGTTTGAGCAGCTCGCAATATTTATTCCGGGTTGGTGATTGAATAACTGCTGTTGAGTGAAGGCAATGACGTTATTATGGACACTGGCAAACTCAGATGAGGTGAAATCATCTGAGAAGGCATTCTGGAATATTCCTTGGTTAGTGGATGATCATTGTGGTTGGAACTGCTTATACACAAGAATTTTCATTCTTTTTCTGTTCTTGTTGAAGCAACAGTTTGCCAGCTACTCCTATAGAGCCAGGCTGTCCCTTCTTACGCCGAGATCCGACGAAGGCTTTAACCTCTTGATTATCAATATGCACCAAAGCTTTTGCATATGCAGTATCAAAAAGTTCCTTGACCTTGGCTGAGAACATGGCTTCATTGGCTCCTTGGGTGTTAGTCCGTCGACTCTTGCTTTTCTTTAATCCTTCCCATTGAAAGAATTGTTTCTCAAGGTTCTTAATAGAGTCCTGTTGATGCTTGGTTGCAGTCCTGACCCTAGACCAGAGCACTTCAACATGCTGGATGGTCTCAGTTGCTGCTGTATGGAGTTCATCTCTGAGAACATGATGATGGTACCAAAACTGCCAGATAAAGTTAAAGAGTCCCAGCATGGTACAGACCACTGTATTCATTCTCACCCCGTATACTGTAACAGTCCTGGAAGGACTGTGAATTTAGCTTCGAGTTGTTCCAGTATGCCACAGATTTTTTTTTTTTTTTTGTGCTCTCAAATATTCTCACCTAACTCTTGATTATGCACAGTGAGTGGGGAGCATGGGTTTCCCCAGTCTGCCTTATGGTGTTGCATCACTTGGTCATCCATTGAGTCATGATGCTGCCTGGTTCTTCCACTTACCCTCCTACTCCCCCATCCCAACTGGGCTGGAGGTGCACCCAGCCACCTCAGTGGTGCCACCATGTAGTGACACCTCTGACACCAACTCCAAAAGGGAGGAGGTGAAAGTATGGAGAAAAAGGCTAAAACTGGAGCACATGTGACTATGTGATGACTAGGAAAGAAGTGTTGTACAGCAGAATTGTTCCCCACAGTTATGTGCAGGGCCTCGGCCAGTCAATTTATTCCCTGCCTGACCGCCATAATCCAACCCTCACTCGCCAATCAACTGGTTTGCAGATAATACAGTAAATACATATGAATTGCAAGCACAGCAGTTTTAGCCAACAAAGCAAACTATCATTCCCATCAGCAAGAATTTATCTTCTCTGCCAGTGCAAATGCAATCTAAGGTGGTGTATAAATTCATCTTAGAATGCATTTGAGGAATATATCGGTGGGACACAGCCATGCACAACTGTGAACATGAGAGTTGTGATAACTCCATTGTACTGTACAACACTTCTTTCCAAATCAGTTCATCAATAAATGCTCAAAAAAAAAATTATTTGTTTTTCCCTGTTTTATGAATAAATTAACAAATAATGTTTAACAAAATTAACTTACCATGTGCATTGTAAAGTCATAAGAAAAAGTATCATTACCCCAGGAATGTTCGATGCTAAACGAACGTTAGCTGGGCTATGTGGGCGGGTCCTTGATGTTCGCCCTTCCCCTATCTAATGTTGCCATATCACAATCCCATTACAAGAGATGGAATAATGAGCAAGAATGAGCCATATGGCGGGGAGATATATAGGACGTGTTCGCGTTACCCTGAGCGCCCTGCCGGGGATTAATAATGAAACTCCGCAGGTTTATTATTTTCCTACTTTTCAACACTTATTATCTATAGAATACAACAAATAAATTATTTTGGAGGGTATTAAATCTATAGGCATCGACTTTTTGTTAATGATAGTCTAGCAGGGGTGCACGAGTTAATTTGTTTGCTTTAGATGGGTGGTTAAATGCTTCAGACGTCCAGAGGCTGTTTTGGACGCAGGGGGTGGGTATACAAAATATTAAAGCAATGAAACTGAACATGTATTATTACTTTCCTTCTACTCAACACTTATTATGTGTAGAAAAGAATACATATCATTATTACATTGAAATGTACTAACTTGGCTTGTATCGCCTGAAGTACTATCATACGTCTGGCATGGGTGCACATACTCATTGCCCGTCTGCATGGGTGTTGCCGACTTCAGACCATTCAGTTACATTTTTATTTAATGAACTTGGTGCCGGATAATAAAGCGCATTGTCTCTATGCACAGAGGCCAAACGATCTAATGAGTTTTTATTACCTCTAGCACAAATTCTAATATATGTCTCACATAACCGACATTGACGGGTCTGAGGTACAAACTTTCCTATCCCGTCATTCCACAACACTTCGTCGTTGTGTCTTAGTGCATAGCTCTGAAGGATAACGATAGTTTTTCTTACGACTGTACACTTCTGCAAAACACCGTAATCTTGTGCGTTACGTCTGTAGGGTGTCTATGAGGAGGATATGTTTCAAATGGAATTGTTTGTGTGGCCCTTGATATGAGTGGTACTGTATATACTGCAATAATATATCCTATGTATAAGAGTATATATCAGATGCCTGGAAAAAATACATAACTGGGAAGGTAAATTAACCAAGCTTCCCAGTTAACTGGGACTGTACTGTTCCGTATTACTGTATTGCATCAACTCTGTATGGTGTTTTATGCTTGAACTTCATTCGGCATAGGGCTTGGCTGAATTACAACTGATAACTGAGAGTGAATATATATATATATATATATATATATATATATATATATATATATATATATATATGTATATATATATATATATATATATATATATATATATATATATACATATACAGTAGATAGATAGATAGATAGATAGATATAGATATATTTATATTTATATTTATATATTTATTAATTTATTTATGTATGTATGTGTGTATGTATATGACCTCGGAAAGTCAACCTCACATAGCCTATGTCCGAATGGGAGGACATGCGAGTCTCTGTGTCAAAAATTGGGCTGCAGGGATTTCCGGCGTTCCCCGGCCCAAAAAGGCAAACACACTACCGGTGACCTCAAATAACCCAGATCAGAATTTTGACCCCCTAAAACAATCTCTGGGCCACCCTGATTCAGAATATATATGGGTCTGGGGGTCTCTGGCCCTTGGTTTGGGCATGATTGAAGAACAAACAAACAAACAACGTGACATATATATACTCTATCTATCTATCTGTCCATCTATCTATCTATCTATCTATCTATATCTATATCTATCTATCTATACAGAATATCGCCAGATGCCTTAATCCCATACGGGGTGGCCACAAACAAATCGCTTCCACGTCGCCCTGTCCCCCGCCATTTCACTGCCCTGCTCCCAACTCACACCCACCTCTCTCTCATATACCTCTCTACTCCATCCCTCCATTTCATCCTTGGCCTTCCCTTCCACCTCTTCCCCTCCACCTCACTCACATACACTCTGGTCGTCAGTCTTTCACTCTCCATCCTCCTCACATGGCCAAACCACCTCAATGTGTTTCTCCTAAAGCTTCCTATCACATCCACATCCACACCACAACTCTCCTTCACACCCTCATTTGTCAATCTGTCTCTCCATGTGACTCCAAATGCTCCTCTCAAATAATTCATTTCCACAGCTCTCACTCTTGACTTGTGACCCTCCAAGCTTCACCACCATACGTTAGAGTTGGTATCACAATTCTGTCATGAAGTAACTTTTTCACTTCCATGCTCACTTCCCTGTTTCTTATCACTGCCTTCAAAGAACCAGCAAGCTTTCTTTCTTGTTGTACCATTTCAAGCACTTCATCCTCCAAACTTCCATCTTTTCTCATCACACTACCCAAGTACTTGAACGTACTCATATTTTCCATTTCCTCATCATCCAACCTCACTGTACTTTCACTGACTTCACATCTCTCGAAGACCATAACTTTACTCATCCCTACATTCATCTTTAGATTCCGTTTCTTACACACTCTCCCAAACTCATCCTCCAAGCCTTGCAGCTCCCCTTCGTCTTCACTTAACAACACAGTATCATCTGCAAACAACAGTACAGGGAGTCTCCAAACACTGCCCTCTCTCATTAGGGCCAATCCAACATCCACCGCCCTACCTTGTATCTCTTTTATTACCCCATCCATGTACAGATTCAACAACCATGGAGACATGACACATCCCTGTCTCAACCCAACCTTCAAATAGAAAAATTCAGTTCACTATCCACAAGCACTGCAGCGTTAGCACTCTCATACATACTCTTCACAGCATTCAGCAACTTCCCATCTACTCCATACATTTTTAATAATTTCCACAATCCTTGTCTATCCACCCTGTCATATGCTTTCTCCAAATCCATGAATACCGCATACAGTTTCTTTCCCTTCTCTAGAAACTTTTCCACTAAAGATATAAGAATGAATTTCTGATCTGCACAAAGTCTTCCCTTCCTAAAACCTCCTTGTTTTTCACCAACTAATTCCTCTGTTATTTCCCTAACTTTGTGAGTAAGTATCCTACCATATACTTTTCCTATTACACTAAGAAGACAAATGCCCCAATAATTACCACACTTCTTTTTCCCCTTTCCCTTTGAATAAGGGAATGGTATTACCTGACTTCCAATCCTTCGGGACTCTACCTTCCCCCCAGGCCAACCTGCACATCTTCCACATCCATTCTACTACAATCTCTCCCCCATGCTTCAGCGTTTCACCACACACTCCCTCACTTAACAGCACAGTACTTTTTGACTTTCGTCATTGCTTCCACAACTTCCACCCTACTAATTTCTTCTTGTCTTCTCACTTCCTTCCTTCTCCCAGCCATTCCCCGGCCAGTTATACTTGCATTACTTTCATTCTCTATGTTCAGCAATTCCTTAAAGTGTTCTCTCCACCTGCCCACTTTTTCTCCTCTCTCCACTAGTAATCTACCATTTTTATCTTTCACTCCCCTACTAACTTCATTGCCACCCTAACTCTTTTCACCTCTTTCCAGTACATTGTCTTACAGTCCCTCCACTTACTCAAATTCCTTCCAAATTCCTTACCCACTCTCTTCTTACTCTCTCTTACTAATCTTTTCATCTCTCTCTTCCTTTCTACATATAACTCTCTCTACCGTCTCTCAACATCTTCCACGCCCCTATTTCTCATCCATTCATTTTATGCTTTCTTCTTCTGTGCCACAGCCTGTCTCACCTCTTCATTCCATCATGCTGTTCCTTGCCTCCCCTTTCGTTTTCTCTGCACCCCACACACCACCTCACATGCTGCACATATTTCTTTTGCGAATATCTTGCACACAACTTCCACGTCCCCCATCTGCTCCAATTCATATTTACCCAATCACTCCTCCACTTCTCTCATATTCTGCCCTTTTCTCATCCTCTTGTAACCTTTCCACTCTCCTTGCAACTACTCCTTCCTCCCGTCCTTCCCTTCTACTATTTCTGCATTTTACTTGAACCTTGATTCTGACCAGCACCAAGTGGTGGTCAGAAAGTCCACTCCCCCAACCTCTATATGCTCTTGCATCCATTTCACACCTTCGCATCCTTTCAACCACACACACATAATCAATCATTGCCTTCCTTTCATTCAGTTCACCACCCACCCTTCTCATCACTCGCCATGTATACCTGTGGATCATTTTGTGCCTGAAGAGGGTATTGGCTATCACCGACCCCCTCCCAGCACAAATGTCCACTAAAGTACTGCCATTCTCATCCATCTCAGCAGGCACACCCTACTCACCAACTACTCCATCCACCTTCACATTTCCTACTTTACCATTCATATCATCAATCAAAAACACTCTCTCATCCCTTTCAAACTTTTCCATGCACACTTCCACATTTGTCCAGAACTCTTCTCTCACTCTGCTTGGACGATCTTGCGTTGGTGCATACATGCACACAATCGCCCACATTTGTAGTCCAACTTTCAGACTTACCCACACAATCCTTGAGCCAACTGATCCATACTCTTATATTCTCCTTCCATCTGTTACAACAATACACACTCCTTCATTTGCCCTTTCATTCTCACCCACTCCCACACATATACCCCATCCATACTTCCATTCTCTCACACTCTCACCTCACCATTTAGTTTCAGTTAATCCACATATATCCACTTTTCCACACTCAAGCACCAGGACAATCTCTCTCTCTCTCTCTCTCTCTCTCTCTCTCTCTCTCTCTCTCTCTCTCTCTCATATCATTTACACCCCTCATATTCCACGTCGCCATCCGTATCATATCCTTTGTTCGGTCCTTAGTCGTCATCTTTTGGTCAGTCCTGGTCCGAGGCTTCTTGTCCGTATTTTTAGTTAGCTGTTTTCCAGGGAGGGTACTAACCCTCCGCCAACCCACTTCCTGTCACGTAGGGGACACGTGTCAGTTGGTTATAAGGTTACCACCCAGCGTTGTAAATGCTTTCCTGATTTACTGGAAATCATTTGGCTTGCCACTCGATGTAGAGCTACCCTAAAACAGAGTACAACTACACTAAGTGGGTGGATGATGGGCGCCCCCAATTACCACAATATCTATCTATCTATCTATCTATCTATCTGTCTATATATATAATATACAGTATACGTTCGTTCATTCATTTTTGAAGGTTCCAACATGGTTGCATGCGTCGGCCTTGGTCACGTAATGGTGGCTGTCTCTGCTGCTGGATGTGTGGCAGTTTCCCTATTCAGATCCTTATCTCTGAGGTAACACTCAATAACCTTGTCCAAAGTCTTTTATCGGTCTACCTCTCGCAACCCTACCCTTAACATTAACGTTTCTCACTTTCTACACCCAGTTATCATCCCCTATCCTCTCCAGATGCCCAAGGCATCTCAATCTACCTCTCCTCATCACAACATCAATACACTCCCATCCTACCTCTCAATTCTTCCATCGTAAACCTAGCCCCTCCCCAGGCCTCACACCCAGGGATGCAGTGCACATCCACTTAATCATTATCATTTCTGTACGTTTAAGCCTGTGAATATCTTCCCTTTAGTGCCCAGGTCTCACTACCATAAACCATTACACTCCTGACACATGCTGCATACAAAGATCCCTTCGCATGGAGGGAGAGCCCTCTCAGTGTCAGATAAGACAACATCTCCCTGAACTTCTTCCAACCACTCCTCACTCCAGCCCCACCTCCAACACATAACATGTCTCCCAATTAACAAAACTCTTCCACACACTCAAGAGACTCACCAGCAAGTTCAGTCCGTTCACACCTGACAATCTCCACCTGCTCCCCTGACACACCAAACACATTATGTCAGCATTATCTTGCAGTCTACCTCTGATATCACTACATCTGTCGTGCACCCACTTATCACAAACGCTGCACAAGATAGCATTTCTTCCCACGCCCTTATGGCAATTCGCATATGGCCACTTTCCCTCTCCTTTGACAGTACCGCCACCAGTCATAGATACCATCACTTCAGTTTTATATGCATTTACTCTTAAGCACTTGTGCCCCATAGGCCTATCATCTCTCCACTTCCTAAATTTTTCCGATATCTATATCAGTATCTATCTACCGGTATCTATCTATCTGTATAGATATAGATATATAAATACACTGAAGTACCTACACCTATACCTATTTTTATATATAGCTATATAAAAGACGAAAAGTTGTGATATGCTTTCGTCTGCTGGATATTTGAATGTGCTTCCGGTGGTGATATGGCAGGAGAAATATCGGTGTGATTGGTGCGTGTTTAAGAGTCACACAACAAGGTGGTGTGTAGCTGTAGTGGCGAAGGCCAATGAGGTGCAAGTAGATATGACCAGAACGAGCTATATACTGTACACAATACTGCATGATAGTGTGTGTGCATTTCCACATGTTGTTGTTAAGTTGTGATACACTTTTGCTCGCTCGACATTTCAATCAACTGCATTCTTTAGAATAAGAGGACAAGGTTTGAAGCTCGTGTCACTCTGGAGGCACACTGATACCAATTTTAAATTCTGTTTTCTTCCATTCACAAGTCTAAAATTGCATCGGACAATGCTGAAAAGCCGAGAAAGAGGCAAGATGATGGTGTTTGGCTTATCAGGAACCCAATTGACTGACTTTTCTGGGGATGAAGTTGCCAAGTCAGGTTGAAGTACTATGCTTGATCTTTCATCCATGGCAAGGGCCCTTCATTTGTTGAAAATCTGGATGTTCCTCTATCAGTTAGAAAAGGTTCGTCCCACACGCTTGTCTTTACGGTGACCCGATCATCCGCCCAGGGGAGCTACCAGAGACATCTTTAAATGAAGAAAGAAATATTAACAGTTTTCGGGATTGATCTTCTGGTAAATGTAAAACCTTACTCAGGGACAATCAGGCCTCAGCAATACTTTGCCAGGCACTTGCAATGTCGAAGTGAAAGTCCCCATTTTTTTCCTGGATACCAAACTGCTGGGTACCTCCTCACTCTCTTCAACCGAGAACAGATGCACAAGTACAGGGGACTCTGGAGCACGGCAGTGAGGTTTCAGCATGTTAGCATGGCGAAGCTGATGTTTCTTATGGCTCTCTGGGGTCTACACTAAATAATCAGTACTACTCACTTTACACACTACAGGATAAGGGCCACAAAACTTATCAACAAGGGATTGTCCTTGAGAAGGCAATAACACTAACACTTCATCACCAACTTTAAACTCTCGCAATGAGCGTTCTAAATCATACCACATCTTCATCCTGTCTTGTGCCTGTTTCAAGTTCTCTCTAGCCACTTCCAAGCATTTAGACGTCCAGTTCTTAAACCCAATGACAAACTCAAGTACACTATGACTCATGGTGGATCACTAGACCAAGCCTCTTTGATGATGGATAAAGGGCCTCATACCTTGTGGGCATTAGGGGAGAAACCCAAACTCTCTTGAGCAACATCAGAGATGGCACACAAGATGGGTGGCACTCTTCGATCCAAGTCCTTCGAGTGCTCCATGCGGTACTTTCCAAGCATCACCTTCAGAGTCTGGTGGTATCTCTCTAGGGCACCCAGGCTCCCAGGATGGTAAGCACTGTTCTTCACATGGACGATACTGACCTGGGCCATGGACTGGTGGGAGGCATTTGAAAGAAAGTTTGTTCCTCTGTCAGAGTGAATCTTCCTCGGCAACTCAAACGTAGTAATAAAATCAAGCAATGCCCAGACAACTATTATAGACTTAGGGGAACGAACAAGGACAGCCTTGGGATATGTAATGGAAGAATCAATTATGGTTAGCAGCTACTATTACCGGAGGATGTTGGAGCATGGGTCCCACAATATCAACTACAATACGAGTAAATGGAGGGCCAAAGGCAGGAATGAAAATGAGGGGTGACTTAGGTATGGACTGATTAGGTTTACCCGCCAGCTGGCAAGTATGGCAGCACTGCATGAACTGGGCCACATCTGCAGCTGTGCACGGCCAGTAGAACTCCGCACGCAGATCCTCCAGGGTCATTCTCACACTCATGCAGCCTGAAAGGAGGTACAATGACCCAACTCTAACAATTCCTTTCTACAAGCACTGGGCACAAGAATCTGATGACGATCCCGCACTCCAACATCAACACTAACATACAAGGGATGCCAGCATCTCCACAATACTCTGTCCTTCATATAAAAGTAACCATCTTTCTCGATGGTGCCATCCTCCACTGCAGTTACCTTCAGTTTCTGAATCACTGGATCACCTGCCTGCAACTCCTTCAATCTTTTCTATCCTTAATTACCTAGAGCAGCTTGTACAGTACCCTATCTGTATCCCTGACTGCCTTGGAGGGAGCTCCAACATACTTGACCTCTTCCTTAAAACTAATTCTTCTGCTTACGCCGTTAATCTTTTCTTTCCGTTGGGCTCCTCCGATCACAACCTTATTACCTTGACCTGTCCTATCGCTCCAGCACGGCCTGTGGACCCCCCAAAGAAACGTCAAATGTGGTACATTTGGACCTGTGGATTGGGAGGCCCTCAGGCAGTATTTCTTTGAGTTTCCTTGGAATGATTATTGCTTCCATGGCCGAAAGCCATCATAGTGTGCTTTGCGCATTATGGAGGTTATTCTCTTGGGCATGGAGGCATACATTCCCTTCTCATATCCTTTGACTAATGCAAGAAAGCCTTGGTTAAATCACTTATATTCTAATGCTGTCCGCAACAAGGAAAGGGCCTATAAAAGGTACAAAAGCCAACCCACCCCTGAATCACATTTTGTTCATGTTTCTGACCGGAATTGTGCTAAGTCTGTTATTCGCTATGCTTAAAATAATTTCATCCATACTAAATGCATTCAACTCTCCAACTCGAATTCTTCCCACTCCTTCTGGCACCTTGCCAAAAACCCTTCTAACAACTTTACCTTATCATCCTTCCCTCCTCTTTTCTACTCTGATGGCTCTGTAGCTATTTCTTCTACTGATAAAGCAGATCTCTTTGCTCATACTTTCTCCCCCAATTCCATCTTAGACGATTCTGGTGCTGTTCCTCCATCACTTCCTCCCTCTGATTTCCTAATGGCTGACATTAAAATTTCTTCAGCTGATGCATTTTCTGCCATCACTGGCCTTAATACTAACAAGTCATATAGGCCTGATTTAGTCCCTCCTGTTGTCCTCAAGAATTGTGCATCAGTGCTTACACCCTGCCTAGGTAAACTCTTTCGCCTTTGTCTATCAACTTGTACCTTTCCTTCTTGCTGGAAGTTTGCTCTCATTCAGCCAGTCCCAAAGAAGGGTGACCATTCCTAACCCTCCAACTATCGTCCAAATGCTTTAACATCCTGTGTCTCAAAAGTTTTTGAGACAGTTCTTAACTGAAAACTTTTAAAGCATCTTCCCTATCACAACGTTCTTTCTGATTATCAGTATGGATTCCGTCAGGGACACTCCACTGGCAATTTTCTCATCTACCTTTCAGACATCTGGTCATCCTCCTTTCGGGACTTTGACGAAAGCTTTGCCATTGCACTTGACATTTCAAAGGCTTTTGCTCGAGTCTGGCATAAATCTTTAATTTCCAAACTGCTCTCTTACGGGTCTGTCCTTCTATCTGTGCCTTCATCTCTAGCTTCCTCTCTGGTCGTTCTATAGCTGCTGTTGTAGACGGCCATCATTCTTCTCCTTGATCTATCAACAGTGGTGTCCCTCAGGGCTCTGTCCTATCACCAAATCTCTTCCTTTTATTCATCAATGACCGTCTAAGCTGTACATCTAACCGTAGCCACTCGTATCCTGATGATTTCACCCTTCACCTTTCCATTCGGTTCTCGCAACGTTCATCTCAGCAGTTACTTCAACAAACATGGGATGAGACTATGGCACACCAGATGTCTGACTTGGCTCGTATCTCTGACTGAGGAAAAATAATCTTGTTGTTTTTAATGCATCAAAAACTCAATTTTAACACCTACAGTAGCAACCTGACACAATCTTCCAAAGGAGTACCCACTAATGTTTAATAGTATCCAGCTCAATCCTGCAACATCCGTGAATATGCTTGGGGTTTCATTCACTCGGGACCTATCTTCGAAAGATCATATTACAGCTCATATAAAATCTGCTTCCAAGAGATTGGGTATGCCAGGCCGACTCCATACTTTCTTTACCCCTGCACAGTTATTGACTATACACGGGCTTTATTCGCCCGTGTAGAGTACAACTCTCATGTGTGGGGACGCTCCCCACATACAGCTCTTCTCAATAGGGTGAAGTCAAAGGCTCTTCATCTCATTAACTCTCCTCCTCTTACTGGCTCCCTTCAACCTCTGTTGCCGCACTGTTGCATCTTTATCTCTATTCTATTGCTACTTCAATGGTCACTGCTCCTCTGAACTGTCTCCTTCCATCCCTCCCACTCTACGACGGATGATAGCACCCATCTTCCAACAAACTCTCATCCCTTTTCGGTCCAACTCTCTAAGGCAAGTGTGGAAAATATTTTCCCCCAGAGTGGTTACGCTCCCTACATTTTGTATGAGCCGTCCCTGGTTAAAAAACAGAGGAAAACTAGAGACCGTTGTCAATTGTTCAAGCTTTTTTTATAATTTAGAAATTCTGTTCTCTTTAATAATTCTTGTTATTGTTAAATTAAATGCTACTGCGTTTAACCCTCGAGGACAATCCATATTGTAAATACATGTAATTATATGGAATTTTCCACTGACCTAAACTGCGTCTGCGCGTTAGATGACGTGGCGAGGATGGAAAGATCTTCGTGTAAAGCAGATGTGGAATTAAGATATTTACATAGTTAAAGGGAATATTTGGTTTAATTTTAGTTTAATTAAAACTAAGATTAATTTGTTAGATTCGCCCTGTACATATCATGATGTAATCTAACTGTTTATAGTAATGTAATTAATTAATAACTGGCAACCTACCATTCTATGAAGGAGGTAGAGCCTGCCACACACCGCACTCTGTTCCTAGACATAGTCAAGTTAGCACGTTGTACATACGCACCTTAAGGACGCTTGATTGCTCAAGCAATTACACAAAGCAGCCCCATCGTCATTGGTTGTCTGACACTCCCTCTTCACTACCTAAGTAACCTTTACGATTTGGCCAATTCAAGGGGGGATTAGCTAAGAGATAGTTATTGTAGGTGAGTTAAGGTTAAGTTACGGTTCACCTAACCCTATGAGACTTGTTTGAATTTACTTAAGGACAACTTTAGGGACGAGTAACGACCTACGAGTTGTTTATTAGGAAATACTAGAAATTTCTTACTGGGAGGAGCCCCGATTTGTATACATCAAATAATTTTTCACATTTTGGTGCCCCGTCCGAGTGAGGAGCCCCAATTTGTTTACCAGAACCTCGAAATATTTTTCAAAATTTTTGGTGTCCCGACCAAGTGAGGAGAGCCGATGTGTGCAGAGGCGCTGAATGTGTTTAAAGTTGCTTTTGTTGGGCATAGTTTACTACCACGTTCGGTTGAAGTGGACGACGTGGACATACGTGTCTATCGAGCTCCGGGAGGAAAGGCAAGCTCTTTCTCTGAAGATGTAAGGCTGAATGCCGTATTATATTAGGACCATGACCGGACTGTCCTATTCATGGGAGGAAATGATATCCATGAGGAAGTGGAGGTCAATGAAGTAGTGGAGAATATTTTAGCCGTGGTAGGAGCCATAGAGGTCTCTTGTAAATCCTCAGTAGCCATAACCCTCCTCGAGCCAAGGAACCTGCCATATGGCTCTCCATTTTGCTATGAAAAATATAAATTAATTAGCACAGCTGTAAACCGAAAGTTGCAACGGATCACGAAGGGAAAGGATTTCATACATTTTAATGCCAAGCCCTTCCAATCAATGTTGAAAGCTGATGGTAAACATTGGAACCGTCATGGTAGGGAAGCGGTTCTGCAGAAATTTATAAATTATGTAGAACATAAGAAGGAGAGTTCTATGCTGTACAAGCTATGGGTAGGCCTATGGAGTATTGAGGTAATTAATTCTGAGCTCGGGGAATATGGGTGTTTTGGCAATTGAGTGTGGGGATGAAATATAACCCTGGAGGTTTAATAACCTTGGGGGATAGGTTGAAATTATAGACTTAGTCCCTACACTCCTCAAAATTAAATAAATAATTAGCTGAGCTGTAATGAGTATTTGGAGATGAGAGGGGGGGATAAATACAACCTTAGAGGTTTAATAATCCGGGGGGATAATTTGCACATACAGAACCTAATCCCTACCCTCTTCGAAATTTAAAATAATCAGATAATTACTAAGCTGAGTAAATTTGTGGTTGAAATTCATAATCAATAATTAAATTAGAAATCAGTCAACATGTCTGTTTCTTTATTGCAAAGATCTTCTAGTAGTAAGGCAGGATGGGTAACTAGAGCCATAAATGATTGTAAACAATCGTTGGACGAAATACCTCTGTCCAAGGAGAAATTAAATAGTCTCCTAAATAACCTGAAAGACCGATGGAACAAGTATGAAGAAAGTTATATAACTTTAGAAGCGGCTATAGTAAAGGCAGATGATATGGAACTCTTAAAGTCAGAAACTACGAAGGTTGAAGGTAAGGTAGAAGAATACTTAACTGTAGTAAAGACACTAGAGTCAAAATTAGCTGAGACAGCCGCGGAAACACAAGTTGTGGAAAAGCGCAGTAGAGCTGTGTTATCACAAATATCGCTTCCGGAGTTTGATGGGGAGCAGAACTGGAAATCTTTCTGGGACCAGTTCAAATATTTGGTACACGATGGAATAGATCTCCCTAAAATCAGCAAACTTACATATCTCTTAGGACAGGTCAAAGGAACGCCATATCAGTTGATAAAAGAATTACCAGGAGAAGAAAATAATTATGAGGTGGCCTTGACCATCCTTAGACAAAACTATGAAGACAGGGAGCAAGTTATTACTCAGTTACTGAGGGCTCTAATTGAATTACCCATACCTAGACACGATTTTGATTCCTTGCAAAAATTTAGAATTGCAGTAAGTTGTAACTTAAAGGCCTTAGGAACTTAAGATATTAAGGCATCAGATTGGGTGCTTTCAAGAATTGTGTCCTTAAAGCTTCCACCGAAAACCAAGGATGCTTTGTATGGTAGGTATCAAAAGGATAATTTCTCCTGCGAAAAGACTGAGGAAGGCTTGATGCAACTCTGTAAACATTTGCAAGGAAGAGTAAAATCTACAGAGGTCAAACAGAAGACTGAAATAAAGAAAATACCCACTAACCAACTGGTTGGGAAAGCTAAGTCAGAGAAGACTAACTATGTGCCTAAAGAAGCGATAGGTACTTTCCTTAGTTCCTTAAAGGCTGAGGATAAAGTATTACAGATAAGGAATAGACATTCTGAGGATATTAAGGTACTAAAACCTTCCATGGTAAAAGACAGGAAAGTTTGTGTATTTTGTGGTGAGCAATATTCCAGTGCATCGTGTCAACAGTATACTGATTATGCTTCTAGAGTAGGAAAGCTTCAGGAAATGGGGTGTTGTATAATCTGTATGAACTCCGAACATACTGCCACGGACTGTAAGATTAAGTTAAATCTTTGTTTTAAAAGCAAAAAAGATCATCATCATAGTACTTTATGCCCTAGGATGAAAATTGAGGTTCCTAAACCTGCAAGCGTCAATATGACAATTGCAAAAGGGGATGCTCCATTAGTAATGCCAGCTGCAGTTCCCATAGCCGATGTGAAGGTATTGTTTGAGAATAGAATCCTATTAGCATGTACCCTGTTTGATACGGGTGCTCAGAAAACCTTCATTTCTGCAGACATTGTGAAGGAATTAAAGTTACCTATTATTGGCAAGATAAATCTAGCCATTACAGGATTCTTGACAACTAAGAAAGCTCAGTCTTTTGATTTAGTTAGACCTGTAATACAATTAGGCAGATATAAATGCCGTATAACAGCAGCTGTGCTTGATAATATGGAGACAAGTATATATATAAAGGGATTGAAGGAAACCTCTCATCATCTACATTGCTCAGGGATAAAGTTGGCTAAACGGAATGTGGAATCAGATACTGTGGGTACCATAAAAATAATAATTGGTTCTGATTATTGTGGGAGATTCCTACATAGGACTTTCAAAACGAATAAGGTACAGTTGTTCAAAAGTCCAGGAGGTAATCTTATTATGGGTCAGTTGCCTTTCCCAAAACAAGTTAAATGAGAGGCCAAACTAGTAGACTCAGTCTTTGTTACCCCCACACAGTCATTGATGGTAGGTAGAATAGGTGTAGAACTAGAACCTACTCAGATAAATGACTTGTTGGATGAAAATACTGAACCTGTACAAAAATTGTGGGACCTAGACAGTGTAGGAATACACTCTGAGGAACCAACCCCTGAAATAAAATAACCTTGGACTTGTATAATCAGTCTGTGGAATTTAAGGATGGACAGTATTGGGTAGGATTACCATGGAAACTTAACCATTCGGAGTTACCAACAATTTACCAAGCAGCTAAGGCTCAGTTAAATTCTCTTCTAAAAAAGTTGAGAGAGGAACCACAACATCTGACCATATATGACAATATTATAAAGGATCAATTGAAGAATAAATTTATAAAAGAGGTAGAATTTCCTGTTAACCACAAAGAAGGACACTACTTACCACATCATGCTGTAAGCAAGGATTCAGTAACTACTTCCATAAGGATAGTATTCAATTGTAGTAGTAAAACGTCCAAGGGATCAGCTAGCTTGAACGATTGCCTATACTCTGGACCTACACTATCAGAGAAGTTAGGGAATGTGTTACTAAGATTTAGAGAGAAACCTTACGCTTACACAGCGGACATTAGTAAGGCTTTTCTCAGAACAGGACTGAGAGAAGAGGATAGGAAATTTACAAAATTCCTCTGGCCTCATGATCCTCAAAATGAGGATAGTCCATTGAAGACTTACTGTTTCCGATCGGTGCTCTTTGGCTCTTGTGCGAGTCCTTTCCTACTTTGCAACACTTTAAAGCATGATTTTGAAAATGCCAATTGCCCAGAAATAGGGCAGGCTTTTTATATGGATAATTTGCAAGGTGTTGCTGATACAGAGTCGGAAGCATTGAAGGCTTATGAAATAGCCAATTCCGATTGTGGGAAAGCAAATTTGCCGGTACAGAGCTGGAATAAAAATTCACCGCTTTTGAGGAATAAAATACTAGAGGACTATCCAGATTCTGACATTCCCAAAATTCAAAATGTGTTAGGTCTTAACTGGGATACAAATGCTGATGTAATAAGTTTGAAACCAGTTAAGTTCTCTGATGTCACTCTCACCAAGAGATCCTTGTTAAGTCAGGTTTCCAAGCTATTTCACCCATCAGGATTTGTCAGTCCTATAGTTATTAGGGGCAAATGTTTAGTACAGGAGGCTTGGCGAGAAAAGTTAGACTGGGACACTGAATTAGGTGAGACATATGTGGAACAATGGAAACAGATTAGAAAGGAGTTTGAAACCACATCAAGCATATGTATTCCCAGGGAAATGAACAGTAATGAGAAGTCGCACTTACACATATTTTGTGATGCTTCTCAAAGGACCTATGGAGCAGTAGCTTATACGCAACAAGACAGGATAATAAGATCATAATGTCGAAAGCCAGAGTTGCGCCAATTAAAGGAAGAACTCTACCTCAAATGGAACTAGCTTTCATAGAAGTAAGAACTGACTTGGCCGGGTATATAACTACTACTCTTGATACTCAGTTTTAGGATATTTATATATGGACTGACAGTGAGATTTGTCTTTACTGGATAGGGAAGGAAGACAGTAAAATTCCTTTCGTTCGTAATAAAGTGAAGACTATTAAAGAGCTGTCTTCCAAATTTAATTTCATGCATGTATCCTACAAACAGAATCCAGCTGATCTGCTCTCGAGAGGTTCGACAGTAAAGAGATTGATCAAAGATATTTTGTGGTTTAAAGGTCCTAAATGGTTACTCACTAAGGATTGGCCTGAGCAGAAACAGTACAGTATTGCTGACGTTTGTGTAGTGAACTTGGATCCTGTAGTACCTGAGCCAGAACTAATTGACATCAGCCGATTCTCATCAATAAGACAATTTATAAATACTACTAAATTGGTTGTTGAATTTTTTAAATTAGAAAGTGGGGTTTCAGAAGTTAGATCCCCTGGAATGCTGGCTGAAAAGAGTACAAAGAAATTCTTACGGGGAAATATATAAATTTTAGGCTAAGACACTGGGAAAGGGAATTAGTTGATGCAGAATTTAGGCTTGTTCTTAGACCGAAAAGGTCTGATAAGATACCAAGACCGATTGGTAAAGGCTGACTTGCCCATCCAAACCAAACACCCCATTTTATTACCCAAGAGTGGATGCTTTGTACAACTAATTATAGAAGAAGCCCATGATTCCACTCTCCATGGAGGTGTACCGCAGACCTTAGCCCAAATTCGGTAAAAGTATTGGATTCCTACGGGTTGAGAGGTTATTAAAAAAATATATCAGAACCTGCATCATTTGTAGGAGGTATGAGCAACGACCTTATAACTACCCAGGACCACCGGGCCTACCGAAGGATAGGGTGAACGTAAGTCGGCCCTTCCATATAACAGGAGTGGACTACACAGGGGCTATAACTGTTATGGGTAAGGAAACTCCCCATAAAGTTTACATTTATTTATTTACTTGTGCCTACACAAGGGCAGTCCATCCAGAATTAGCGGAAGACCTAAGCTCTGAGACATTCCTCAATGTCTTTCGCAGATTTGCTGCTAGAGGGTCTTGTCCTGGCAAGTTAATAAGCGACAACGGAACTAATTTCGTTGGAGCCGCACCTTTACTGTTGAACATAATGAACGACCCAAAGATTAAGTCGGCGCTGGGAATCCGAAATTGTATTTGGCAGTTCACAGCTCCAAGAGCTCAATGGCAAAGTGGATTTACCGAAAGAATGATTGGTATTGTCAAGAACTGCCTGAGGAAAACATTACACAGAACTAAGATGACGAGAGAAGAATTAAGAATAGTAATAACTGAAATTGAAACCAGGATTAATAATAGACCCCTGACTTATCTACATGACATTAGCGTTTCGCTAGAGGCCTTAACACCGGCTCATATGTTATATGGCAGGAAACTCCATCCGATGCCTTGTGTGGATATCCAGGAAGAAGTTGATCCTAACATAGATTATAATGATTTAGGACAACATCTGCGGTAGGGATACCGACGTCTGAAAAGGGTGTTGGATATTTCGAACAGACATTGGAGCAATGAATATCTTTTGAGCCTATGAGAAAGATTTTATGGGGCTCAAGCTGCCAGCAACAAATCTGTTATAAACATACGGGATGTGGTATTAGTGAAAATTGAACAACAAAGATCCCAGTGGTCATTAGCTAAAGTGATCTCCAGGCACCCGGATTCAGAGGGGGTGCTGAGACTCGTAAAAATAAAATGTAGGGGACATACCAGTATAAAAACTATTGATAGACTGGTACCCCTTGAGTTAGCAGCCACTCTGGATCCGGGGGATGGTGAAGATCAAATGGGTCAGAATGCACGACCAAGTAGGGCCGCAGCACAGGGTTCTCGAGATTTATGGAGGGAACTCTTGCCTCAGGGTCATATTACATGATACAGCGTATCATTTTCCGCCGGCCCCAAAACCGTGGGAAATATTTTCCTCCAGAGCGGTTGCGCTCTCTACATTTTGTGTGAGTTGTCCCTGGTTAAAAAGCAGAGAAAACTAGAGACCGTTGTCAATTGTTCAAGCGGTTTTTATTACCCAGAAATTACGTTCTCTTTAATCATTCTTGTTATTGTTAAATAAATGCTACTGCGTTTAACCCTCGAGGACAATCCATATTGTAAATACATTTAATTATATGGAATTTTCCACTGACCTAAATCGCGTCTGCGCATTAGATGACGTGGCGAGGATGGAAAGATCTTCGTGTAAAGCAGATGTGGAATTAAGATATTTACATAGTTAAAGGGAATATTTGGTTTAATTTTAGTTTAATTAAAACTAAGATTATTTTGTTAGATTCGCCCTGTACATATCATGATGTAATCTAACTGTATATAGTAATGTAATTAATTAATAGTTGGCAACCTACCATTCTATGAGGGAGGTAGAGCCTGCCACACACCCAATTGTACACCGACGGCTCCAAGTCGAGTGAATGTGTGGGTGCAAGTGTGTGGTCGACTGAATGTGCCCTCAGGTATCGGTTGCCGACTCATACATCTGTGTTTACTTCAGAACTTTTTGCTATTGACAAAGCCATAGACTATGCTCTCAATTCTAGACATGACTCATTTGTCATATTTTCAGATTCAAAATCAGCCCTTCAGGCAATTGCATCTTGCACTACGGACTCTCACGAGATCCAGGGCCGCATCGTTAATAAGTTGCATTCATGCAACAAGTCATTCACGCTGATCTGGGTGCCTGGTCATTGTCGTATCTACGGCAATGAGCAGGCTGACTTACTTGCAAAGTTGGCTGTAGAGCTCGAGGAGACTTGGGACGTTCCTCGTGATCTACGGTCGAGTCTATCTCTCGGAAAGAAATCAATAATTCTTCTGTGGCAAGGTCAGTGGACCAGACTAAACATTCCAACTTGTAAGCCGTACCTGGGCGACTGGGACACTGCCAACCGTCCCAGTCGCCTAGAAGAAAAAGTGTTGGCACGGTTACGGCTTAATGCCACCATTGTAACCCACATAAAACCATATATGGAAAGACGCTTCCCACCGCACTGTGACATCTGTAATGCGGTGTTATCTATTAGTCATATCATCCTGCGCTGTCGGCGATTTATTCGTGAACGCGCTTCACTTATAAATTACTGCGGCGCAGCAAACGTCCCCTTCACCCTTTCCACCATCCTGGGTGATGGGGACATTGTTATGACTGATAAATTGATGGCTTTCTTGAGAGAGACCGGACTGATCAGAGTGATGTGACTTTTTTACTGCGTGGTTATGGTTTTTATGAAGAGTAAATATGTATATATTGTAATATTAATTAGGGTTGACAGTTGACATATTTTAAATAGTTCCTCCTCCCACCGATCTATTTCTAATATAGATGTCCCCTACATTAAGCCAAGTTCCTCGCCTGACAGTCACCAGATGATGAGTGCAAGTGTGCAATATAGGAAGGTATTGGGCACTTGCAGTCGATGGTGGTCTGCTGGGCGAGGTTCTTCACTTTTTGTACAAATTATGTAAATACATTATATTATCTTGCTTAAGTTATTCTAATTAGGGACGACAGCTGACGTATATGGAAATGTTCCTGACTCGTCTGGTTCCCTTTCATATATTGATGTCCCCTATATTAGGTTGTGCCTCGACTGACAGTCACCAGGTGATGAGTGCAGGTATGTAATGTAGAAAGGCATTACATATCTGTAGTCGATGGTGTTCTGTTAGTCGAGGTATTTTTACCATTAGTGTAGGTCTAGCTATTTGTCTCTGTAGGATTTAGTATAGGTTAGCGATTTGTCTGTTAGGTGATTAGTTTTAGGGTCTTTAGATTAGTGTTCCTTTATAATATAAGGTATAAAAAATATAAAACCAAGAAAAAATTAATAAAAATAAAATTCCAAAAAAAAAAAATAAAAATAAATAAGATTAAAATTATTATATATATATATGTACGTTTGCATGAAAGTGTGTCTGTATGTATGCATGGAAGTGTGTGTGTGTGTGTGTGTGTGTGTGTGTGTGTGTATGTGTATGTATATATATATGTTTGTATATATATGTATATATGTTTAAAGGTATATACATATATATATACTGTATATACACGGCCTTAATAACCAGGGGCTTCGGCCCCAATGGTTGATAGGCCGGAAAAAAAAAAAAAAAAAAAAAAAAAAAAGCCACACACCGCAATCTGTTCCTAGACATAGTCAAGCTAGCACGTTGTACATTCGCATCTTAAGGACACTTGATTCCTCATGCAATTACACAAAGCAGCCCCATCGTCATCGGTTGTCCAACACTCCCTCTTCACTAGCTAAGTAACCTTTACGAATTGGCTAATTCAAGGGGGGATTAGCTAAGAGATAGAAGAGAACTTGTTATTGTAGGTGAGTTAAGGTTAAGTTACTGTTCACCTAACCCTGAGACTTGTTTGAATTTACTTAAGGACAACTTTAGGGACGAGTAACGACCTACGAGTTGTTTATTTGGAAATTCCAGATACGGTATTTTTCACAGCAAGAGTTAACCGTTTCTCCCAGTCCTTCATTTATGGAAAAGGTCAACTCTGGAACTGTCTCCCTTTGTCTGTATTTCCTACTTACTATGATCTCCAGTCTTTCAAACGCAGTGTGTCCAGGAATCTTGAAATGAACAGATCTTGAATTTGGCTCTCTTTTGTATTGTTTCTGTTCTTTTTCTTGGAAGGAACGGTTTGTGGGTTCCTGGCCTTTGGTTCTTTCTTTCTTGCATAAAAAATATCTCTCAACACTCCCCTCCTCAACGGGAACAGGAGAGTTATCACTGAGTAAGTTCATGAACGTATCTTCCATGGCATAGCAATCGTCAGAGCGTCTCTCGTCGGTGTCCTCAGTCGCCATCTTCGGCTGAGTTTCCACTGTGGCCACAGGATCACCAGACTCCTCTTTGCTGAATGGCACATTGTCTTGACTCTGCCCGTGTCATGGATCTGATGACAGCACGCGCCAGAAAAACATCCACGTCCTCTTTATCAATATGTGGGGGATCATCAGGCACATGCATCTCGGACAATACAGGGGCAATACACTTACTCTCACTTGCCAAATTATTTCCCAGCAACCGGACAACCCCTTCAAGAGGCAAAGAGGCATGATTGCCCATCAAACAAGCTATATTTCAAGTCTTCAGTCACCTCAGGGATAACCTTTGTGCCCTTTACTCCATGATCATCACAAACTCTTTAGTTAGATCTTCAAGTTCAGGGCTTACACTCAAGTGTCAGAGAAGCTCCAGTGTCACGCAGAATTCTCACAGGAAATTCGGCTTCGTCCAACAGTACAGCACCAGAAAACAAATATGGAGCAAAAGAAGAGGCAGGGGTAGCACTGCTAATTGCCGCCTGAACAACCTCTCCAGAAGGTGAAGTGGCATCAGGAATGAAAATAGACATACCACCTCCTGCCTGCAATTCGACAGTGGGCTCGTCATCCCAATCCTCTGAAACAACATGCTGAGAGGGAGAAGAAACACAAAACTCTCCAGCCACCTTTAAGTCTGGAGGGTAAACAGGAATCACCACTGGTACACCTCGAACAAGGTTGACGGGCTTAGCCGGAACATTCTTCGTAAAACACTTCAACACTGACCTGGATGCTTACAATAAGTACAAGAGCAATAGGGGTGGCTGAAAGAACTGGAAGAGATATTAGAGGATGCAGAAGACGAATTATGTTTGGAATTAATGGCTGTCTTGCTTACTCGAGTGTTGGTTATTCTGTTGAGGAGTATACTTCTTAGAGGGGAAACTCCTAGAGAATTCCTTAAATGCATAGATTATAATCAATAAGACACTGTCTTAACCCATACCACGCGACGGAGATCTACATCCTCTTCAAAAAACGCTGGTGTAGTAGATATCTACGTTCTACAGCACTGAGAAGTCATTACAAGCAACTGAAGTCAAATGGAAGGTAATAACATATCTTGCTAACTTCAGACATTTCTCTGCTACGCTTACAACACTGAACTAGGAGCGTGGGAGGAGAGTGAGTCTTCACAGTCACACAGCTGCTTGTCTCTCTCAGTAACCTTGAAGATTTCACGGGTCGAGTGGCACCAACCTGACTCGATTAAACTTTGTGGCTTTGGTGATTACTTTTATTAGTCGCAGGAATCTTATATTGATGTATGAAGCCCATTTACCCTTAAAAAAAAAAAATCCAAAATCGGTTCACAAGCTCACAGATGCTCTGCTCTCTCAGTAACCTCGAAGATTTCATGGGAAAAATGGCACAACCTGACTTGACTCAACCAACTTTCTGGCTTTGGTGCCGTAATTACTTTTATTAGTGCCAGGGATTTTATATTGATGTATTAAGCCTATTTAGCCAGGGAAAAAAAAAAGATTCTGTTCACAAGCTCACAGCCGGTCTACTCAGTAACTTCGAAGATTTGAGATCGGCAAAATGGCACCAACCTGACTGGATGCAACCAACTTTCTGGCTTTAGTAATTACTTTTATTAATGCCAGGAAGTTTATATTGATATATTAAGCCCATTTAGCCAGGGGAAAAAAATCCAAAATCAGCCAGCATATAGGAGTATCAGTTTTTTTTTTCTTTTTTTCCAACGCAGTACGGGTTAAGTTGCTTGTCTGTAAGTGAATCCTTAACTCAGTCTAATTTGTCCTTGAAATTATCAAGGATTACAATATCCATCAACCTTGTACAGCTTGGGTTATCACAACTTGCCACATATTCACTGTGAATCCACATTTGGAAAGTGTCAGTAACATGTCTACCAAATTCTAGGTATGACCCCTGAGGGTTTTCTTTAGCATTCCAAGAGTGCTGAAGGTATGCCTCAGGTCATAATTCATAAACACATAAAATTTACCTCTTCAGACCCTCATAATCTATGCATCCTTCAAAAGTTAAACAGTCAAACACCCTGAGGGCCTTACCTTGAAGAACAATATGAACTAAGGTAGGTCACTGGTCTTTAAGCCACTTATTCCCAACAGCAGTTTTTTCAAAGTGTCAGAAGAACTCCAAAACAAGGGTCTCATCAAAAGGAGGTACTAATTTAGCAGGATCAGTAGGACTGAAACCTGAGAAAGAATGTCAGGAACATGTATGGCCTTCCATGGATTTCATATGATACTCACGATCAAGTTTCATTTGTTCAAATTTTGCCTGTTCTCTGACCTACACTATCTTTGCCTGCTGTATCTTTGCCTGTTCTCTAGCTTGCTCTGTCTTAGCCTACTATACGTCCAACTTCATATGGTCCAACCGCAGGGGAGTCCGCAGGATTTTTTGTGAAGGGGGCAAAATAAAAGAAATTATACATATATGTGTGGTTATAATGTATTAAAATACACACACTCCAAATAGGCATAGGCATATACATATATGAGTTACATGACTTATATTAAATGCATGAAGTGAGAGAATGCATGAATCGACTCAAATCACTCAATCATCCTTGAACAAAAACTTTGGAATTCCAAGGGGGGGCAACTGCCCCCCCTTCCCCCCCCTCCGGATGCCCATGTCCAACTGAGCTACGTGTTCCCACTCAGCTTCCTCCAACCCGACATCCTGGAAATATGTATTCTGGAAATACGTATTAGAGGGTGGGGAACCCCGATCTTCTAAACTACATGGGGAATGATCTAACTCTACAACTGTCTCAGACACAGCTGAGGAATCCACGTGAGTATGGGCCTCTCCCTCCAAAAACATGAAGAGGGGCAGTAGGACAGCTGGGGGTTATATACTACATGGTGGTTAACCCGTCACGTTCCGAGCTATTTCGCACCTCTGACACCCCTCAATCCCAAGGTATTTTCGATTTTTTTTTTTTTTTTTTGGCTAAAACCTCCGCTTTTGGTGAGAAACATCGAAAATTCATAGAGAAATCGCTCACTTGAGGTTTAAAATACTCGATCCAGGTAGGAGTACCTCCTTACCTGACTGGGTTTTCTAACAGGCTGGCACCAAAGAAAACGAGTTCTATGGGAGGGTAATTATTTCACACAACTAATAAATGGTATTTATTTATTTACTTGGTACGAATTTGTATGTAGTATGAGAGTATATTGGTTTTCAAGCAGTAATACAGGCATTATAAGCATTGTTTCACTCACTAACTCATCACCATACCTGACCTTTTGCCACATTACCTGATCATTATTTCTGACTGTTTCTTCTTCTAATGCTATGTAAACTTTGTCCTTCACATTGTCATCGATTGAGGAATCACTCTGGCCCTGAATATCTTTACTGGCCAGGTCACTGGTAACAGGTGAATTGCCGAGACAATGGCGTGAGGGAGGGAGGGGGGAGGTTATGCGGTGTAAGGCATTGTCCCTGTTTGGCATCTTGTAGAGGAATAGAGGAAGGTGTCCCGTGTATACGTACGAAAAATCACGCACGAAAATTGAAAATTGTGCAAATTAGGGACCTTGCAATTGCACGACGTACCAGTACGTCGCCGGGACTGGCAAATGCAAAATGTTGCAACGTACCCATACGTCGACGGGATGGGGCGGGTTAAGGCTTTGTACTCCAATAATATATAGCACTCAGGGTATATGACAACTGTCACAAACTTGGTTAAATTCTACAAAACACAATATTGGCCATCCTGGCAGGAGATCACTTTGTTACGAAGAGGTGGGGGCCAAAGACCTATATGACTACGTGAAGATAAAGTTAAAATGCACAACAGAGATTGTAGTCAAAGGGGAGAATAACCACACCACGTCGAAAGCTCAAAAAGGGGGAAATGGTAATAGAGTCTCAAACAAACAACGGTGATCAAAAAGAGAGAATGAAATAGGCAATTAAAATACTTACTCAGCACTAACTAAAACTACAAAGAACAAAATCATATATGTTCGAACAGGATTGTCACACAAAGACTTGCACAAATTTTCCTATTGTTCCAAACCAGTGTTGCCAGGTCTACAGAAATATCTGTATTTCTACAGATATTTTCATGTTCATAAAAAAAAAAAAAAATTATGCAGTTTTAGGCAAAATTTACAGAAATTTTAGAAATCTGCAGAAAAGTTTACAGAAATCTGGTAGGAATTTTGAAAATGACAAAATATACGTGAATCGTGATTTTAATCAGCGATTAAATATTAGGACAAACTTTTACACAACTTGGTCTCGATAGTCAGAGGGTAAGCATTCTTGTCACTAGTGGTGCGGTGACGCCGACTGGTGCAGGACGAAGCAGCATGATACTGCCATCTGCTGCTCAACCATGTTGTTTGCAACACGTGCTTCTATGTGAGATATAAAATTCAAGTTACCTACTGTGCCATAATAGTTTGAATTTTGTCAAGCTGGCAGTAGGTATGTACATTTTAGCCTACATGGAGCAGATACATAGCACTGGTACTATTGTGGGACTCTTGATATATATGAGAAGAGGGTAAAAACATGGGAGATGAAATGTTTGAGGTGTATTAATTATTTGGACATACAGAAAGGATAGTTAAAAAGAAACTAGAAAATTATCCTCTTGTGGCAAAGCTATGAGGAGAAAAGTGGAAAGGATAGGTTAATCAGTGCCTGTACGGTACTTGTAAGGATGGTGTGGCTGAGTGGAGTGAGACTTATGAAGCGGGCATTGCCCTCCATGGTTCAGGTCTTGAAAGGAATTACGTTTATGTTTCTCCTCCGAAATCCTTTTAACTCGAAGTAAACTGTAACATCTTACAGGCTACATAAGAGAAAGTGTTCTCAGCAGTAAACAGGTTAAAAATAAAACCATGAAACCGTCTATGTACATCTATATTAAATGGAGTGTTGCATACAAAAAGATTTCTCTCATCTACCAGTTGCTTTGATATTAAAATAACACCTCAGAAAGCTTCACCACTGAACGACAGCATTTACAAGTGTCCAAAGATGAGGATGCAGAGGAAGGTGATGTGAATAATGAGTAGAACTGAAAAAAATTGCAGAGTCAAGAGTTATCGTTTTGAAACATTTAAAATAGAACTTTATTTAGTCATTATACAGTACTTGCAAGGGTATTAGTCATCAAATATATACTGGACCAGTAAAATTTGTTTCCCTAAATTGATTATTGACTGAGACTTTTACTTATGCCAAGTTGTGTTTATATTCTGATTTGTACATTGAAACCATCACGGGTATGTCACTAAATATCAGTATTTGTTTAGACGGATTATTTATTTATTGTTTTTGTTCCATAGATTTTGTATTCATTGGGATTTTTACATGCTAAGTGTTGGATATAGCTTTGTATATTAAAATTATCTTGCATTTATAAAGTCCTATCATTTATAATCACCATTACCTGGTTATTTTCTTCATTTTTGGTCTAGTTATTTTCCTAAGTTTACAGTGTTCCAAACATCAATAATACAGGTACACAGTATCACTGAAGCTAGCCCCTGGGTTCTTAAATCGCTGGTGGGCGCAATAAATGACTATAATATTCAAAATACAAAATCTTGTCATTTGAATAAAATGGATGACAGCAGGAATAATTAGAGTGACTGAAAACTGGCAGTTCTTATAAAGTAAACAATTGTAATATCATTAAGTACACCTACAATGTGCTGATACTCTTATTTAGTAAACAATAACTCATGTGTGGAAGATATTCACAACAAAATGGCACACACAGAGTCCCAAAGCAGAGCACACAACCCCTCTAGTTTAAACTTGTTGCTAATTCCACTTGACAACTGTTGTTGTTTAAAGATATCTCCCTCCTATAGGGGGAGCCAAGCCATACATTAGCCCGGTCAGTGGGGATGGGTTTTGCCAGGGATATCTCCTTGTGGGCAACTGCCACCCACCAGGGTCCGCTGGTGGGTCACCCAGCTGTCCGCCAGGGCAACCCGGAAGTCCATGAAAAGGCTCACTGGGTGTGGCGAGCCATGTTAATAACATTGTTTTGTTTGTTTTGAGATTCCCTCCACCTATAGCGGAGGCCGGGCCATGCATTAACCCAGTCGGTGGGGGTGAGCTTTTTCATAGTCAGGGGGAAGACAGGGCCTGGGGCAGTCCTGAGGGGCTGCCCAGCACACACGCCCTGTCTTCTGCTTTGTGTGTGTGTGTGTGTGTGTGTATTTACCTATTTGTATTTACCTATTTGTAGTATACAGGAATTGAGCAATGCTCGTGTTGTCCTGTCTCCATATCCACATTTATCAAGTCTACCTTTACACACATGAATGTTTTTCTCATGCACCACCTCTTTGTCTATGTCGTTCCAAATATTTAAGTATTTACCTAATATACCTAATTGTGATATACACGGAATGTACTATGCTCGTGGGTTTCCGTCTCTGTTTCTCAATAAGTCGAATTTAGCTTTAAACTCGTTTAAGTTTTTAGACTGGACGAGCTCTTTGTCCAGGCTATTCCATAAGTCTATACTTCTGTAAGGAAAGCTATATTTCTTGATATCCTTCAAGCTTGACTTTTTCAATTTCATTCCGTGTCCTCTTGGTGCTCTCTTATCCCATACAAACAGATCTTCTTTGTCAATTTTATCTACTCCCACCATGGTCCTGAACACCGCAATCATGTCTCCCCTCTTTCTCCTTTCCTCTAACGAAGGCAAATCCAGTTTTTCAAGCCTCTCTCTGTATGACAGGTCTGTCAGACTGGGGACCATCTTGGTTGCTGTTCTTTGTATTCTATCACTCTTGCTTATATCTTTCTTTTTGTGTGGGGACCACACTACCGCTGCATATTCTAACCTGGGGCGGATCATGGCCACTATCAATTTTTTCATCATTTCCTCATCCATATAATGAAATACTACTCTTATGTAAGTCAAGAGTTTATAAGTCTCTCCAACTATCTTGTTAATGTGCTTTTCTGGTGACAAACTATCTTGGACCAGCACTCCCAAAGCTTTCTCTTCTCTCCTTTCTGTGATTAATTCATTACCCAAAAAATAATTCAGTGATGGTCTCCTGTTACTTTTACCCATTTCCAATATTTTACATTTCTTTACATTAAATTTCATTTCCCACGTCCGGCTCCAATTGTGTATCCTATCCAAATCCTCCTGCAGTATTTTACAATCCTCCTGCAGTATTTTACAATCCTCCTCAACCTCTATCTTCCTCAAGATCTTTACATCATCAGCAAACAGACTTGCATAACTGTTCACTCCATCTACCATATCATTTACGTAAATCAGGAACATTACTGGCGCCAACACAGCCTTGAGGGACTCCACTTGTTACTTCCCTCCATCCAGACATCTTTTCCTTTATTACTGTCCTCATTTGTCTGTCTCTCAAAAAGTCTCTCATCCATTCCAGAAGTTTCCCCTTTAGTCCTCCTATATATTCTAGTTTCCACATTAGTCTCTTATGAGGTACCTTGTCAAAGGCCTTCTCTAAGTCTAAGTACACACAATCCACCCAACCATCTCTCTCCTGTACCACATCAATCGCTCTTGAGTAAAAGCTCAACAAGTTAGAAAGACATGACCTTCCACTTCTGAATCCAAACTGACATTCAGCCAAAATATTCATCTCTTCCAGATATTTTATCCATCTGTCTTTCAGGATTCTCTCACACAATTTTGCGACCATGCTGGTTAGAGACACTGGTCTATAATTCAGGGGTTCTTCCCTGTTTCCTCCCTTGTAAATTGGTACCACATTTGCCCTCTTCCATTCTTTTGGCACTTTCCCCTCTTCCAGTGAGCATACGATTAAGCTGTGAATTTTATCCCCAGTTGTTCTCTGCATTCCTTCAGTACCCAATTAGAAATTCCATCAGGTCCTGGGGCTTTCCTTACATCTTGAGTTTCCAGTAATTTATACACTTCCTGTACCTCCACTTTTATATCTTTCATCACCGGAACATTTCTAATCACTCCCTTCCCTTCCACAAGCTCCTTTTCTTTAGTGAAAACTGACTGGAAACGTTTGTTCATTATTTCTGCTTGCATTGCCGCATCCTTAAAAACCTCTCCTTCTACTTTCAGTTTGGTAATTCCTTCCTTTTGTTTCAGTTTGCCATTAACAAATCTATAAAACAGTTTGGGTTCATCCTTGCATTTGTCAATTATACCTTTTTCAAAATTCCTTTCTTCTTCTCTACGTATTCTTGTGTATTCATTTCTTGTTCTTTTATATTCTTCCTTTGTTCCGTTGTTACCTCTCTTTCTCCAATTGTTCCACGCCTTATCTCTCTTTTTTTGCTATCATACACCTTCTATTAAACCACTCCTTTTTCCTGTTTTCTTTCCCTCTTACTCTTGGTACAAATTTTTCCACTCCCAAATTATAGAGGTCTAGAAAGATATCCCACTTCCTCTGTATCTCTCTTGTTTCTCTGAATTTTCTCCAATCCGCATTTTCAAAAAAGTTTCTCAATCCTGTAAAATTTGCTTTCCCAAAGTTGTATCTTCCCTGTCTATGAAGCTCGTCTCTTGGCTCGACGTTTCCTATTAACATCTGGAACTCAATGACCACGTGATCACTTTTTCCCAAAGGACAGAGATATTCCAATGATTCTGTTACATCGGGTTCTTTGGTGAACAGTAAATCTAACCTTGCTGATGTGTCCTCACCTCGAAACCGTGTCTCTTCTTTGACACATTGCGTCATGACATTATTCATTATTACATTTAATAACATAGTGCCCCACGAATCCTTCGCCGCCTCCTGAGTACCATTCCTCCCAGTTCACCTCTTTACAATTAAAGTCACCCACCAAAATTATATTATTGCTTTTCTCAATTATTTTTTGCAAATAGCTAGCCATATCTGACAACATCTCATGGTATTCGTCATCCTTCCATGCTCTCGTCTTTGGGGGAACATACACTACCGCCATATCTCTCTTAACATTCTCTCCAGTTTCTAATTTCATATATATCACTTCAGCCCTGCCTTCTCCCATTTCCACAGTATCTACATTTATGTTGTTCTTCACTGCTATCATCACTCCTCCTCCCTTTTTTTCTTTTCTGTCTCTTCTCCACAGTTTGTATTTACCATCTCCCAAATGAACATCAATATCTTCTCTTAATTTGGTCTCTACAAAGCACATGACATCAGGTTCATGTTCTCTCAAGAAATCGTTAATTTCGATCCTTGTCGATATGAAACCATCAACATTAGTATATATCACCTTCAAATTATTTTTGACGTTTTTAATACCCTCTTCTCTCCTACTCTCTGTCCGTACCACTTCCTCAACTTCTGATCTTTCACAACCATCCCCCTTAGTTTCCTTCACTTCTGTTTCCTTAAATACCATTTCCTTACTTTCATATCCAATACTCTCCAAAAAAAAGTATTACATTCTTCCTCTGTCCTCTTGTCATTTTTTTCCTTTACTTCTTCCTTTGATGATTTTAAAACTTCTCTTTCTTCTTCATTCAGATCTTTTCTTATTATAATATTTTCCATCCCCGCCTCTTTGCTTAATTTCCAGGTCACTTTAAGTATCTCATTTATTACACTTTCTGATGTAAACTTGACTCTCATTGGTCTTGTTTCCCCTTTCTTATAAGGCCCTATCCTCCTTACTTCCTCAATTTCTTTTTCCCACTTGTCTCCTTCGGGGTCAATCTTGCCTAATATTCCTCTCACCAGGTTCGTCTCTCTCTCGAGTCTTACGAACCTAACCTTTTCTTCCTCTTCCCTGTTTCCAAATACTACCACACATCTGCTCCTTTCTGCAGTTTCTCTCACTATTTTCTCTTTTTTCTTCAGTATTTTCACTACATTTTCTTCCATTTCTTTCTTGTTCATTTCCCTTTCTTCCCGGATGATCTCTCTTAAGCTGACCACTTCTTTCTGTTCTTCTACGTGTGCCCACTTTGCCTTATGTTCTTCTAATACATTACTCACCTTCTCCATTTTATTAGTACTCTCTTCTAGTTTCCTCCTCAATTCAACATTTTCCCGCTTCAAATTCCTAATCTCTTCATTCGCTGTTTCATTGGATTGGATCAGACTCTGAATGGTAGTTTCCATATTTACAGACACATCCTTTATCACTAGATTCTCTACTTTCTTTTCAAGTTCACTAATCCTCATAATTAATGTTTTAACCAGGTCCATGACATTGGTATTTGCATCAAATATGAAATTCTAGTCCCTCATTGTTTACATTTTCGGTCATGTTTGATGGTTAAATACCAAAACAGCTTTTACCAAAAAAAACTACAAACATTCATGTACAGTCTAGCCAATAAATATTTACATTTTTGGTAGTCTATTAACTTTCATTATTTTAAATTTAAAACAAGACCTTAGGAGACAGGACAGACAAAATTCCTGAAACTACTTAAGGTTAGCAGCGGTGGCTGGGACGTCTGCTCTCTTCAGCTGTTTCTCCGTGTGTGTGTGTGTGTGTGTGTTTGTTGACAACAGATGGTGATGATGATGATGATGTAAATTCGTCCACCATCGCCTGAAAAGTTGACACGGGCAGAAGAAGCCCGTCAGAGAAATGAGCATGGTAGTTCATATTGTTTTAAGATTTCCTTCACCTACTGTATATTGGAGGCTGGGACATACATTAGCCCGGTGTGGTAGTTAACTGTTCGTCAGCGCTTACAAACGTTGAGAACAGACAGTCCGACCTTTACATAAACTCACAAATGCACGAAAGGCATAACAGAAACTCATTAACAAGGTCGAAACAAATGTGAGTAAAAACAGGAAGGTAGCTCTAATGGCAACACAGAGAGGTATGTAAGCTTCTAGAACTGATGTGTGCATTAGCTTAAACGTCTGCAAGGTTGAGAAGCACACAGCACTGTGATGGAAAACTCTTAATGGTAAATTTCTCCTCATGATATAACGCTTCAACAAGCGACAACATGCAGCTGTGTTCACACTGTCTAACATGCACAGACTCTCCATTCCCCCAAATGCTAAACATGATACTAATAACACAAATGACTATTAAATGTTCTGAATAGTACATATGAATATAAGCAATGTTTATCGGCCACATATAACAATATATATATGTATAGATAGATGGAGCCTCTTTGGTACAGTGGTAAAGTGTGCGTTTTCGTACACTGGAGAGCGAGGGTTCGCGACCCGCCAGGGTAATAAACTTTGGAAGCATTCTCCCGGCCATGTACTGCTTTGGCAGACACCAGGAGTGCTGTGGTTGAGCCAGTGTCGCATACCGTAAAGTATGTTTGCACCCAGTCGGCTTGCGTGGGCCGATTACACTTGTTTCACAGACTACACAGACATCCAAAGCCACTACAACACTACAATCAAACTGGCAAGCACCTCTCACCCTACATACAGTCTCTACCAGACAGCCTAAGTCACCTGGTAGAGATACAAAGGCTGTATCGTCTCTACTTCGGTCGGGATAGGCCGGTCCTGCAGTGGATACTCAAACGGCTGATGATGATGAAGATGATATATATAGATAGATAGATATACAGGGGCAGGATGCCACTGCTTACTGGCGCTTCCCTGGGTTGTGGATAGAGGAAGGCCTTGCACAGCACAAGGTAGGCTACAGTACGCCCTTGATATAAAAACTAATTGGTACCAGACCCTTAACGTTAAAGCCTATAGTTTATTAAAGCCGGACCCCATCCTGTTTGGAAATTTCTCAGGCGTCGTGGCTTTTACCGAACAAAGATCGTTAAGTAGTGCCATTCGGCCGTACACTCGTACACTTTTACTACTACACGATATCATGTAGCCAGGTCTAAATGACTTTTTCTCAATAATACTGTATTTATTGCTCATCTCATGATGCTGGTCTCCCAGAAACTGATGCAGCTTTCTACGGGATGCAGAGGAGCATATGTGTGTGTGTGTGTGTGTGTGTGTGTGTGTTCTTACCTACATAATTGTATCTTAACAGGAATGAGTCAAGCTCGTACTGTCCCATGTATTAAATCACTTTATCATACATATCCTTTAATTTATGAATTGTTTTGGCACATGCTATTTCATTCCGCAGTGCATTCCACTGATCAATTGTCCTATTAGGGAAACTGAATTTCCTTACGTCTTTATCACCTCTCTTTTTATGCAGATTTTTGCAGTGTCCTCTTGCTGATGCTTCCCCAGTGGCGTAGCATGGGTTGCCAGCGCAAGCGGAAAGGAAAACATTGCGCCCCCTAACCCGTCGACCGTTAGGACTCCCTAAGTCCCTTCCACAAGTCTAGTATTGAACCCCTTACCCTCAAGCTCATGTATTGTATTTTAAGAAAATACTTCATTGTATAACCATTTCTTAACTCTCGTAAATGTTTAAACCATTAAAAAATCGAATATATATATATATATATATATATATATATATATATATATATATATATATATATATATATTGGATAGCTGAAACAGAAGAACGAAGATTAAGCAATGACTACCGCGTCAGCAATTATCACACACACACCCACACACAACTAACCTGTCGACACGCCAGAACCACAAAATTCCCCAAAATCTTACAGGCACACGCACACACTGGCTACAGCATCTATGTTTTATTGTGTTTTTGTTGCAACACTAAATTGGTGGGAACATTACTTGGCGACGGTATTTCGAGTTTTCATCAGATCTTAATTTAGCGATCGGATTGTCGTCACATGCACAAATAACGGAGGTCACAGCATGTTTCATATATACAACGTGTAACACAAGTTTTTGCAAAAAATTGTAGAGGTGAAAGAATATGTCATTCTGAATACAAAATCTTCTATAAACATAGTCATTTTAAGGATGACTTTCGAAGTGAGGTGGATTTTATAAATTACGCAACGTAGCCTATCAGTGTCACATCACGGAGACGAGGCGGGTAGGGGAGGAGAAGCGAGGCTATCTAGGCTCCCTTGCAACTCGGAGAAATTATGATTATTTTTTTTTTAATTATGATTTTTTATGCAAGTTATGGAGCACTACAGTACCGGTATCTTCAAATTGGAAATCACTCTCTTAATAGGCATTATGTAATTCACCCATAAGGATTACATGAGGACAGTATGGCCGTAATTACCAAGAAAAATAATGTAAATGTTACGTGGCAGCGTTTATTTGCCCCGTCATGTTGAATAACTGTGTAGAATGTTCGAACACTGGGAGATTTTCTGCATGAGGGTGAGGGCGCCCTATTTTTTATTATCACTTTTTTTTTTTTTTTTTGGTGAAAATTTGCGCCCCTAAGAATTTTGCGCTCAAGGCAACCGCCCCTGTGCCCCCCCCCATGCTACGCCACTGTGCTTCTCCGTAGGTTATATACTCATTTATGTCTATTTTCTCTTTCCTTGAGACACATTTATATAGATATAGTCATGTCTCCTATTTTCCTTCTCTCCTATAGTGTTGGCAGATTCAGTTTTTCTAGTCTTTCTTTGTAGCTTAGATCCCTTAAGCTTGGTACCCATCTTGTAGCGGCCATTTGAACTTTTTCAATCTTATCTATGTGTTTCTTGAGATGAGGATTCCAGGCTAATGATACATACTTCAGGGTTGATTTGATGAATGATGTTATCTTTTTCAGCATGTCTTCATTTATGTATGCAAATGCTATTCTCATATTAGCAAGCAGTGTATTCATGTTCCGTACCTTCTCACTGATGTGGTCAGCCGGAGATAGTCTGTTATTGATAATCACTCCTAGGTCCTTCTCTTTTACTAATATGTGTGGGGTTTTACTTCTTATAATCTCAATCTGGGCATTTTCCACTTTAACCAAACTTGATAACATGACACTTGTCCACACTGAATTCTATTTGCCATGTATTGCTCCATTTACAAAGTTTATTTAATTCTTCTCGTAGCTCTCTTCAAGAGTCTGTGTTAGTCACTCTCCTTTGTATTTTTGCATCAACAGCAAGCATATTTAGATAGCTTTCATTTCCAATGTTACTATCTATGTCATTTATATGCACTAAAAACATAACTGGTGCCAGCAATGAGGCCGGTGGAACTCAGCTAGTCACTTCCCTCTATCATGAGTAATTTCCCATTACTACTGTTCTCGTTTCCCTTTTTCTGAGAAAATCTTGCATCCAATAGTGCGGGTTGCCTTGTATTCTTCCTTGACGGCACAGTTTCCATAGAAGTATTTGGTGTGGTACTCTGTCAAATGCTTTCTTGAAATCTAAATAGATACTGTCCACTCATCCTTCTCTCTCCTGTAATGTTTCTGCAACTCTATCATAGTAGCTTACTAGATTAGTAACATATGATTTTCCCTTTCTAAAACCAAATTTCCTTTCTGTTATCATATTGTGTTCTAGTTGGTTTAACCAAACTTTTCTTATCAGTTTTTCTAGTATCTTTCTTACAACACTGGTTAGCGATACTGGTCAGTAGTTGAGTGGATTTGATATGTTCCCTTTCTTGAACAGGGGAACAATGTTTGCTTTCTTCCAAACATCAGGTAGTTTACCTTGACCCAAGGATTCCTTGAGTATGAAATATATTGGTCTTCTTAACTCTTTTGCACATTCATGCAGCACCCAACATGAAATTTCATCAGGACCATTTGCTTTTCCTTTGTCTAATTTACTTAACTCCACTGTATTTCTTTTCCTGATATTTGTACATCTGGTAATATGTGTGGGCATGCATGTTCCATATAATCTCTCTCAAAATTATTCTCTTCCGTAATATGTGTGGGCATGCATGTTCCGTATCATCTCTCCCAAAATTATTCTCCTCTGTAAAAACTGACTGGAAATTTTTATCTAGTGCTTCAGGTGTATAGTTGATCCCCTCATCCGTAATGGACTGTATTTTATCTTAACTTTTGTTTTGCTTCAGATGTAGCTCTAAAATAGCTTCGGTTGATCACTACTTTTATTTATAATGTCTTCCTCAAACTGTCCTTGGGCTTCTCTCCTTATCTTTGTATAATCGTTTCTTGCCTGTTTATATATTGTTATATGCCATCTCATTATCGTGTATTCTGTATCTATTCCACAACAAGTCTCTTTTTTCTTTCGATTTTTTACTTTCTGAATTAAACCATTTATTTTCATTTCTGCTTCTTTGTGCTGTGGGATGTAATTTTGGACTCCTATTTCATAAAGTTCACAGAATTTTCTATATATGACATTTAAATCTTGTCTTATAAGCTCCTATTCCCAATATATTTCTAAGATGTACTTCGTTAGGTCATGGTAGTTGCCCTTTTTGTAGTTTAGACCCTTTTTGTAACTCGACCATTAACAATGTCATATGCAATCCTGAAGCTGCAAGTTAATATTGCATGGTTGCTTTTGCTGAATGGAGGGTGATACATTACACTGTCAGTATCATTTTCTTGCCTAGTAAATATAAGATCTAGTACTGATGGATCATCAGGTCCTCTTTTCTGGTCTTTTCCTTTACATGTTGTGTTAGGAAAAACTCCTGTACAAGATTCAGGAGCTTTTGGTTCCAACAGTTTTCATGGCTTCTTACATTTAGAGTATTCCAATTTATATTTGTATTGAAATCTCCAGTTAATATAATTCTTTCCGATTTCTCTTCCATTCTATGTAGTAATGCTCTTAAACTCTGAATAGTACTCTCAGCCAGGTCTTCATTCGCCTCTTTCCCAATTGTTTGTTCTGGGTGGCATGTATAAATTTGCCACAATTAATTTCCCTTCTGATGTAGTAATCTCTGCTGCAATCAGTTCTACTTGGAAGGGTATATCTAGTTCTATTTCTTTGACTTGTAGATTTTTCTTTGTTAATAATTCCTCCTCCTATTTTTTTTATTCCTATCTCTTCTCTATATATTGTATTCCTCTAAGTTCAGATTATCATTTGATATCCTTGGGGCTAATTTTGTTTCAGTTAGGCAAATAATATGTGGTTCCTTTTCTTTGATATAATCTTTCATCTCTAATAATTTAGATACCATTCTATCTACATTTGAGTACATCAACTTAATCACCTTGTTTACATGCTTGCCATAGCTTGAGTCGATTACCTTTTTTTTTTTTTTTTTTTCATTCCCTACTGGTTATGTACCATTTTCGTACCTGTAAGCCAATTCCTTTGTAAAAAAAAAAAAAGAAAGAAAAAGAAAAAAATAAACTTACTGTTCCTTTGATTTTTTTTTTTTTTTTTTTTTTTTTTTTTTTTTGCATCCTCCCTCTTCTCCTTTAGAGTTCCCGGTTCCTTTTGAGTTAGGCATCTTTCTATCCATACTTTCTTGTAGTGATGGGCGATACTCGATTTTTTCTGTAATAGGTTATTTCGATTACTTCTGTGGTCAGTAATCGATTAGTAATCGATTACTTTTCGACTACTTTTACCTTAAAATTGATATTATATGGGTACGTATATTGGTAAAGTCAGTATAAGGTAAAATGTTATGGCTTCATTGTAGTCTCTCTCTCTCTCTCCAAGCATTATGTTAAAGGAAAAGATCCGGGAAAAGTAAAAACATTACTAATACCTGAAAATTTAATTAACCAGTAATCAGATCTGCTGAGCCTACCACCGCACAGTCACACGACTCAGTTCTCACACTGCCACACAGCTGCCAGCTGTGCAGTGCACACTCGCCACAGTCTACACAGTACACAGAAACTGCACGTACGAGTTTGCTGTATTCGATTTGTCTTCTCCAATGTCTGAGGTCCCGGCTTTTTATTCTGCTCGCACATACAGCTATTAATTATCAGCTACCTCTTTTTTACATATATCTTTATGAATTAAGGTGTTTATTACAAAACAGATTAATATTTATTGGGTAAAATCCATTGAAATGCACGTGTCTATAATACATATTTAATATACAATTTATGCAGGGAGTAATCGTTTGGTAATCGATTACTGGAAACTGTAATCGATTAGTGAATAATTTTACCTTGTAATCGATGTAATCGATTACAAATAATCGATTACGCCCACCACTTACTTTCTTGAATTCCACTTTTTCCATGAGTTTGTCGGCTTTTTAAAATATTTCCTCCAGTGTTTGCACTCTTGAATGTTCCTTTCAGAGGCCTTGACTTACTTCTATCCTATTTTCCTAGCCTTTTATGTTCTTCTATATCTTTATCACAGATATCCTCTAGTACTTGCTGCAGTATGTTCAATATATTTTCCATCTCCTTTTTGTCCCTTGAGATTCTGTTTTATATTCCTTCATCACGCATGCCACTGGTTAGTATATACAGTATTTGTTAATCTCTACAGCTTCCCTGACAAGTTTTGGGCCATTCTTTATAATTTCTTTCACTTCATTTCTAATGCTTCTTTCTTCCACCTTTAAATCTAAATCATTCTTTACTTTCACCATTTCAGCATACATAGTTTGTACCTCATCTTTGTAATTTCTCACCATTTCATTTACCTGTGTTATTCTTTCTTCAGTATTACTACCGTACTTTGGTCTATCAGACTGCTTGCTTGCCTGATTTTCTCCGCATCATTTCTGAAATCATCCATAAATCTCTCAGGGTTAACAACTGTACATTTCATTTCACTAGCTTTTGTTCTCAGTGAATTTACTTGAGCTGATAGTTCATCTATTGTTGTTTCTTTCTCTTTATTTCCTTTAATAATTCCTCATTTTTTTCCTTCTGTCTGCGTAGCTCATTCTTGATTTCTTCACTTTCCATTTCAATTTTTTTTTCTAGTCTATTCACCTTTTCAATTAATTTATCGTAAGTTTCCTGTTCAACCAGTTTTGGGTACAAGTCATCATCCTGTTCTTTTTTTTTTTTTTTTTACCTTTGTCTCTTTTCTTAACACCTTCTAAAGACATCTTTCCAAACTATGAACCATCTTAAAGAAAAGATCTCCATTTACAGTTTTAGCATCGCTCTATCGTCTGCAAACCTTGGTGTTGTCCAGATGACGTAAGGAACTTCATCACATTCCTTGACACTGATGCAGATGTTTACTTACCTTAGACTACACTTCTTTGTTATTTCTTATTTTACTATCTTGATCATCACCTAAATTAGCCTAATACGAGCTTGACCCATAAATAGATACACTTTAGATATCCCAGGGCAGAGAGCTCAGTGATACACGTCCGACCCGTGTGCTACTTGAGCAGTGTGTGACTGTGTGTGTGTGTGTGTGTGTGTGTGTGTTTAGGAACGTCACACTGGTCTTTGTTTCCCCTGCGTCCATTCTTTTACCGAACAAAATTCTTTAAATGCAGATAAGGTTTGGGCAGCTGAAGGTGGTCGTTAAAACCGAATTTCGTTAAAAGTGGGTTTTGTATATCGAGGGTTCACTGTACTGTCTTAGATGGTGAGGATAATGGGACCCCCAGTAGATATACAGGGCCCCACCTGATATACTGATAAGGTGGCACAATAACTACATCTCACCAAGAACAATGATGTACGGACATGAGATTACCACAATCACCCCTACCGAACATGAATTTTACTATTAACGATTAATTTTCACGGACATTTCTATTGGATCATCGTCTGCTAAAGGTCCAGCTGCACTGCCTCATGTGCTTACAGTGTGCCACTGAAAGTGAATAGGCACTGTCTAGGCAAACCAGAGACTGGGACATTAAAAAAACTGAAATTCATGAAGCTCCACACATACAATGTAAGAAGCCTACCAGAGGATTACAAATCTGATATCTTAATGTCATTTAGAAAACATTAGTAGGATTATTGTAGGTCCGAGTGGGGTCCATAGAAAAGAAGAAAAATTATTTCAGCTCCATGACTGCAACCACCTATTTTACAGCAGTACACAGGAAGGCAAAATGATAGATTTAGTGGTGTAGGGTTTATATTTAACAGAAATCTTGCTGAGAACATTGTTAAATTCAGCAGTGCATCTGACAGAGTAGCATGGATTGAAATTTAACTAGAACAAAGATACACTCAGAATGTAATAGACATATGCACCGACTTCTCACAGCTCAGATGAAGAAATATTAGCATTCTGTGATGATGTCTTCCAGATTATGAAAGAAGAAAAGACCAAATATACTATACTCATGGGAGATCTCAGTGCAAAAATTGCAATTAAAAAATTGGAGAAGCATGTACAGTAAAATTCGGAGTGGGAGAAAGGAATGACAGAGGTGAAATGGTAGTAAATTTTACTGACATATATAACATTAGAATAATGAACACACTCTTTCATAAAAGAAAGGAAGAAAATGGACCTGGAGAAGCCCAGTTGGAGAAATAAAGAATGAAAATTATCTGCTTTATTGTGGCAGATGAAAATAACGTGATCATTAATGTCAGTGCTCGCAACAACGTAAATATAGCAAGTGACCAAAGCATGGTGAGTTGCACAGCCAGCTTCAATTTCAGAAGTGAAAGAAAAGGAAGCTGATTATAAATATGAGATATGACCAATAAAAGTAAGCTAAAACAAACCAGCCTTTCAGATAGAAATATCGAACAGATTTCGTGCTCTAGGTTATGCCAAGTGACACTGACAAATTGAATGATAGATCAACAAAAGGGCTATGAGAATCAGCGGAGATAATAGTGAAAGCTAATACGATCAAAGCCAGCCAGTATTCAAAAACGAACCTCGAACTCGAGAAAAGAAGAAAGATGAAAGTACAAGCAAAGAAACATGATAAAGAGTGGAATTAAATCAGCTTATCAACAAGAGACAATCAGTCAATCAAATAGGGGCACACGCTCCAGGGCGCATAGTCTCATTCACCCTACCCCACCCACACGGGTCCCTTTGTGCAACCCTCCAGGCAGCGACTCTTCCCCCTCTTAAGTACGTCCCGACAGGAGTGATCGCCCTGCTCTAGCCATGAGTTATGCGGCATTCCCCTTGGCCTCCTCCACCCTGGGTTAACTCGTTCAAAGATCACCCTGTGAGCAGGATCAGCCTCAGGAATGGGGGCCACGTGCCCATATATCTGTAGTTGGTTATGTGGGTAATAGGCCTTGATTCAGTCTGACAAAGTAGTCGCTCATTGTGCACCCGGTTGTATCAGCGATATCCAATGACCCTGTGAAGACAGCACCAAATGAGTCAATTCGCCAAGTGAGGTCACTGTTTAATGTCCATGTTTCACAACCATAAAGTAACACAGGGAGCACCAGTGCCTTGAAAATGCGAACTTTCGTCCTGCTGCACAAATAACGACAGCGCCAAATACCCGAACTGAATGAATCCATAACCCCATAGGCCAGACCAGTGCAACCAGAGATCTTGTTGTCTGATCTACCGTTGTTATGGACCACACTACCAAGATAAGTGAAACTTTCCACGACTTCTATGTCTTCACCCCATGCTTGGACAAAGCCACCAAATGCCTGATCCTTGGTCTTGGCCCAAGAGACCTTTAATTCCAATGGCTCCGCATTCTCGTGAAATTCCTCGAGGGCACTCGGTAGTAACACCAGCAACTCCGCTACGATTAATGCATCACCAGCAAAGTCAAGGCCTTTGACCATGAAATTGCCAATTGATACCCCACAGCGACTTCGTCTCACAGCCCGTTCCAGTACCCAATCCATACGTGTGTTGAAAAGTGTGGAGGTATGGACACATACACCAGAACTTATTAGGAAGAAGTCGGATATTCCCACCCCCCCACACACTTGACAGCACTCTCAGTGTTTGAGTAGAAACCAGCGATCAGTTGGATTATCCCTGTGGGGATCCCAGAGAGTCGCAGGAGTTCTCATAGTACCTCCAAGTTTACTGAGTTAAATGCTTTTCTGAGATCCACATAGGTTGCTAGTAGACCTTATCAAAACTCAAGACAGCGTTCTACAGTTCGAAGAACTAGGTTACGGTCAACAGTAGACTTCTTGGGCTTGAATCTGGATTGCTCAGACCTCTGAAACTTGGGTAAATGGTCCCGGATAGCATCAGGAGAATATGAGCACGAACTTTGCCTGGCACACTGATCACTGTAATACCACGGTTGTCTCTACAGTCACACTGATCTTCTTTTCCTTTCCAGGTAGGGGTGACCAATCACGTTGTCTTGTCTGAAGGAATGATACCAGTCTGCCAAACGGCTTTTATGGCTGCTTGTAATTCCCTGATCATGGCTTTACCCCCGGCTTTGATCAGTTCTGCTGGGATATTACAAACACCAGCTACCCTACCACATTTCAGCATAGCCACTGCCTTCTTCATTTCATCTAGAGAAGGCAAGGCTTCGTCAGTTGGTTAAATGACACACACACACACACACACACACACACACACACACACACACACACACACACACACACACACACACAACCTAAACCTTGTCCAACAGTATGGCCTAAAATTACAACACTGATTGATAGTGCCACATTCCTTAAAACCAAGTCAGTGCATCGAAGCAATGAAAAAGTCAGACAAACTTCAAGTACTCGAATTAAAACAAAGAGAACATCATTCTTAGCATGTACAGTTCCTTTGTACACCCTCAGCTGAAGTACTGTGTTCAGTTTTGGTCACCGTATAACAAGAACCATATGGAGAAGGTAGATAGAGTACAGTGAGAAACAAGCTATGCGAGTCACGGTCAGAAGATTTAGGCTGCTTAACTTATCACAGCGAAGACTGCAAGGGTCTCTTGATTTACATTTTTTTAAAGGACATGATAGTATGGTACTTGATAAATACTTCACAACCAACCATTCAGATTAAACGAGGCAAGGGATATTAAAATCATTGGCAAACGATTCCAATCAAATAAAGCCAAAAATTTCTCTTCAACGGAACTGTAAACATATTATGTAAGAAGTTACTTAGGAATGTGATAGTATGCAGTACACTTGTAACATTTTAAAAGTAACTTAGATTAGTAACTAACTCTGAATCCGTAACTTAACACGTTCATGGCAAAACAATACGAAAAAATGAGTAGATATTCTCCTTTCAGATCGTGGTGAATCCAGATACAGTGCTTCAGTCTAGATTTCATGTTCCTTCCTCCTTAATGATTAAGATTGTACAGAGTACAGTTTCTCCTTTGAGTCTTTCTTATAAAATTTCAATAGCAGTTATTCTGATGCTGCATTGTGATCCTACTCATTTTGTCCTGCCGGCTTCGGCTGGAGGGTTTGGTGGTCTTGGAGAGAGGGAATCCTTCATGATTTTCTGTCATTATCTTTTTCTCGGAGAACTAGATTTAGGCATAGTATTCTCTGTAACAAACACCTTTGAAAAGACAGTTAGATCTTCTGCTGTTTGCTCCTCTTTGAAACCATCATCATCATCATCCATAATGGTCCACTGCTGGACCATAGGACTATCCTCGTCATGGAAGCTTATTCGTCTCAGCGACAAGTAAATTATAAAATGCCTGTTGATATTGGTGTTCTCAGTATACTGTTTATTGACTAATCCCCTCATTACAAATATGTCTTACATTTAATAAGACTGAAGCCAGGGTGCTTTAACTCATACACACTTGGTTAAGTGAAGTCCTTATTTGAGAGGGAAAATGAGCCGCAAACACACGAGGACACTTAAAGGTAGAGACAAGAAAACACTGAATAGGTCATTTAAATATCAATAAGGACAACTGCTCCATCACAAAACTACCATGAAGCACAAACTGCCAAGGACATTATGATCTCGTCTCATCTATACACAGTGAGACAAGAAATATAACTCAGTATTTAAGCTCGCTACATTTGCTGTCACTCAAGTTCATTCACTCAATACGGAAACTTGTATACATTAAATTGATCTAATATCATCCATGGCTTAACCTAACAGCCCACCACCAGACTGCCGCATGAGTATATTGTTCCCAAGAAAATCAGCATCCTGGATGTATAAATAAGAGCTTGCTGGGAGTGACTGTCTCATTGGTTTTCGGGATAGGCAATCAATCCCTTAGACTAGAGGCTCTCAGCCTGGGTTTGTCACTCCACAGGAGTTTGCAGGAGTCTTTCCAGGGGGTTCTTAGATGCCTGACGAAAATGTATTTAAATCTGCTGAGAGAGAGAGAGAGAGAGAGAGAGAGAGAGAGAGAGAGTACGACGGATATTGAGGTGTGTATGAGGTTGGCACACGTTCAAACAGCAGCTCTGAGTGAGGATTAGGGGGTACTCTCATCACAGCTATCTAGCCTCGACTGACTCACGTACAGTACGTGTTGCCCTACTGTCTCCAGTTATTACTGTTTACCTAAATGAGGTATGATAACATTTCTAATAGTGTGTTGGTGTTCTTGATAATATGATGTTACGTATAGTAGTGATTTTTTGCCATGAGGTAATGATTATAATTTCGTGATGTTACATCATGAAGGAAACTCGTGTTTATGACTATGGTCCATATGTATGGCTACTCAGCAACAAATCGTATATTTTTTTATGCTGGCAGAGGTATGCACTCTGTGACTGTTTTCTAGTTACACTTTGGTAATTTGAACACCTGAAGTTGTTATAATATGTGACCATAAAGACGGTGATCATAATATGACTGCCTGATGATGTTTTGACTTTTATTTTTGACATTATGACTGGCTGAAGGAGTTTCTACTGTGTGATCTTATGACGATGATAATAATGTGAGTGCCTGGTGTTTTTTTTTTTTTGTTTTTTTAATCTTACGACGATGGCGATAATATACTGTAACTGAGTGCGAATGTCAATGGCTCTATGTATGGCTTTGGTTATATAAGTATTTTAATTATAATTCCAGATACCATTATATCCTCATCAGCGAAGAAACGTCAGTATGCTGCAAGCAGCACTCAGGATTGATTCACTACTATCTTTTAAAACGAGTGTGAATTTCCACAGTGTGTTATATGTCGCAAAATTTTTCCTCTGAAGTGTATAAAACCAAGCATTTTCAAGCGACATTTGAATAGCTGCCATCCGAATCTGAAAAGTAGGAATGCTGCCTTCTTCAGGAAAGGGAAGAAAGACTGTAGCATGCACTTTATGATTATTCGTGACTGTTCAACCAACAGAATGAATGTGGGTTACATGCATTGTACATAACATCACTGAGAGCTGGAAAAGAATAACTCAACACGGCAGAAACGTTAATCGTCCCTTGCTGTAAATATACAGCCTGCTCTGTTACAGAATATGATACTGATCAGGTCACATCAGTACTCTTCTCAAATGATGCTGTTAATCAAAGAATATTAGATATGCCTGAAGTTATCAAACAGCAAGTAATTGCTTAAATAAAAGGGGCATCTTTAGACAAATTTGTAATTACGCTTGATAGGTCAACTGACGTGGTTGTTTGTGCTCAGCTCCTGGTGTTTGTACGATACATCAGTGGCGTTGATTTCAAGAAGGATTTCTGTTCTGTCATGTTTCTGATCTGACTAAAATAAATAAGACATTTTCCACGACATCTATAATTTTTTATAGGCAGAAAGACTTTCTTGGAATAACATATGTGAGTGGGCAGCTGACACAGCACAAGCAGTGCTTGGCCGTCGATCAGTGTTTCAAGGAAGAGTAAATGAGGCGAATCTTGAAACATGGCATCTTCACTGCATGATTTGGATTTTTAGATATGCTCTGGCATCTAAAACTCTCTCACCCGAGTTAAGTTTAGTACTTTATGATAATATTCACATGGTAAATACCATCAAGTCAAGTGTCCTAAATACACAGCTGCTTCACCTACTGTGCAACGAGGTTCTCTGGTTGTCACCGAGGGGGGGGGAGGGGGAGTGATATCAAGAGCAGAGTCACTGAAGAAGGAGCTTCCCAAAATCTTCAAATGTTACAAGACAAAGTTGTTTGAGTTCACCAGGAAATTGTCAGACAACCAGTGGCTTCAGAAGATGGAATTAATTATTTTTACGGTAAGCCTAAACTCAAAGCTGATCCCTCCATGGCCGTTTTACCACAGTGGTTGATTTCATGGAGAAACATTTTTCCACAGTGATTGATTTCGAGGAGGAATATTTTACCACAGTGCTTGATTTTATGGAGAAACTAAGATCAGTCAGAGAGAAGCTGGAGCTGTTGAAAGGGAAAGTCAAAGACAAAATCTTGGCGTGTTTGAACACCTTATGAAGCATTTGGTAAAAGCTAAAGGCATTATAAAACTAGAACTGGTGCACCTTGTGCAAACACATCTTTCTTCGCGCGCATGGAGTTGCAGTTTTAATTAATCGAACTGGGCGAGTTGGAATCAAAACTGATTAGAAACCCATTCATTGATAATGTGCACCTTGTCACAGATAACATGCAGGAAGAAATCCCGGGGTTAGTGGACGACTCTGTTGCAAAAGATGCATTTAGAACCCTTCCCCTTACCAAGTTCTGTTCTGAAATGAATGCTCTATACCATGATGTAACTGATGTTCCCCAGTACTTACCTAGGTGAACAAGGATTTTCAGCGCTGTTGAGCATGAAAACTAATCACCAAGCATGGTTTAATATGGAGTATGGCCTTTGAGTATGTTTGCCTATTACTCTTCGAATAGAGAATTTTTTTTTTGCACAAAACAGGCACAACCATCATAATGTCATATTTAGAACATGGTGTTAGCGTTTTCTAACCAGATGAAGTAATAATAGTTTCGTTAGTCTTCCAATAGTCAGTACAGTATCATTCTCCATTGATTTAGTCCTAATGTTTATTTTGTTCTTACAGTAACTGCACTTTCATTCAGTGTAGTATTATCGTTACGATGACTATGATGTTAATGGTTTAATACTTAATATAATAATCACAGTTTGAATAATTTGATAATATCCAACGTAATACCATTGCATATTGAATTAGTCGTAATATATTACCATTCTGTTGTGACAGCAGGATTAAGTTTGTGATTTATATCTGGCGATGTGAGGAATATTCTAGAAACTGTGTTATGCCATATGATTACTGAAAGTTAATATTTTGTTTCTGGAGTTTGTGAGGAAAATTCGAGTAATTAAGTTTTATGATGTAGGATTAGCATAACGTTATATAATTGGAGATGTGAGGAACATTCTAGAAACACTGGCATGTGTATCTGATCTTTTTCCGTTACCTTAGGAATTGGTTCTTGTCATTATTGTTACTGTATTGCTAATTTATGTGCATTATTGCACGGGGAAATGTGACTTCCCTCCTAGGCTTTAGGATATTCTGGTCTGCTCTGGAGGTAGAGTTGAGGAGGTATTTAAAAGGACCACCTTGCCTGCTGGCAGTAAGCCAGGGCCAGTGAGTAATGGACAGAGAGAGTTTTGTGTGTAATAGCGAGTCAGTGGGCCAGTGGACGCTGGACAGTGAGTCAGTAATGGACTGTCAGTGAGTCAGTTAGTCAATGGTGGAGGGACAGCAACAAAAAGTCGGTGACATAGGTTGTGAGCGAGAGTCAGACAGTGAAAGTTGGTCAGTGAAGGACAGAGTAGTCAGAGTCAGTGAGTGATATGCAGTCAGTCAGCGAACAGACAGTGAGCGAGTAGTAGTAGTGAGTGAGGTCGGAGAGAGAGAGAGAGAGAGAGAGAGAGAGAGAGAGAGAGAGAGAGAGAGAGAGAGACTACGGTGTACAGTAGCTCCCAAAAGTATCTTTAAAAAAAAGTACTATACATTCTGACACAATGGACGATGTATCTGACACGTGTTGCGTGAAGCGGCAACAAAATTGGTAGACCTACATGCTGGGGAGTGGTTGCCATACACCTGTATATGACCTGGGATTGTATATTCCGTTTTCTAACTGACGTAATACTGATCACTTTGTCATATGTAGATATATTTGATGTTATTATGGTGACAACTAGTTAGTTTTAACATAGGCACGGTTACTCTTTCTGTGGTTCATCTGTAATGCTTTCACGAGTGCCAGCACAAGGTTATCAGCACTCTAGATAAATAGTATACAAGTTTTCCCAGAACTGATATAGTTTGAGAAAGTGTTTATATAATATCTGTGATTATTACTGGGAGACATATGACACCCAGTGTAATGTGAACGGCACAAAAATATTAGAGAGACAAGTAGAGGTAAACGAAATGTAAAGACAGTAAATTAACTTATCTGAAACTAATCCCCAGAGCAGCGTATAAACCCATTTGTCACTGATACACCAGCCGTATTGTGGAGGTGACATGCGAGATTCATTCTTATATTGAATATTAAATGTAAAATAAATACAAGTTAAGGGTAAACACACTTTGGGGGGCTCCTTTTATTCATTTAATAACAACTATATCCACCGCCGGTATCCAGACCTCTGTTCAATCGACGCGACACCTACTGTGAAGCTGTGCCATTCACGTAACGAAACACCACACCTCAATACCTTCCGACACCGAGATATTGCCACATTCGGGTAGTATGTAAAAATAATGTGTGGTTAAAATTGTCCGACATGCAGACCCTATAGGCTATTATTAATCTCTGCACTGTTAATCTATTTGTAGTTGTGATAACGAAAGAATTGTGATGGGTATTTTTCTCATGCTGTTTAATAATCTGAGTTTCATTTATATTCAAGGGGGGCTGGGTGCCTCAGTGGTGGCGTGCGTAGCTCAAGACCGTGAGGTAGTGAGTTCGTGCCCCACCCGAGTAGCTACTCAGCTGAAAGTTAGCGCTCTCATCACCCTATCAGGGCTATATGGTCTAATATAGGCCTAGCTCGGTGAATTCATTCCTTCACTTATATTCGAACATGACAACTCAGCCCATCGCAGTCAGTTTTCGAACATGGCAACTCTGCCCGTCTCAGTTACTATGTTTCCCAAGATACATTTATCACAGTATAATGTGTGTAATGGGTTATATTCTTTAACACAGAGGTATAAATATCACTGAACTGTTACCATTTACAAGTCGATGGATGTTTGCAGTCACACAGTGGCGTTGATGTGTTTATTAGCAGTACCACCCACGATACCTAACCATGCGTACCAACCGCACCGAGACAACAAATGGCCGGGAATAATGTTTCATTCTGTTCATTCTGCCATTCTTCGCACCACACTTTAAAGATACTTCTGGGAGCTACTGTACCTCAGCTGTGCCTAGAAAGAGCAGAACCCTGAATTGTTGAGTAGGCTTTGGTTAACACCCTTACCTGTGTATGCGTCGTTCCTGATTTTTCAATAAACCTCTACAGCTTAGCAGGTCTATATTCAGTGCCAGATTAATGTTGATATGGGGGTCTGACAACTCAGGGGGTACTTGGTGGAAAGAAGGTTGAGAACTCCTCAGCTACAACACTGTTTACTTGGAGACAGTTTACTGTGTAATGAGCTGTACGAAAACCTGCATATCTGGTAGGCAAATACAGTAGTACATTAATACTCTTGTCTCAGTGGTTATGTTGCTTAATAAGATGCTGTGCTGCCGGGTTCAGTTTCTGCTTGTGATTGTGATTACTTTGTCGTGTTTCATTTGAGTTATTGTAACAGACTCACCTGTGCAAGTCCTCTTACCTATACTATTTGTATTTATATGCTCATGGTGTATTTTTGTACATAAAAGCAGATTATATTATCAGTTCCTGTTTATCGCAACCCTGCTGCATTTTTTTCCCATAATGATGTTGAGAATGCTAATGACTTTGATATCAGTTTACTTAGTATTATGCAAAATATAAGTGAATGTATGGAGCAATAGTATGCATCGAGCGTTCACATAACGCACAATCCTGTAATGTAACGTGCCCTGATTTACTGGAGCTAAAAGCGGGACATTACCACGTATATATATATATATATATATATATATATATATATATATATAGCGTTACACCCCACTGTGAGGCTGCTAATCAAGCACTAACGTCTCAATCGAACAATGCGAACATACCATACGGTACGGTGAATGGGCCGGCCAAAGTTACCGGTTAGTGAGTATTACATACAGTCACGGCTGGATTAAGCGTGTGAGAGGCCCGAGGCCCGCTGGGAAGGGAGGCCCCCTTTCCAACACCCCCGATGGCATACACCACAGACTAGTAACCTAAATCCTAATATATAAATAGGACACTTTTAGTTAGGAAATACTGAACGGGGACTATTCATCCAATATTTTTCATAGAATATGTTTAATGTTCCAGATACAGTTTTGAATATTAGGGATACCTTTCTCCGCACAGGTGGGTGCCTGTGCTCAACTTTCTGCTGCTCTGGTGGGAGGTCCCCTCTTGGTGGGTGGCCCAGGGCCCGGGCCCCTTGGCCCCCCCCCTTAATCCGGTGGTGCATACAGTATACTAACAATTTGGTATTTTATTTGGTTTGAATTACGTATAAGTCTACAAATTCATCATAATTTCATAAAAGAAGGTCATTTTATATCTAATGTAATAGTAATTTCTAAAAGCGGGACATTTAAGATAAATTGTTCAAAAAGCGGCACATTTTAGTCACAATTTAAAAGGCGGGACAGACGTAAAAAAAGCGGGTCTCAGGTCACCTTACTATAATGTGAAACTGACATAACATGGGAGGCAAATTTTGATGTCCAAATATAGTCACAGTGTGAAAATGATAGACATTATGCGGGCAGAGGAAGAAGCCCATTTATTTTTTAACACTGTATTACGCGGCGATGATTGATATAACGCGGACAGAGGCACCAATTAATGCTTCAGACAGTCATAAAGCAGTAAGCTAGGGTCATAACACGGTGGGAACAGACACAACGTGGCCAGTGATAGTCATAGCATTTGTTGCATCAGCCTATTACGTAATGCTATCACGTGTCTGCGCGGGGTGTTGTCACAGCACTGAGCATTCCTATCCCGGTTGAGCCTACCCTCTCCTCTCTACACTTTGCGTGATCTATGTTCTTGTCTTTTTTTTTTCTTTTTTTTGGCCACGCAACTCCATCTCCCCCCAGCTAGCCCATAACCTCTTCCATTCAAGGTGAGGAATCCTCCAGTGTTTGTAGGTAATGAAGTCTTTATTAGGTAGGTAAATGTCCTGGAAAAGAAACCTGAAAATTGCCCCAAAGGGTGAACCTGGGGCTTGCTTAGGTACCATGATACCCTTTAAATGTAAACATATGGCCTATAACGTGGAATTCTCATAATGTGGGACCTTCCAGGTACAATATTCCCTCGTTATATGAGTGCTCATTGTATTTACTTTTAAATACCACATAGCAATATAATATTTTAATCGATTTGATAGCCATAACCATAGAAATATAGCTATGAAGCAGAATTATGTATGTACGTACTTGTATCCGAAGTTTGAACTTCCATCAGCTATATGTTCTTGACCGTGATTAACCCGCCCCGTCCCGGCCACTTTTCGACCACTAGTACCCCCCAATCCCGGGCAACTTTCAACCTTTTTTTTTTTTTTGCTAAAACTTTCGCTTTTGGTGAGAAACATCGAAAATTCATAGAGAAATCGCTCACCTGAGGTTTAAAATACTCATTACAGGTAGGAGAGCCTCCTTACTTTACTGGGTTTTCTATCAGGCTGGCACCAAAGAAAACGAGTTCTATGGGAGGATAACTATTTCACACCACTCATAAACGGTATTTATTTATTTACTGATACGAATTTATATGTAGTACAAAAGTATATTGGTTTTCAAGCAGTAATATAGGCATTATAAGCATTGTTTCACTCACTAATACCTGACCTTTTTTTGCCACATTACCTGATCATCATTTCTAACTGTTTCTTCCTCTAATGCTATGTAAAGTTTGTCCTCCACATTGTCATTGATTGGGGAATCACTCTGGCCCTGAATTTCGTACCGTGGCATGACATGGCTATACTGGCCAGGTCACTGATAACAGGTGAATTGCTGAGAAAAGGGCATGAAGGGGGGGGGAGGAGGCCATGCTGGGTAAGGCATTGTCTCTGCCTGGCATCTTGTTGAGGCAGGTGTCCCGTGTATACGTAACAAAAATTACTCGCGAAAATTGAAAATTGTGGAAATTATGAACCTTGCAATGTTGCAGGACGTTGAAGTCACGTCTCGGGATTAGCTGTGCACAAAACGTGAGGACGTGGAAGTACGTCCTCGGGACGGCACGGGTTAAATGTAAACATATGCAGTACCTCCTTACCTGACTGGGTTCTCATAACAGGCTGGCACCAAAGAAAACGAGTTCTATGGGCAGGTACAATTTTATTCCCTCGTTATATGAGTGCTCATTGTATTTACTTTTAAATACCACATAGCAATATAATATTTTAATCGATTTGATAGCCACAACCATAGAAATATAGCTATGAAGCAGAATTATGTATGTACGTACTTGTATCCAAAGTTTGAACTTTTGCCACATTATATGATCATCATTTCTGACTGTTTCTTCCTCTAATGCTATGTAAACTTTGTCCTCCACATTGTCATCGATTGGGGAATCACTCTGGCCCTGAATGTCTTTATTGGCCAGGTCACTGGTAACAGGTGAATTGCCGAGACAATGGCGTGCAGGGGGGGAGGGAGAGGTTATGCGGTGTAAGGCATTGTCTCTGCTTGGCATCTTGTAGAGGAATAGAGGAAGGTGTCCCATGTATACGTGCCAAAAATCACTCGTGAAATTACTCGTGAAAATTGAAAATTGTGCAAATTAGGGACCTTGCAATGTTGCCGCGTTAATTTACGTCTCCGGGATATGAGTGCACATCATGTGAAGACGTGAATTCACGTCTCCGGGATGGGGCGGGTTAAATCCACTTGATCTTTTAGAAAACCAATATTCCATGTACTGCAGCTTGTCAACACTGAGCTACATCACATTCATAGCTGTAATAGGGAGTAGCTTAACCCGTACGGTAGGCAAAATGAAAAACTGATACCCCTCTATGCCAGCCAGTTTTTTATTTTATTTTTTCTGGCTAAATGGGCTCAGTACATGACTATAAGATCCCTAGCACTAATAAAAGTATTCACTAAAGCCAGATAGTTGATTGAATCGAATCAGGTTGGTGTCACTCTACCTCTGAAATCTTTGAGGTTACTAAGAGAGTAGAGCGGCTGTGAGCTTATGAACCGATTTGGATTTTTTTTTTTCTGGCTAAATGGGCTTAATACATCAGTATAAGAGCCGTGGCATTGATAAAAGTAATCACCAAAGCCAGAAATTTGGTTGAATCCAGTCATGTTGGTGCCACTCTACCTCTGAAGTCTTCGAGGTTGCTGCGAGAGCAGAGCATCTGAGAGTTGTGAACCGATTTTAGATTTTTTGTGGGTAAATTGGCTTAATACCTCAATATAAGATCCCTGGCACTAATCAAAGTAATTGCCAAAGCCAGAAAGTTGGTTGTTGAATCAAGTCAGGTTGGTGCCACACAACCTCTGAAATCTTCAAGGTTACAGACAATGCAGAGCAGCTGTGAGCCTGTGATGACTCACTCGCCTCCCGTGCTCCTAAATCAGTGTTGTAAGCACAGCAGAGAAATGTCTGAAGTCAGCGAGATACAATAATACCTTCTATTTTTACTTCGATTGCTTGCAATGACTTCTCAGTGCTGCAGGACATAGATCTAAGTCACTGGCGTTTTTTAAGGGGACGTAGATCTACGTTGCTAGGGTGGTAAGTGGTAGAAGCTTTCACATCTTTTTCAACTTCCCAATATCTTCATCACAGCATTTAAACATTCATGGTTCTTGTATTATTGGTGTACAGATTTACTGTATACATGCAGTGCTACCTCGCATTACCCTCTTAATTACAGACATTTCATGTAACTGGGAATATTATGAACATTTCACAGATTACCAAGAGGTATTTGTTTTGGGTCTTGCATTGTTTTGCACACCTTCCACGAACTTCCTGAGAAATCCATATGTTAATAATGTGTGCAGAGTTATGTAAATGGAAAGTTGCTCTTTTGCCCCCTTTTTCCCTGAAAAACAGAACCACTCAGAAAGTGTTCCACCCACTCCTACTATCTTGTCTAAGGGTGGAATATTTGACCTTGTCTTGTAATACTTTATCATCGACAGACTACTGTCAAAATAGAGTTAGTTCATTCTCGCCTAATCATTAACCCTTCCACCAACTTGCTTTGTATCAGATCAAGACCTGTGTTGGCTTTACCCAGTTACCCTGACGTTTGACTTTCCCCCATGAACAATGACTTTTGATTTAATGTTCTCAAAATCGAATCTCTCTATATTTGTTTCAACGGGAATCATTCCGATAAGTTTAGTCTACATCGGATATAGACTTTTTCAGTGTCTGCTCCATTTGACTTTCGTTTATAACCTATTATTCCTTAAAAATAATAGATCAGCCTCTTGGGTGATCCTCATTTCAGACACTAATTGATCCAAAATATAAAAATTCTTGTTATTTTGCCACACAGACACAAGTTGAACTTTGACCTTGCTCAATGTCCTTGGCCTTTGACTGATTGTTCTCAAAAGTGAATCTCATTGTTCCTGGTAGACCCCTTCACCAAGCTAGTCTCAGATCAGATCAAAACTGTTTGAGTTTACTTTTCCCTACGAATTGATCTTCGATTTACTGACCTAAATATGGTAACCTTTCATTTTGCCGTATTCTCAGCGCCTCATAAAGTCTGGCCTACATCGGATAAAAGTGTTTGAATTGACCATATAGTATGACCTTGCCTTTAAAGAAATGGTTTACTCATTGGCTGACAATCAACCCTTCCACTATGTTTGGCTAAAATCGAACTTTTTCTCCTTTTGCTTGAAACCACATTCACTGGTTGAAATTGCCCCGTAACCTTGGCCTGTAATGGGTTATTCTGTAAGTGAACCACTTCATTCTTCCCATACCCTCAACCCTTCACCCGATGTTGTTTTAAACTGGATAAAGTGTTTTAGCTGATTTTGTTTGATCAGACTTTGACTTGTCCCTGTGACCTTGTCCTTTGACCTCTTATTCTATAAAACTATATGCTTACTCAATGACTGCCCTCAACATTTCCAGAACATTTTATTAGAATCGGATAATAATTCTTTAGTTTTATAGTTAACACAGACAGACAGACAGACACACACACACACACACACACACACACACACACACACACACACACACACACACACACACACACACAGTAACACCGGAAATGAAAGCTATCTAAATTTGCAGATGATGGAAAAATACAAAGGAGAATTACTAACACAGACTCTTGTAAAGAGCTACAAGAAGAATTAGATAAACTTAATGAATGGAGTAATACATGGCAAATGGAATTCAATGTAGACAAGTGTCATGTAATCAAGTTTGGTAAAAGTGGAAAAAGACCTGATTGGGATTATACATTAGGAAATAATACCCTACACACATCAGAAAGAGAGAAGGACCTAGGTGTGATTGTCAATAACAGACTATCTCCGGCTGACCACATCAGTGAGAAGGTACGGAACATGTATACACTGCTTGCAAATATGAGAATAGCGTTTACATACATAAATGAAGACATGTTAAGAAAGATAATAACATCATTCATCAGACCAACCCTGGAGTATGCATCAGTAGTCTGGAGTCCTCATCTCAAAAAACACATAGACAAGATTGAAAAAGTTCAAAGGGCCGCAACAAGATGGGTACCAAGCTTAAGGGATCTAAGCTACGAAGAAAGACTACATAAACTGAATTTACCAACACTAGAGGAGAGAAAGAAAAAATGTGACATGATTGTGCTATAGAAATGCATATTAGGGAAGGAGAAAATAGACATAAATGATTACTTAACGTATGGGGAAGCATCAGCAAGAGGACACTGCAAAAAACTGCATAAAAAGAGAGGTGAAAAGACGTAAGGAAATTTAGCTTCCTAAATAGAGCGATTGATCAGCGGAATGCACTACCGAATGAAATAGTGTGTGCCAAAACAATTCACAAATTTAAGGATATGTACGATAAATATGGTTTAAGACACGGGACAGTACGAGCTTGACTCATTCCTGTAAAGATACAATTAGGTAAGAACAATTGGGTAAGAGCACAAACGAACACACTGATCACAACAGAGCATCCTTTGTTGTTTCTCGAACGCGGGTGTAAAAAAGTCAGAGGCATACAAATTTATACCGCTAAACAAAATCATAGCGGATCATCATATATTAACACACCTCCGTGACTTAGTCAATCCACCTTGTCAGCATCCACCACGTACACACACCTATACACAGCATCCATAAAGTCGCTCATTAATCTTTATTAAAACTGAATATTTTCTTTAAGAGTAGGACCGGGAACTACTCTCCTTCATTGATAATTCACACTTCTCTGGAAAAAGAGAGATCAATATAGCAGTGAGCCAGTAAAACATGAGCTAAAGTGTGACGTCAGGAAGGAGGCGGTACGTCTCTACTGTATATATTGAAGTAAAACGGAGCTACGCACCACATTTTACATCGTGCAGCACCTCTCTCATCAGTACATCCTTCGTCTGAGGTCAGTCTTTTGAATAAGATCTCCACTAGATGTTGTAACTTCCTACACACACACACACACACACACACACACACACACACCACACACACACACACACACACACACACACACACACACACACACACACACACACACACACACACACACACACACACACACACACACACACACACACACACACACACACAGGCAAACTGGAGGAAGCCACAGAAAAAGAAATCAGTTTTTTTTTTTTTTCCCCTTCCAATATGCAGAGTTTTGGTTTTTATTCGGCAATATCTTCCGTAGGGGTCTGCGTCATTGCAAGCTATATCTAGCCACCATGACTGAACGACTTTCTCCAGTCGATTGATTGAATGAATGCAATATCATATGTCACCGCACTGAGTTGGTTTGCTACGAAACTTCCACGTATCTTGTCAGTTTAGTACAGGGATGCATTTTTTTTTTTTTCAGAAAATATCTGATGATTCCACACATCCAAATCGCAAAGGAGGCGAATGCTCCCCTTTGGAGTTATTTTGCATTTTGCCTCCATATATTTGTAATTTCAAACGTATAACAGCAATAAATATAGTGGTATTGTTGAGAATTAAATGTAAATATCTCAGAGATTTTCTATTTTATGTAATATGTTAATTATCCTCGGGTCAGGAGTTTGGCCATACCATGGAAAAACAAAAATTAAGAACTAAAAGGAATTATACAATAACATTATTATATGTAATATATTAATAACAACGTATCAAAAAAGCTACATTGGTCATTTTAACCTTATTTTCCTCCCCGCCTCCTCGTTCGGAATGTTCAGATTTGCCTTTATGGGGGAGTAATCCCGCAATGGGAACCCCTGGTCTAGCGACTAAGATACTGGCTTCCTTCGGATCTGGTTAATCCATTTAGTCGAAAGACATCATTTTCTATTGCATTTTACTTATGCTGATGCATGATAATTTAAATACATTTAAAAACAACCTACAGTAATGGAGGAGTTAATGTTCTATAAATCTTTGAACACCTACGAAGGTAAACAGAATTATCTGTCAGTTGCAAAGATGTAATAAAAAAGACACCAATTGATTCAAAAGAGTTAAGCATAATTTACAAGCGGCTATATTCTGGTATTGATTCTAAAATGATTATTTTCTCATTCACACATGATTCACTCGGCTAAATAAAGTCATCTCCCATTAGACGGAAGAAATTATGGAGTTCTAAGCTCGAAAGGGTTATTGGTGACAGTATAAATTATCAGGTTCATGTTACTCATAATCCATGGGTATGAAGTCGTCCGGTGTTGGCTGGAATAGGATATTGGAAGTGTTCCTACTTAGAGCTGTTTAAAATCACACGGATTTTATTTATTTTTTCCTTTACTGAAACTGGGTCACATGAAACCTCAGTCTCTTGCCCCTCACACTCATATATACGTGACGTGAGTTGTGGGTATTTGTGAGTATACATGGGCATGATCATGAAAGGGATAAAGAAGCGTGGGAGTCTTTCTGGAAGGATGTTGATTAGTGTCTGTAGAGTTTAGGAGCAATTGCGAATGTGGTAATGATGTGAGATCTGAATGCTAGACTGGGAAACGTAGCAAATGAAGATGTAGCAAGTATGCATGGTGTGCCTGGAAGAAATGATAATGGGGAAAGAATGATGGGGGTATGTGTTTAACAGAAGATGGTGATTGGAAACACCTTGTTTGAGAAGAAATATTTCTTATGTATAGGCTACATGGGTTAGGCAGAAGGGTGGAAGGGTTGTTGATAGAGCATTGATGGACTATGTACTTGTGTCCAGGAGTGTAAGAGGAAGATTGTTGGATGGAGAGTTTTAATGGGTTAGGCTGGGGATATGTGTGACCACTACCTGGTGAGAGGAACGTTGAGAGTAGGTATGTGGTGGGTGAGAGCTGGCAGAGTTGGGTGCGGCAGGGAGTTTTTGAAAGTGAGGGACTTGGCTAAAAGAGATGAAATGATGACAGAATCAGGAGAAGTTGAAAGATGATTGGAACGTAGTGAAAGATTAAGAAAATGGCGGTGTTAAGGAGGAATTGCAGTTGTTTTAGAGCACTGTGGCGGGCTATGCTGATGAGGTGGGTGGTGTGAGACGAGTGGGTGGTGGTGTAAGAAGGGAAGTGAATGGTGGTGTGAGGAAATATGGCTGTATTTGAGAAGAGATGTGCAGATGAAGTGTTTCTGCAGAAGAAGGTTGAGGTGTCATATAAGAGGTATAAGGAAAAGAGAAATAGGTCGAAAAGGGCTGTGCATGATACTAAAGTGGCAGCAGGTGAGATGTGGCGTAGGTGATTGACTGAGACTTTTCAGCAGAATAAGAAATGTTTTGGATGAAGGTGAAAAGCGTGCGAGGTGAAGAGTCTGGGAAGGAAAGGCGAGTAAAAGCAGAGGGTGGATGGATGTTCAATGAGTTGGATGCAGTATGGACGAGTTGGGCAGAGTATTATGAAATATCGTTAAAGGTAGAGGAGGAAAGGGAGGCTGAGAGTTTGGCGGATGGAAGAGTACAAGGAGTAAATATGTTGGGAGAGTTGAATGATTCTTTGATCATGTTGGAGGAAGTGCAGGAAGCAGGAATGAAGATGAAAGCAGGGAAAGCTGGAGGTGTGGATGGCTGTGCTATGCAATGTTTGAAAGGTGGTGGAGCGACTGTTGTTGAGTGGTTAGTAAGATTACTGAATGGGTGTTTTGTGAGCGGTATGGTGCCGATTGACTGGGCAAGTGCGTGTGTGGTTCTGTTATGTAAAGTTAAGAGTGATCATTATGAATGTACTAGGTTTAGGCGTATCTGTTGACTGTTGTAGGTAAGGTGTATGGTAGAGTATTGACTAAGAGAGTTAGAATGGGTACAGAAGGATTGATTGGTGATGAGCAGTGTGGCTTTAGGAAAGGCAAAGGATGTGTGGATCAGGTGTTTGCTGTGTGACAGGTGTGTGATAAGGATTTAGCAAAAGGCAAGGATGTGTTTGGGGGGTATATGAATTTAGAGAAAGCACATGATAGAATTGAGAGGAAGGCTTTGTGGACTGTTTTGAAATTGTATGGACTAGATGGTAGGTTGTTAAAAGGAGCTAAGATATTTTTTTTTGTAAATAATGAAGAATGTGTAAGAGTGGAAAAATGTAAATAGTAGAGAGTGTGTAAGAGTGGGAAATAGTGTGAGTGATTGGTTTCCCGTGGGAGTGGGGCTGTGGAAAGTATGTTTGATGTCATCTTGGTTGTTTAGTATTCAAAAGGATGGTGCTGTAAAGGAGGTGAATGCAAGAGTGTGAGTGATTGGTTTCCCGTGGGAGTGGGGCTGTGGAAGGGATGTGTGATGTCATCTTGGTCGTTTAGTATTCAAAAGGATGGTACTGTAAAGGAGGTGAATGCAAGAGTGTTAGATGGAGGTTTGAGTCTGGTGAATGCTGATGGTAGAGAGTGGAAACTGAATGAGCTGCTGTTTGTGGTGATACTGCACTGGTGGCTGATTAAGAGAGATTGAGATAATTGGTAGAGGAGTCTGGAAGGGTGTGTGAAAGGAGGAATTGAAATCAAGTGAGAATATGAGTAAAGGTATTAAGTGTGTGAGGTTGGTAGATGGTAGGAGGATGAATGTAGTTTTGAGTGGTGAGTTTCTTGAGTAGGTAGGGTGTTTTAAGTATTTAGGGTCACATGTTGCTGTGGATGGAAGAATATAGTTTGTAGAGGTGAAGTTTACGATGAATGAAATCGGAAAGGTGCTGGGAGGAATGAAAAAGGTGTTCTGATGTCGTCCTCTTAGAATGGATATAAAGAGAAGGCTGTAAGAAGGTGTAGTGGTACTGCCTGCATTATATGTGGTTGAAACATGAAATACTGGTGCAGCAGAAATGAAGAATTTGAATGTAATAAAGATGAGGTGTCTGAGGAGTATGTGTGGAGTGACACGAATAGACTGACTGAGAAGTGGCGAATTGCGAAGAAGAACTGGAATTTTTTGGGAGATGACTGAATGTGTTGAACAGTGTTGTGATGGTTTGAGCACATGGAGAAAATGGATGAGGAGCGACTGGTGAAAACGATAACTGGATCGGATGTGAGTGGTGTAAGGCTGACAGGAAGACCACGAAATGTTAGATGTGAGAGGGATGTCTGCAGAACAAGGATGAGTAGCTACCTGTGATAGGGATGGCTGGAGAGAAACTGTGAATGAATCAATGGTGATACAGTCCCAAGGGCATATTCTCCCACATTTGTTCTGATCAGGTGATCAGTTTAGGTGCAGGGAAGGGGATGGGTCCATTATGACGTGACTAGAGTAAACCAGCTCTGCTGTCAGGCCCTTCTGCAGATGTCACTGATTGCACTGTGCAGTTGATCCTCGTCCGGTGTGGTGCAGTGAGGATCTCTCCCATCTCCCCTTCTGGTTATGTGTAAATGTGTGTTTTTGTGTGGATGACAAACTTGAGAGTGTGCCACCCTGTCTCGGCTACCCTCCCTTTTTTTTCTTTGGGGGGTGGGGGAAGTAGCCTAGGTACGTAGATAGATGTACTAATCTATCATAATTCATCAATTCACTTGGCGTTAAGCGTAAAACTTCACTAAAATTGTCTGCTTCAGAGCCCGTATTCTCGTTGGTTAAGGAAGCTCCCTAATATGTCTTCCTTTGCAAGTAATTTCGGATATGGCCGGTTAATATAACTGTGTAAGTTATTTGTGAAGAGTATGGCAATATTAGAGTGATTTAACACCCGCTGCGCTAATTCTTATCAACCCAGTTACCTTCCTTGAGTCATTGTTTTTCAACTTTTTAAAAAATATTAACTTGATTTTTAGTCATCAGATGCAATTTCTTCAGTTCGAACTCTTCGTTACCCTTGTCTGTCTCTAATTTACGGCTCTTGGGGGTGTGTGAGCAGGGGCGCCTGTGCCGGGGCAGAACTAGTTCGGGGCCCCCACCCCTGCAGTAGGTAAAGGGAGAGGTGGGGGGCTTATACTACATGTATATGTAACAAATCTTTTTTATTGCTTCAACAACTTTGAAAAACATTTACATGAACTGTTGACCAAAAATAGTTTCATCCACTAGAGTGATAAGATATACACATGATACACATATGTGTAACTATTGCAAAAAATACAAAAAAAGCAATAACCAAGCACTAATCTGATAATAATGTAAGTAAAATCATATTACAGTACATAAAGATTGCATAATGAATACATATATGGCTCATTCATTTTACAAACAATGGTGCTTTCCTTGCTTTACTCTTGACAAAATTATGAAGCACAACATCAAGATCAAGAGATCGTGCAAGTTGAGACTCAATACTGAGTCTAGCTAAGTCCACAAGTCGTGCTTGGGTCATTGTTGTTCATAGGAAATTATTTTATCAGTTTGAGTTTGCTGAATGAACGCTCTGCAGAGGCGACAGTGGTAGGAATTGCTAGTAGAATGCGCAGGCTGACAGATACATTTGGGAAGAGCCCCTCTAGTCTGTGCTCTGTCAAGGAATTCAAAAGCTGCAATGGGCTTAGTTGGTTCTGCTCAAAATTTGAGCAATGAACTGTTGGTAGGTGCCTCATTTCCATCACGATATCATGACTCATATCGGCAGGATACGGTACTTATCTGCCAGTGATTCTGATTTCAGTTCCAGCTCCACTGCTGATATTGTAAGGTACTTCCAGAGGAAACTGAAGTTTTCAGAAATATTCTTGGCAGCTTTTAATCTAACAGTCAGTACACCAATTACATTATCAAATAATACATAAAACACAGACTTTCCGAAATATGCTTCTGCAGGTGACTCATCTACTTCATTTTGTTCTGATAAAAATGTATCTGCTGTGGCATCATCATCATGAAATCTTCGTTTGCGTTTAGCTCTAGCTGCTTTACCACGTCCACGATACAGATTCACCTCTATGTCCAGGTTTGAAGCAACTAGTTTTGTTTCATTCCACATAGTTTTCCAGTTATTTCGGAGATCTGTTAGTTCTACAAGCGAGCCCTCTATATCTGACATTTCAACATTCAGTGTCGCATCTTTGGCTTGAGTAACTATTACGGAAGTCAGTTGGAACTAGGACTTTGTACCATACAATTGACACTATCACACAAATGAAGGATGTCACATAAGGCAAAGCTCCATTTATTTCTGTTCTTGTTTTGGCAGTAGGTTCAGCTACAAGAGGTCTTCCAGTGCTATTTTGATGCCAGGCAGGTGGGCTGCAAAAGGCTCCACATTTTCAACACGATCAGACCACGTTATTTAATCTTTCTAAAATGACGTCAGTAAGTTTGAAAAATTTGTGACCCATTTATTGCCTGTGTGTGTGTGTCTGATTACTATCATAAAAAGTACCTCAAGAAATCATTTAAATGATAAAAAATGAATATTTATATGAGTCATAATTTGAGAAAATAGTACTAGAGGAGGATAACAATTAAATATTTGGACATTTGTGTTCAAACGCTAAAATAACCATTGTCTTCTGAGAAAACCCAGTTTGTTTACTAATAGCATGACCCACGTAAGATGCACGTGCTCTTAGTCTCATTTTCCAAATGTAAACAATGGCTATCTGCATAAGGTCCATACAACCCTGCACGCTACAATGATACCGATAATGCATAAAAATAATGATAAATAGACTGTAAAAAAACACGAAAATGGCGTACCCAAAACATTCACATGACGTTCATGGACACGAAGACCTACAGGCCTATATACAACCTTTGTAACGGCTATCCTATCTCCCTTAGGTCGTACTGTATGTATGGCCTATAGTCAATCTACCAGTCAAATCCGGCTTTTGGCCCAATTTGTCCCTATTACTGAAAAACTGTATACAATAGAGGTTTTGATTTTTTTTTTTTCCCAACATACTCATTGCCCCCCCACAGGACCTCATGGACCCCAGGGCAATGCACCGGCTGACCCCCCCTCTCGTTCGGCCTGGGTGTGAGGGTGACGATAAGTCATCAGTACCGAGGGAGGTAGATTTTTTTTTTTTTTTCAATGACAGAACGGAGGAAGGAAAAACAAATGAATAAAAAAAATAATAATCCATACACCAGATTACTTGTGTCCTCTGTTCGTAAAATATCTGTAACATTTAGACTTGAACAACTGTGGGTTGAAATTTGGAGGGAAACAACTCTTGGGAAGCGAGTTCCAGAGTGATGCAGTTCAAGGAATGAAAGAATTCTCATAGGCAGAAGTTCTGCAAGATGGCTGAGTGACATTCCAGTCATGAGCGCTACTAGATGCCCGTGTAGCACGAGGGAAGGCATGGAGAGGTGGCACCATGGATGCAACTTCGTCTGAGCATTTGTCATAAAAATATCTGTGAAATAATGCAAGGAAGGCAACATTCCTTCTTACTTGCAGGGGAGGTAGTTTACTTGTAATGGCGGGGTTGTTAATAGTTCTAACAGCTTTGTTCTAAATTTTGTCTAGATGTTTTAATGCAACCTCTCCACATCCATTCCACAAGGGTGAGCAATATTCAGGCTGAGAGCGCACATGACTTAAAAATTATGGCTAACTGCTCATCGGCGAAGAAGTTACAGACTCTGTACAACAATACAAGTTTCTTTGAGGTGGTTTTAGCAAGTGATCTAACATGAGAGGTCCAGCTGAGGGCATTATTAAGTGTGACGCCAAGAATTTCAGTACTTTTGGAGATGGGAATATTAGTAGCACTGAAGGTAATGTACGAATCTGTCAATATTTGTCTATTAGTAAATTGTATATATTTAGTTTTACTACCATTAAAAGAGACAAGGTTGTTTTGTCCCCATTCACTGATCATAGATAGGTCTTGATTTATGGAGAGGGCTGTACTGAGTTGAGAGGTAGAAATATTAGACTTTGTAAATGGGTGTCTGAGTGTGAATGTACTATGTAGTGTTGAATCATCTGTGTATGAGTGGATGGGATTGTGGGTGACAGATAAGAGATCACTATATGAACCAGGAATAAGGTTGGCGCCAGAACTGACCCCTGTGGTACGCTGGCATTAATTGAGTGAAAACTTGGAATATAGATCATCTACTTTCACTCTTATTTTCGTGTCACTAAGATATGAAGAAATCAAAGGAACAAAAGACGTTAGTCCATAGCAAGGGAGTTTGGACAGCAGGGAACGGGTCTATACTCTGTCGAAAGCTTTAGAAATATCAAGAGCTACTGCATGAGTTTCTCCATGTAGGACAATTGATTGATGGATGGTATGAGTTAGGAGACTGAGTATGTCAAAGATGGATCTTTCGTGGCGAAAACCATATTGTCTATCACTAATTATGTTGTTGGATTCAAGATGTTTAACAATGTGCTTATTAATTAAAGTTTCAAATACCTTACCAAGAGAAGATGTGACATTAATTGGTCTGTAATCAGAGGGGTCAGAGGAACTTCCTTTCTTTGCAATTGGGTGGATATTGGCTTCTTTCCATGAATTTGGGAATAAAGAAGTATGTATACATACATAGTTTGAATAATTTAGCTAGGACAGAGGCAAGTTCAGGGGAACACTTTTTCAAAACAATTAGCGGAATTCCATCTGGGCCTGGAGCTTTGTTGGTAGGTAAATTGTCTTGGATGGATTTTATGTATCTTGTCTGTATTTTAAGTGGGGCAGTTTCGGGAGAGTCAAGTTCCAGTACTGGGACATTCTGGCTGGTATCGTCTAAGGTAGCATTTCTGGCAAATGTACTGGCAAAAATATCCGCTTTCCCATGCGGGTCGTTTGTAACGTTGCCATCTGAAGATTTTAGTGGGGGAATGGAAGATGGCTTGTTAAAGTTATTATTGAAAGAATTAAGAATTGACCAGAATATTCTATTGTCATTAGGGCTGTTAAATAGTTTTGTTGCTTGCTTTTGGAGAAAGTTTGATTTAGCTGGATTTAATACAGCTTTTACATGATTTCTAGTAATTTAAATTGAGAGAGTGATTCAGATGTTTTTTATTTTAAGTAAGAGTCATATGCTAATGACTTTTGGGCTGTTGCTCTGGCACAGTTGCCATCAAACCATTTTGGAGAGTTCGATCTTTTAGTGAACTGTTGACCTGGTATGAATAAATCCATACCAGGTAGTATTAAGTCGCAAATGTGGGAGTGGGTAGAATTGGGAACATTAGAGAAGAAAGACTGCCATGGAATGTCAGCAAGATAATTTCTAAATCCATCCCAGTTTCCCCTATCAAAGTGCCATCAGGTCACCCTGACAGGTTCAGAGCGGGGAGGTGTAGGGGGGGGGTTAACTAATGAGGCTTTGATGAGATTGTGGTCAGAGGATCCAAGTGGTGACAGTACCTCTATGCTGTATTGATCTGGATTATTTGTCAAGAATAAATCCAAGAGATGGGCATTATTGTCAGAATTATCAGGTATTCTGGTTGGTTGCTTTACCAGGTGGGTGAGATTAAACGATTCTGCAAACAGCTCGCACTCTAGACCAGCATCGTCAGTCCGGGCAGAATGCATAACCATTCAACATTATGTATATTAAAATCACCCAAAATGGTAATTTCGGTGCTAAGGGCAACTGTGTGGATATGGAATCAAATACACTGGGTTCCGAAGAAGCATTGGAGGAGCGATAAACTACACAAATATATTCGGTAATGTTTTGACAATTTAGTTTATATAATGAGTAATCAAAACTGGATGACGTGAAGTTTAAAACAGTGTCAACTGCATATTGGGATTTGATATTATAATAGGTGTCGCCCTTGTTACGGAAGTTTGTAAGGAGATGGTAACCGGGAAAACAAAATGGAGATATATCAGTAGAGAGTGAGATTTGTGATTCTGTGAGGAAAAGGGCCAAAGGGGACTGAAGGAAAAAACGAACTGAGTTTAAATTTGTGATAAGGCCGTGGATGTTGGTGAAGAAAAAGGCCACACTCTCATTTCTTCACTGACGAGCATTACCAGAAATAGCAACAGTCACTGCCGGCACAGTCACTTGATGGTGATCGGGAGGACCCTGTGCCGCCAGCCCTACCCTGCCGGTGGTGGCAATTCGAGGTACCACCTCATTTGATAGTAACATTGCAGCGGCCATTACTAAAGAGAGTAAATAGATGGTATGATCTGTTATGCGCATGTAGTGCGGTGTAGACAGTTGAAGGCAGAGGTATGAGAGCATGCTGGCCTACTCTCTGTGTAAAAGAATTCACTGAAAATGTTCAGCAAAGGGAGATGGTCAGGCTCAAATCCTTAGGGCTGGTGAAACGGGAGTTCCAGCTCTCCCTGTCACCAGGTTGCCATCCACCTCGGGAGTACTACCCTGTTCGACTGGTGCTACAGTCTATTCCTCATGAATCCACCTTTACTGGGCTACAAACAAGAACTGAATTATTATTTGGCAACTACTGTACAGTGTGGCAAGGCTTGACAACTGCGCTGATGGCATAGAGGGAGACTCAGTGTTCCCATGGAAACCACTGACGCTTCCTCATGTTTGAAATTATGGCCCGGAGACCCATCGCCTCATATAAGATCACCAGCACAGCCAGGGGTGGCCTGCATAACTGAATTATTAAACATGCGGTATTTAGCAGCTGTAGTGTGGCAGAGCTTGGCAACTGATCTGATGGCATAGAGGGAGAGTCAGCATTCACATGGAAACCACTGAGCTTCCTCGTGCTTGAAATTATGGTGTGGAGACCCGTACCCTCATATGAGACGATCAGTGCGGCTAGGGGTGGTCTGCATATCGCCTCATTTGAGCTGATGAGCATGGCGGGGGTTAAATAACACATAAAAATACGTTAAGATATTTATGCAAAAAAACTGTTTAGGGATAGGTGCTAGGAAGCTTACATAATGCCAGTATAAGAGCTCAGGAGGAGGATAATTATAATAGTACGGTACCAGCAATGTTTTGCTCCAAAAATTCCTAGTTGTATGCTAAAACACTAAACCGCTAAGTGGATTTCAAGCTCCCTATTCTCTACAACAGCTTCTAAAGCATGTAGGTAACATGGAATATGTTTAGCCCTCCTGAGTGCGCTCAATACTGGGGGATGAAGGCTGACCACAACTGTAGTCCTTCTACAGTAATTTCATCCTTTTACATCTTATTTCACAAAGCTCAGTGGCAGAATATGACAATATTATGGCTCTGCATCCTTTCCATTGCGCTTATTCCCGACTAGCACTATATTCTAATGTTAAACAACTGTTTTATGTACAGTAAGCAATGATGGTGAAGAGATGACAAATTTAGGCCAGGTTTGAGTGAAAAAGTTATATTAACAACAGGTTCACCAATATTTACAGTATAATATTCTGGTTTTGCATTCCACTTTGCGGTTTAATGTTTAAGCATGCAACACAGATTTACCTGATTAAAATCGTCTAGCATTAGCGGGAGTCATCCCAACAATGAGAGGGTTAATGGAGACACTATAATTAGTGTGAGATTTTATTACTCACTCCAAGATTAATAAAAATAGCATGACGTTACCTGGAAAACAGATCTTTGTTCTAGGTGGCATAAGAAGCTTCTTAACACCTCCAAAAATTTATTGTTGCCACTCCATGTGCACAGTCAAATGCAATGCTTGTCGCTAACTGTCTCACTTACTTATTTCATTCATTTTCTTACTTATTTAGTTAGATACTGTATCATTTTAACCCGTACCATCCCAGGCATTTTTTGCAATTTTATACCCACCCAATCCCAGCCACTTTTTCGCATCATCCTGATGGTATGACAGACAGTGGCCAACTGATGTTACCCACCCACCCTGAACCAAACTCAGTGCTACAAGTGCTTTGGCACAGTGTTGCCAATACATTAAGGTACTCCTTAGCAAAAAATTAGCTAGACTGAAGCAGTTTGAGACGCTACAGGGCTCGAATTTTGCTGTCGGCACCATCACGTTGGTGGGATTAAGTGAGACTTTTTTTTATTGTCGGCACCATGCCGACGGCGGGATTGTATGGGTTAAAGTATGGGGTTCAGTCCTTATTTCTGGTGGGTGGGTGTTAGGAAAACGAAAGTTACGAAGTAGCTGACCTCCGTCCGGGACAGGTTTCAGGCAGGGAGAGACCCCAAGGTCCGTCCTGCTCATGGAGCAGGCAGGTGGGTGGGAGTGTGGTGCATGTTGCGGCTAATGCCATGAGGCATCACCATAGTTTAATGTTTATTTACTTATTTGTTAAAACTTGGGTTTATGATTTTTTGTCCAGTGGTAGAGCTTCACTTGGACCAGGTAACAAGCAGGGTGTGAGTCTCAAGAGCCACCCCGGTATGCAGTGCAATAATTTTTAACCCCAAAGCACAGAATTTTATAATAATCAATTGATGTACACACAGCAAAAAAACTATCGTTACAGGGGGGTCCGATGTGTTTCATACTGAACAACATGGCTGTCTCGCTAGGGTTGGTAAGCCTGACAGTGGGTGAGTTGCCAAATAGGACGAGGTAGAAATATGCATGGGAGAAGCAATGGATATAGCTTATAATAAATATGCAATAAACACACGCAGGGATACCAATGGAGGAGGCTGTTATCAAAAACCTTCATTCGTGTGTCATTTTATATCGCGCAGAAGGTGTAACGATAGTTTTTTTGCTGTGTGTACATCCCGGCCATGTTCTAGGCAAGGTGGGGCCCCACAAGTCCCACCTGAAGCATAAATACGACCATAGTTTGTTTGTTTTTTAACAAGAAGCATGAAATTTTGCATGCTGCTAGACCTTCTCTCAGACCAGGCTTTAGGCAGAGTGGGACCTCCAAATGTCACCCCCTTCTCACGGCAACACTTTTTTATTTTAATGCAAGGACACGAAAACTTTCACTTTGATGCTCTTCAACTGGACCAGTTATTACCCAGGATGGAGAAAGAACAGAGGAATTAGTTGGAGAACAGAGAGGCTTTAGGAAGGGAAGAGGTTATGTAGATCAGATATTCATTCTTAGATCTTTAGTGGAAAAGTTTCTAGAGAAGGGAAAGAAGTTGTATGTGGCTTTCATGGATTTGGAAAAAGCATATGAGTATGACAGGGTGGATAGACAAGGATTGTGGAAAGTATTAAGAATATATGGAGTAGATGGAAAGTTGTTGAATGCTGTGAAGAGTATGTATGATGGTGCTAAGGCTGCAGTGTGTGTGGATGGTGAACTAAGTGAATTTTTCTCTTTAGAGGTTGGGTTGAAACAGGGATGTGTCATGTCTTCATGGTTGTTCAATCTGTTCATGGATGGGGTAATAAAAGAGGTACAAGGTAGGGTAGTGGAAGTTGGAGTGGCCCTGGTGAGAGAGGATAGTGTTTGGAAACTCCCTGTACTGTTGTTTGCAGATGATACTGTGTTGTTGAGTGCAGACGAAGGGGAGCTGCAAGGCTTGGTGGATGAGTTTGGAAGAGTGTGTAAGAAACGGAATCTAAAGGTGAATGAAGGGAAGAGTAAAGTGATGGTCTTTGAGAGAGGTGAAATCAGTGAATGTACAGCGAAGTTGGATGGTGAGGAATTGGAAAATGTGAGTTCGTTTAAGTACTTGGGTAGTGTGATGAGTAAGGATGGAGGTTTGGAGGTTGAAGTGCTTGAAAGGGTACAGCAGGGAAGAAAGGTTGCTGGTTCTTTGAAAGCAGTGATAAGAAACAGGGAAGTGAGCATGGAAGTGAAAAAGTTACTACATGACAGTATTGTGATACCAACTCTAACGTATGGAAATGAAGCTTGGACGTTGTTGGAAGGACACAAGTCAAGAGTGAGAGCAGTGAAAATGAGTTATTAAAGAGGAGCCTGTGGAGTCACATGGAGAGACAGGCTGACGAATGAGAATATAAAGGAGCATTGTGGTGTGGATGTGGATGTGATAGGAAGCGTTATGAGGAACACACTGAGGTGGTTTGGCCATGTGGAGAGGATGGAGGGTGAAAGACTGACGAAGAGAGTGTATGTGAGTGAGGTGGAGGGGGGAAGAGGGAGGGGGAGGCCGAGGGTGAGATGGAGGGATGGGATGGAGAGGTATATGAGAGAGGGGTGTGTGAGTTGGGAGCAGGGCAGTGAAATGGCAGGGGAACAGGACACGTGGAGGCGATTTGTTTGTGGCCACCCCAAACGGGATTAAGGCATCTGGCAATAGATAGATAGATAGATGGATGTCAAGGAGGTAACCCCTGCTTGTAAAGTACAGTAATTATTTCTTCATCCTTACTTTATTGCAAGGGTGGGTTTGGCTGTCAAAGGTGTCTTTGAATAGAGACATTCTGTTGTGTATATATATACAGTAATCCCCGTACTATCCGGAAGCCCACTTTCCGGACATCCCCACTTATGGAATATTTTGGTCCCTGGATCCAATATTCCCAAAATGGGCCAAAAACCACAAAAAATTTGAAAAAATCTGACTTTTACCCGTCCGTAATTTGAGCTTGGCGTGCACAGTGCGGGCCAGCTGTGTTTTAGTGCGTCGTTCCACTGCTGTCCGCTAGAGCACCCCTGCATCCTCCCCACTTACCGTCCGACTCTCATTGTGTGTGAACGCTCGTCGTCATGGCCACCCACATGCTCGCTTTTTTGGTGGTGCCTTACCTGCTGCAGGCTCTCCTGCTGCTCTCATGCCTCTTATTAGTGTGTGTGATGATGGCCCCGCCGCCTGAGAAGAGGAAGAGTGGTTTTGACTCTGGAGAAGAAGAGGGAGATATTGGACAAGGTGGATGCAAGATTGTCTTCCTCATGCATCCTTTGTGAATTCAACCTGACCTGATCTACTTTGATATCAAGAGATCCCGAGACAAACTCATGCAGTACACGGCTGACTTCTTGTCAAAAGGCAAACGCAACGTGGAGAGGAAGATGATGTTTACTCCCAAGTATGCTGAAGTTGGCCACTCCACGTTGACTTGGTATCGACAACAACGTGCTGCTGGCGTGCTGGTGCGTGGCACTGAGCTGAAGGCTGCTGCTGAGACGTTTGCAAGGCTTCACGACGCCCCAGAGGGTTGGCTCTTCGCACTCAAGTTACGACATGGCCTTACCAACTGTAAGTCTCATGGCGAAGCTTTGGACGCAAACGAGGATGGAGTAGAGGAGTTTCGGCTCAAGGTGAAGCACTTGATTGACAGGGAGGGCCTCACCATCGGTCAAGTCTACAACACTGACGAAACTGGTTTATTCTACCGCTCTTTGCCTACGAACACTCTAGCGGAGGAGACGGAGAAGCGTGTGTCTGGCCACAAACTCTCTAAGCAACGGATATCTGCTGTGTGTTGTGCCAATGCTAATGGCATGCACCAGCTTAAGCCCACAATTGTTGGCCGTGCAAAGCAGCCTCGGTGTCTTCGTGGGGTGATGGATGTCCTTCCTGTCGTTTGGTACCATTCCTTGAAGGCATTGTTCACCGCCCACATCTTCAAAGACTGGTTCCACCGCCATTTCGTCAAGGAGGTCATCCATTACCAGACGGAGAAACTGGGAATCCCACCTGACCAGGTAAAGGCCCTCCTTCTCCTCGACAATGCACCTGGTCACCCGTGCGGCAAGGACTTGGTGGCTGAGAATGACCGCATTAGGTGCATGTTTCTGCCACCTAATACTACTGCTCTCATCCAAGCAATGGACGAAGGAGTGATCATGGCAATGAAGAGGCTGTACCAAAGGAAGTTCCTGGACGAGGTGATGGTTGTTCTTGAGGACGAGGATGAGCACAGGGAGGGACGGGACACGCGAGGCCAGTGAACTTTGGAAAACCTTCACCACTACATCAAGTCTGCCATCTGCAACTGGGCCAGTGCATGGAAGGAAGTCCCTGTCAAGACTCTAGAAAATGGTTGGTCTCGTCTGCGTCTCAGAATGGATGTGGAGCACGATTTCCTAGGTTTTGACGTGGATGACTTCCATGCATGTCTACGTGTGCTTGGGGACGATTTTGATGTGGACGAAGTGCGTGAGTGTTGGATGACGACGAGGGCGATCCTGGTTATCAGACCATGTCCGATATCAAGATCGCATCTTCAGTTGCAGGTGTCAGCACCCAGCTTGAAGATTCTGATGAGGATGGCGACGATGATGCGGACTCCTCTCAGCGTGACACTACTCCAGCCATCCCCAAGCTGAGCGCACTCCGGGTACACGTAGAGTTCGTTCTGGACTACCTGGAGCACCTGGACTGCAACAGGGAGATGGGGCCCTTGGGACTTGTGGAGGAAGTTTGCGCTTTCAGGCAGCGCATCATTAATCGTCAAAATCGTAGTTCCTTGTGTCAATCAACCATTGACAGCTTTTTCAGACCCGTGACCCCCGCTGTGCCCAGCCCTGGCTCCACTCCATTGCATCCCCAAAACAGGCCCTCATCCTCCGAGCCACAGCCCAGCACATCAGGCACGGTGGAGTCACCACTCAGCGTGAGTTTGCGCCTCTCTTCAGAGTTGTCTGCAGTGGGTACTCCATCACCACGACCCAGTGACACACCCCTTGGTCACCTGCAACAGCTACTCTCAGATTCTGACAGTGATTAAATGCCTAGAACTTCACCATTAGACCACACGGGAATTTAGTGTTGAGCAGTGAAAAAAACAAAAAAAAACAGTGCATAGTGTTAAGAAATTAGAATTCTGAGTGAAAAGACAAAGATTTAATAGACTTTCAACGTAGCATAAATTAACTAAAGTGTTTTATGTTTAGAAAATGGATTTATGAGTGCAAAGACTTTAAGTGCAGCATGCAACACTTATTTCATTAAGATACAATGGAGTGCAATAAGACTAGAGTGTGCAGTGTTAAGAGAATGGAATTCTGAGTGCAAATGACTAAGTTCAGTGCAAGACTTCATGTGCAGTGTACTGCAAGTGCTTCAGGACCTCCTTCTTACTGTCAGAGTCTGAGAGGAGGTGGGTTATTCATCGAGATGGCAAGGGACTTGCTGTAAGTACCCAGAATGTTTCATATTGTACTGTATTTTCCATACTGTACTTACCTCTAACACCTCATTTCACTCTTTTATGTCCCTTATTGGTGTGAATAGGGCCTTAGGTGCTATGCATGTGCAGTAGGAGGTGTTTTTCTGAGTTAGGCTAGGTTAGTGTCCATAACTACCAGTCCAGGAGCCAGGGACTTGTTGTATGTACCCAGAATGTTTAATATTGTATAAACTCACCTCTGAAACCTCATTTGATGGTTCTTTTGCATTTATTTCAGTCTTTTATGTCCCTTATTGGTGTGATTTTGGTCTTAAATAGGTGCTATGCATGTCCAGAGCCAGTTGTATAGGTGTTTTTCTGAGTTAGGGTCCATAAGTACAAGTCCAGGAGGCTGTGGCCCACTATCTGGATGGGACCACTTTCCGGACATGCCTTTGGCTCTATTACATCGGATAGTGGAGGGATTACTTTATATATATATATATATATATATATATATATATATATATATATTTGGAAGTTGAGGTTCCCAACCCCTCATTTTATTCTAATGGACAGTTGATATAACAAAAAAAAATTTTATCAAAATATAAACTTATTTAGGGGTCATGCAGTAGAGATAAAATTTTTGCATTTCCAGAATTGGTGCTGAAATTTCAGTATAACTTCTGAACCATGTATTTTTAACCCACGGCATCCCGGGGACGTACTTCCACGTCCTCACGTTTTGTCACAGCTAATCCCGGGGACGTACTTCAATGTCCTGCAATTGCAAGGTTCATAATTTCCACAATTTTCAAAATTCGCGTGAGATTTTCGTTTCGCCCGGGTACCCAAGCCTCCCCTACCTGCTGCCAGGCGGGCAGCGTCCTAGACCCCGCATGATCCGCACTCGCCCTTGTCTCGGTCACTCACCTGCTAGCAGTGACCCAGGTCAGACATGGCACGGAAAGGTCTCTCAGATGAGGAAATCGCATCCGTCCTGGAAGCCTTCACTGGAAACAGTGATTCTCCACTCGATGATGATGTGATGGATCGCGATTACGTCCAGCCAGAGGAAGAAATAAGTAGCAGTGATGAGGAGGTCCCTTCGCCCCAAAAAACGCGGTATGTGACATACCGTAAGGCAAGGGAAGGCCAGCCTGCTCCCCAACCACGTGCACAGCTATCTCTCCATGCCGAATCTGATCAGGACGAGGATGAGGACGATGAGGATGATGGAGGCCTAGGACGTGATATCGCCGCGTGGTTGGGAAAAGAGAAAATATCACCACGAGGATCAGAAGGTGGGGCGAGACGACACATAAGGTATGGTCAAAGTACTTTGTCTGGGGAAGTGGCAAGTGGTGTGGTGGGATTGCTGGGAGAAAGGGAAAGTGTTGTGGCGGCAGCACGGGGTGAAAGTGAGAGTGGTGTGGGGGTAGTGCGGGGTGAAGGGGCCAGTGGTGTGAGGGAGGCAGCACGAGCACGTGGTGCTCGTAGGCCTAGGGGAGAGGAGGTTGAGTCACTCCCCAGCACTTCTTTCGCCCCTGAATATTCCCAGACTTCCTCCCCACAGCCCCAGGATGTGGGGAAAGGAAAGAAAGGGAAGGGAAAGGGTAAAGGAAAAGGGAGAGGGAAGAGAAGTGCGAGTGATGAGAGGCGCCGCTCTCCACCTCCCCAACCTCCCCCACCACCCTCACCTCCCCACCCTGACGAAGGGGACGATGGTGACGTGGCTGGAGACGGTGGTGTCACGTGGAACTGGGAAGATGGGAGTAATTTTACTCCCATCATTCACCCTTTCACTGAGGAGTGGTGGTCAGGTTGCACGGCTCCAGGTGTAAATGCAAGTTCGTCACGGTTGGATTTTTTCAACTTTTTCTTTGGTGAGGCGTTTGTTGGGCGCATAGTAGAACAAACTAATATTTTTTCACAATCCCAGTGCCATGAAAGTGAACGTTTGGGAACCACGAGCAGGCATTCCGAACAGTATGACTATCCCGTGACTATTTCAGAGATGTTCCTATTTTTGGCCCTGGTTATCTTGATGGGTGTGGTGAGGAAAAACCAAATTCCTGCCTACTGGACAACTGACCCACTCATCCTCACACCTTTCTTTGGAAAGGTGATGGGTCGTAACCGATTTCAGTATATTCTCGGCCGCCTCCACTTTTCTGATGCAGATGATCCAGCCAACGCAAATAACACCGATAAAATGAGGAGAATTAGGCTGGTATTTGATCATTTACGGGAAATGTTCCGCTCCTCATTTTATCCCTACAGAGACCTCGTCATAGACGAGAGTCTTGTGTTGTGGAGAGGCAATATTTCCTTTAGGCAGTACATACCCAGCAAGAGACACCGTTTCAGGTTCAAGATCTTTGTTATGTGTGACTGTAAGACTGGTTATGTGCAAGACATAGTCTTGTACACGGGCGCACAGACAGATATAATAGAAGATTGGAGTATAGGACTCTCTGGGGCCGTGGTGAAGACAATGATAGAAGAGTACCTTCATCGTGGTCATGTGTTGTACCTGGACAACTGGTACACTAGCCCTCTTCTCGCTAGGTTCCTCCACCAACACGACACCGGAGTCTGTGGTACAGTCAAGAGAAACCGTCGCCATATGGTCAAGATAGGGAGGAAACTTGACAAGAACGAGGTGGTTTTCTTCCAGGCCAATAATATCCTTGCAACCCTGTGGAACCACAACAGGGAAGTTTGCCTCCTATCAACTGTTCACAGCCCCCTGATGCACCGCACAGACTCCGTGGATCACCGTAGCGAGAGGAGGCGCAACGTATGGAAACCAGAGTCTGTACTTGCCTATAATCTGAACATGAGGCAAGTTGATCAGTCAGACTCGATGATTTCAAGTGTTGACTGTGCCAGGACCACGATGAAGTGGTACAAAAAACTCTTTTTCCACTTGCTCGACATCACGGTCCTGAACGACCACTACCTGCACGCAATGACCACCGGAGTATCCGAGACCTTTGAGGGGTTTGTGAGGGAGCTGGCACGTGAAATAATCGCCAAGCATGCCCAGGACAGACCCACACACCACACCCGCACCCCCTGGGCTGCTCAGACTCCCCTACATCTTGCAGGACGCCACTACCCCAGCGCAATCCCTTCCGAACCAAACCGTCGTAAACCCCAGCGTCGCTGCCATGTATGTAGGCACTCGACAGTCAGACCATCCACGCAGAGAAAAGACACAAGATACGAGTGTGTCGAGTGCAATGTTGCGTTGTGCCTTCAGCCTTGTTTCAGGGAGTATCATAATTTCCTACACTACTGAAACTGTGTGGGAAGGCGAAATGACGCTCATGATGATGGTAAGGCCAGTCAGTAGGTGCTAAGTCAAATATAAAGTTGAAACGGGTGTTATTTTTTCAGAAAAGTAATGTATAAGATGAGAATTAGTGTAAGTGGAAAGGATTGTTATCAAAACTACACCCACTGTGTAAATCTGGTCAGTAAATATGTGATAGCAAGGAAATAAAGTGGAAACGGGTGTAATGTTAGCATGAATAAAACGTATAAGTTGAACATTATTGTAAGTTGTCATAATTGATGTCACGAGTACACCCACATTCTGGTCAGTAAGTATGTGATAGGAATTATATACAGTGGAAGATGTTGTATTGTTAGTAGTAAGGTATTTTATAAGTTGATTACTAGTGTAAGATGAAACAAATGATATCGCGATAACACTCCCTGTGTAAGTACGCGCAAATATGATGCTCAGTTCCATCGTAAGTTCAGAAATGATGTGATATCAATTATATCAAGTGTTTACATGTGCAATGTTAGTGGAGAATTATTATGTAAGTACAAAAATAGGTTGTAAGTTGAAATAGTTGTCATAGCGACTTCACCGTGTGTGTTATTATGCGCTATTATTACGCTATATATTTACGTAAGGCCTGAAATTATCTCAAAACAGTTCTATAAAGTTGAAAAGTGTATAATAATATTAGAAAAGTATTATGTAAGTAGAAAAAGCACAATACGAGTTGAAACAACAGTCACAGCGAGTTCACTCACTACGTAAATAAGCGCTAATATTACGCTAAATGTTATCAATAGGCCTGTGAATACGTAAAAACAGTTCAATAAAATGTAAAATGGTATAATGTTATTGCAGAAGTATTATGTAAGTAAAAAAAATTATATGTATCATGATTTTAGAATGTTAGCGATTCATTGTGACCAAGTTGGCTGATTTTGCTCGTTTTGCACGATGGTACAATGCTTATTTGTGCTCTATTTTTGTATAAAATCCAATATACTCTTTTATCACATGTTTTTATGTTTGTAATAAATTCATTTCTACTTACTTTCATTGGTTTCCCAGACTTATAATACCATAGAAAACGTTTGAGGCTCAGACCGCCTAGGGAGAACACGGGGCCAGGTGGGACCAAGGCATACCTGGTTAAGCTAATTAGGGACCCCGGGGACCAATTTCTTTGCCACCGACCATTGTTTCTGACCAAAAGCGAAAGTTTAAGCAAAAAAAAAAAAAAGGTCGAAAAATGGTCGGGATTGGGGGGTACCAGTGGTCGAAAAGTGGTCGGGACGGGGCGGGTTAAGTATTGTGCCACATAAGCAAACTTTTGAAGAAGCCCTTAACCCATCTCATCTGTGTGTAATGTATACATGTCCTCCTGAGGCCGTCCACATGACATGTATACATGATCTAACAATTTGCATCCTTGTTTGAGTATTCAGTTGGTTTTTTCCACCACTCGCAGCCACTTGCAATCCTCCAGCATGCATCCCTGTCACTTTCCAGTTGCCTGCATACCTTTGTCATGGATAGACCTACACAAAAAAATTTTCCTCTTTCCGGACCCTTGAGCGAGTGCCCGTGGCCACCGACTTCAACACCAAAGCAGTCCAAAGGCCAGAAAAAAAGTGGCCTTAGTCATAGTGCGATAGGAAGAGAACTTGAGGTAACATTACTGTGAATTGTTGTGAGTGGAGAAAGTGGAAAGCGACCACCCTATTGACTGTCGATATCATGTGAGGAGGGTGGAGGACATGACTCCTTCACTGTGCGCCCATAGCTTCCCTCTGTACATTCATCTGCTGTTTCTAGTGATAGGAATAGTTCAAAGGGTATTGACAATCCTGGAGAGGGGGATATTGGCACAGTGATGAGATGGAAGAGGAGTTAGGGAGGGGAGAAAGGGAGGAGGTGGATTAGGGAGGGAGGAGGGAGGAGGAAACACAGTGCATTGAGCCTCGCGCCACCCCTCTGTTCATTTACGTGAATAATGGAAGCATAAAGTTTTTTGGTGATGAAATCACTGCCTTATATATTATTGAAAGTTTTCATGTGTGTATGGTGGTTATAATGAAAAAGTACAACTCGCAGGGAAAAAAAAATATAGTGGAAAATACAGTGGAGTGGAGAAAGGGAGGAGGAAACGCGGTGTCTCGTGCCACCGCTCTCTCTATTTACGTGAATAATGGAAGCAGAAAGTTTGTTTCATGATGAAACCAGTGTCTTATTTTTTTATTCAAAGTTTTTGTGTCTGTGTATATTTACTATGATGAAAAGTCTAAATCTATCTATCTATCTATTGCCAGATGCCTTAATCCCTCATCCGGGATGGCCACAAACAAATCGCCTCCACGTCACTCTGTCCCCTGCCATTTCACTGCCCTGCTTCCAAATCACACACCCCTCTCTCATTTACCTCTCCACCCCATCCCTCCATCTCATCCTTGGCCTTCTCCTCCCTCTCCCTCCACCTCACACACATTCACTCTCCTCATCAGTCTCTCACTCTCCATCCTCTCCACATGGCCAAACCACCTCACATCCACATCCACACCACAATGCTCCTTCACATCCTCATTTGTCAGTCTCTCTCTCCATGTGACTCCACAGGCTCCTCTCAAATAACTCATTTCCACTGCTCTCACTCTTGACTTGTGTCCTTCCAACAACGTCCAAGCATCACTTCCATACGTCAGAGTTGGTATCACAATACTGTCATGTAATAACTTTTTCACTTCCATGCTCATTTCCCTGTTTCTTATCGCTGCCTTCAAGGAACCAGCAACCTTTCTTCCTTGTTGTACCCTTTCAAGCACTTCACCTTCCAAACTTCCATTCTTACTCATCACACTATCCAAGTACTTAAACGTACTCACATTTTCCATTTCCTCATAACCCAACCTCACTGTACATTCACTGACTTCACATCTCTCGAAGACCATAACTTTACTCTTCCCCACATTCACCTTTAAATTCCGTTTCTTACACACTCTCCCACATCCACCAAGCCTTGCAGCTCCCCTTCGTCTTCACTTAACAACACAGTATCATCTGCAAATAACAGTACAGGGAGTTTTCAAACTCTGCCCTCTCTCATTAGGGCCACTCCAACATCCACTGCCCTACCTTGTATCACATTTATAACCCCATCTATAAGACTGAACAACCATGATGACATGACACATCCCTGTTTCAACCCAACCTTCAAATAGAAAAACTCACTCAGTTCACTATTTACATGCACCGCAGCCTTAGCATCCTCATACATATTCTTCACAGCATTCAGCAACTTCCCATCTACTCCATATATTCTTAATACTTTCCACAGTTCTTGTCTAACCAACCTGTCATATGCTTCCTCCAAATCCATGAAGGCCACATACAACTTCTTTCCCTTCTCTCGACACTTTTCCACTAAAGGTCTAAGAATGAATATCTGATCTACACAAGCTCTTCCCTTCCTAAAGCCTCCCTGTTCTTCTCCAACTAATTCCTCTGTTATTTCCCTAACTCTGTCATTAAGTATCCTAGCATATTCTTTTCTTAATACACTAAGAAAACAAATTCTTCTATGATTACCACACACTTCTTTTTCCCCTTTCCCTTCGTACAAGGGAATTATTATACCTGACTTCCAGTCCTCTGGGACTCTACCTTCCTCCCAGGCCAATCTGCACATCTTTCACATCCATTCTACTACTATCTCTCCCCCATGCTTCAGCATTTAACCATACACTCCATCAATTCCTGGGTCTTTCCCCATTTTGACTTTCTTCATTGCTTGCACAACTTCCATCCTACTGCTTTCTTTCTGTCTTCTCACCTCCCTCCTTCTCCCAGCCATTCCCTAGCCACTTACACTTGCATTACTTTCATTCTCTATGTTCAACAATTCATTAAAGTGTTCTCTCCATCAGCTCACTTTTTCTCCCTTCTCCACTAGTAATCTACCATTTTTATATTTCACTCTCCCACTAACTTCATTGCCACCCTGTCTGACTCTCTTCACCTCTTTCCAGAACATTTTCTTACATTCCCTCCACTTGACACTCAAATTCCTTCCAAATTCCTCATCCACTGTCTTTGTGGGAAACATTTTCCCCCAGAGCAGTTGTGCTCCCTACTTTTTAAAACAGTCATCCCTGATTAAAGTGCAGGGGAAAACATGAGATCGTTAACAATTATTCAAGTGGTTTTTACAACCCAGAAATTACGTTCTCTTTAATAATTCTTATTATTGACAAATTAACCCGCCCCGTGCCAGTGCCGTTTTAAAACGGCGTTATGCAACTATGCGCTCAGTGCCAGTGCCATTTTAAACCCCTTAAGACCGCAATTTTTTCAGGCAGGGTACCTCCCACAACCGCAATTCGGGGATGTTTTGACGACTTTCACAAAGGGCAAATTGACTGTGTTCTGGCTAAAGAGGAAGAGTTTACGCACCTGACAATGCAATTCCGTACCGCCATAGGCCTAATGGTTACCGCACAATCATGCATCAAAGTTAAGAAAAGTTTATGATAGTTACCGCTTGAAAACAATCGAAAACATGAAAATTTTGATAACTATCAATTTTTCTTATTGAAACAGGCCATTTCAAATTGTTTTGTCACACCAACCATTAAAACAGGTGTACATGTAGATGTGGGGAGATTACTAGGCTGTGGGGAGGTAAAGTAGACTGTGGAGAGTAGGCCTCTGGGTACAGGGGTTGGAAGTAACCAGCATTTCACATGAAAATAAAGCATTTCAGTATGTTCTGTAACATCTACCAGGAAAACAGGTGTGTATGTAGGTGTGGGGAGATAACTAGTGTGGGGAGTAGGCCTACAAGGCCTTGGTGGTATTTGAGGAGAAAAATTTTGGCAACAACCAAATTCTCTTGTGGAAACCCTCCATTTCAATGGGATTTGTCATACCAGCCATAAAAACAAGTGTGTATGTAGGTGTGGGGAGATAAAACAGGTGTGGGGAGTACCCCTACAAGGCCTCATAATCATTCCAAAACTAACACAGACGCATATAAATGTTTATAACCATCAAGGACATCAAAATAAAGTTGAATAATGCTATAAATGCATGCATAGGAAAGAAAGAAAGAAAAAATAATAATTTCTGTTCGATTTCTCTTTTTACTGTCCCAACTTCTCGTTACACATTTATCTCACCATTACAATTATCACATTATCATTACACTTCATCACACTTATCATTACAATTTCGGCAACAACCAAATTCTCATGTGGAAACTGTCCATTTCATTGGAATTTATCACACCAGCCATGAGAACAGGTGTGTTTGTATGTGTGGGGAGATGAAACACACGCGGGGTGGAGGAGAGATGCAGTTGCGTGGAGGGGTGGGAGAGTGATGGGGGACAAGGAGGGCGTGAGAGAGTGGAGTAGAGGGTGGCATGGAGGCTGCCTAGAGGGGGGTGCCCCCCCGCCGCCCGGGTTGGTCCGATCCCCCCTCACGCCACATCAGTTGATGTGATTAGGCATTTTGGCACAAAACTCAAATCGCATCCAATTAGTTGGAGAAGAACAGGAAGGCTTTAGGAAAGGAAGACGTTGTGTAGATCAGATATTCATTCTTAGATCTTTAGTTGAAAAGTTTCTAGAGAAGGGAAAGAAGTTGTATGCGGCTTTCATGGATTTGGAGAAAGCCTATGACAGGGTGGATAGACAAGGATTGTGGAAAGTATTAAGAATATATGGAGTAGATGGGAAGTTGCTGAATGCTGTGAAGAGTATGTATGTTGGTGCTAAGGCTGCAGTGCGTGTGGATGGTGACCTGAGTTAATTTTTCTCTTTGAAGGTTTGGTTGAAACAGGGATGTGTCATGTCTCCATGGTTCTTCAATCTGTACATGGATGGGGTAATAAAAGGGGTACAAGGTAGGGTAGTGGATGTTGGAGTGGCCCAGGTGAGAGAGGGTAGTGTTTCTGTAAACTCCCTGTACTGTTGTTTGCAGATGATACTGTGTTGTTGAGTGAAGACGAAGGAGAGCTGCAAGGCTTGGTGGATGAGTTTGGGAGAGTGTGTAAGAAACGGAATCTAAAGGTGAATGTAGGGAAGAGTAAAGTGATGGTCTTTGAGAGAGGTGAAGTCAGTGAATGTACAGCGAGATTGGATGGTGAGGAATTAGATAATGTGAGTACGTTTAAGTACTTGGGTAGTGTGATGATTAAGGAGGGAGGTTTGGAGGGTGAAGTGCTTGAAAGGGTACAGCAGGGAAGAAAGGTTGCTGGTTCCTTGAAAGAAGTGATAAGAAGCAGGGAAGTGAGCATGGATGTGAAAAAGTTACTACATGACAGTATTGTGATACCAACTCTAACGTATGGTAGAGAAGCTTGGACATTGCTGGAAAAACACAAGTCAAGTGTGAGAGCAGTGGAAATGAGTTATTTAAGAGGAGCCTGAGGAGTCACAAGGAGAGACAGGCTGACAAATGAGGATATAGAGGAGCGTTGTGGTGTGGATGTGGATGTGATAGGAAGCGTTAGGAGGAATACACTGAGGTGGTTTGGCCATGTGGAGAGGATGGAGGGTGAAAGACTGACGAAGAGAGTGTATCTGAGTGAGACAGAGGGGGGAAGAGGGAGGGGGAGGCCGAGGATGAGATGGAGGGATGGGGGGAAGAGGGAGGGGGAGGCCGAGGATGAGATGGAGGGATGGGGGGAAGAGGGAGGGGGAGGCCGAGGATGAGATGGAGGGATGGGGGGAAGAGGGAGGGGGAGGCCGAGGATGAGATGGAGGGATGGGGGGAAGAGGGAGGGGGAGGCCGAGGATGAGATGGAGGGATGGGGGGAAGAGGGAGGGGGAGGCCGAGGATGAGATGGAGGGATGGGGTGGAGAGGTATATGAGAGAGGGGGGTGTGAGTTGGGAGTGGGACAGTGAAATGGCGGGGGACAGCGACGTGGAGACGATTTGTTTGTGGCCACCCCGAACGGGATTGAGGCGTCTGGCAATAGATAGACATGACTTAAAGGGTTAAAATGTAATTTTTTTCAAAAAATCATGGAGAGCGCAATTTTCTAACTAAGCACGCAAAAATTGGTGTGGATGTATGTCAACTCTTCCACTACCTTGCCTCAGGTGCTCAGACCTATACACCCACGCGCTGAGTCATCACCCTTGGTCAGCCTTACTCTGCTAGTACCACTCATACTATTCAGTCATGTCTCACCGGGGTCTCTTAGACGATGAGATTCAGGAGCTCCTGAAGGTGCCTTACACTGGCAAAAGCGATGTTGACGACGACGTGCAAGATAAGGATTCTGTGCAACCTGAAGAGGAAAGTACTAGTGAGGAGGAAAAACCCACACCAAGGAAATCCAGGTATGTGGGGTATGCTAGTACCCGAGGGATGAGGCCATCCGCACATCATCACCTAGCCCTATGTGATGAGGAGGAGGATTCAGATGAGGAAGCTGAGGCTTCTAGTATTCCTGGGTGGCTGGGGAAGCCGAGGATTTCCCCACGTGAGGTTGGAAGTGTTAGGAGGAAGAGAGGGAGTTTTGGGATTATTCCACTGGACGGAGATGGAGATGAGTCATCTCGCCCGCGCTATCCCTCGCACCCACGTGACCCAGTCCACCCTAGCACTTCAGGACAAAGTGTTCCCCCATTCCCCGTACCCAGCACATCGACAGAAAATGTTCCCCAATTCCCCACACCCAGCACATCTCGTGAAAGTGTTTCTTCTTTTGCTACATTTCCCAGCACATCTAGGGAAAGTGTTCCCCTATCCCCCACACTTCCCAGCTCCTCCAGTGAGACTTTTCCCTCCTTCCCCACACTTCCCCACGCTTCCCCACGGCCCTTGGATGAGGGAGGTGATGATTGTGATGAGAAGGAACTGACGTGGGAGTGGGAGGATGGGAGTGAATATTTTCCAGAAATACACCCATTCACATACGAGCATGTTGCTGGGTGTATTGTACCTGAACTAAACCTAAATTCAAGTAGGCTGGATTTCTTTAGAAATTTCTTTACTGTGGACTTTGTACTGAGAATTGGAGCCCTTACAAATGCCTTTGCTGTCTTGAAGCATGCAGGGGCAACACAGACGCCACATAGCAGGTAGATTGATGTGGACTTGAGCCTAAACGAGATGTATGTGTTCCTAGGCCTTGTACTTTTGATGGGTACTTTGAAGAAGAACCAGCTCCCCTCCTACTGGACCATAGATTCACTAATCGAAACACCTATCTTTGGGAAAGTAATGGGGAGGATTCGATTCCAATACATCCTGAGCCGACTGCATTTCTTTAACCAACTTGACCCTGCAAACGCAAACAACATGGACAGGATGAGGAGGATATGTGTGGTTTTCGATCACCTACATGAGAAATTTCGTACCTCCTTTTCTCCCTACAGAGACCTCATCATAGACGAGAATCTTGTGCTATGGAGAGGTAATATTGCCTTTAGGCAATATATCCCCAGCAAAAGGCACAGGTTTGGTTTCAAATCTTCGTGATGTGCGACTGTAAGACTGGGTATGTGCAGAACATAGTCCTGTACACAGGTATTCAGATGGACCTCGTCGAAGATCGAACCTTCTGACTGTCTGGGGCTGTGGTGAAGATGATGGTCGATGAGTACGTTCATCGTGGGCACGTCCTGTACCTGGACAACTGGTACACAAGCCCCCTTCTGGCCAGGTACTTTCACTTTCAGGAGACAGCTCTGTGTGGCGCTGTGAAAAAGAGCCACAAGCACATGGTGAAGGTGGGGAGGAAGCTGCAAAGGAACGAAGTTGTATTTTACAAGGCCAACAACATCCTTGCAACAGCCTGGTATCACAACATAGAAGTCTTCCTCCTCTTGTCTGTACACAGTCCACTTGTACACCGCACCGATAGCATCGACTACAGGATAGAAGGGCGGCACCATATCTGGAAACCAGAACCTGTCCTGGCCTATAACGTGAATATGCGACAGGTAGATCAGTTGGATGCAATGATTTCTAGCGTGGATTGTGCCAGGCCTACGATGAAGTGGTAGAAGAAACTAGTCTTCCACCTCCTCGACATCACAGTCCTAAATGCTCACCTTCTCTACACTCAGGTAACTGGCGTAAAGGAGACCTTTGAGGGTTATATTCGTGAGCCGGTGCGGGAAATACTGGGGGAATACTCAGAGGAAAGGACTTGCACTTGCCACCACCACACTGCTGCAACACCTCTCCGCCTCACCAGTTGCCACTTTCCCAATATCATCCCTCCTACTGAGACTCATCAGAATCCGCAGCAAAGGTGTCACGTGTGCACAAGTAGCACCAGAAGGCCGCGTACTCAGCAGAAGGACTCTAGGTATATGTGTACACAATGCAACCTTGGTCTGTGCATCTATCCTTGCTTTGAGGAGGACCACACTCTTCAAAACTACTGAGTAAGACAGTGAAAGACTCTTGTAAGTATTTTCTCATAAATGTAGGGACTGTATGTAGTGCAGTTATGTTGGTATCATAAGTGTAAGATGACGTATTCACAGTGAGACACTCAGAACTACTCTTACAGTGCCTGTGTATACTGAAGGCATGTTGTAAATAATTTACCGTAAGTGTAACTGCATTACATAGTGAAGTAAAGTTGTACAAAAGTTACCGTAAATGTAAGACAAAGGATGCACAGTGAGAGAGATATGTGACAGATGACAGGTGTTGCAGTACTAAGTGATTTATATGGGAAAAAAAGATGTTTTCTGTATGAAATCAAGTGAAAAAAAAAAAAGTATGTGTATGAAGTGAACTGAAAAGTGTAAAAATCATTCCTAAACCTTCCCAGAGCAACGTTGGCCAGAATACCTGAGTTTACCGTCATAGAAAACGAGGTTTTCTCTCACCTTCGCTGCAGGCCTTAAACCACACCTGAGGGGCAGGCCGGGGACTTCCAGAAAATGCACTTGTAGTCTTCAGTAGTCTTTTAATGGTCATACTGTTTTTTTTTTCACATTAAAATCTATCATTTTAGCTTAAAAAAAAAAATCGAAAATTGGCCGGCACTGGCGTACCATTATATGTCTGGGGTGTCCGGCACGCGCCAGGTTAAATGCTACTTCGTTTAACCCTCGTGGACAACTATATTATAAATACGTGTAATTACTTGGGAATTTCCACTGACCTAACTGTATCTGCACGTTATATGATGTGTCTGAATATGAAAAGGCCCTCATGTAACAGCAGATGTGGATTTAACATATTCAAATAGAACAAGGAAATATTTGGTTTGACTTTAGTTTAATTAAACTAAGATTAATTAGTTAGATTTGCTCTGTACATATCATGATGTAAGCTAACTGTATTTAGCACTGTAATTAATTAATAGTTGGCACCTTCAAATCCAATGAGGGAGAAGAAGCCAGCCATTTTTTATAACGCTGCTCCTTGACATCATTGAGCTAGCACGTTTGTACAATCGCGCTCATGATTCCCTGAGACACCTGTGGTGGAGGGTGTTTGGCCCGCTCTACTCTTACTGAATGACAGGTAGCTGAGTCAGACTGCCCTACCAACACAGTGAAGCTGAAAATGGAACCACTTCTTATAAACGAGAGATCATGAAAAAAGAGATGGGTGGGATATAAACAATACTGATGGACAGTATCATTGCACATATGGTAATACAACATGGAATGATTTTACTGAAATAATTCCGACTACTATTGATTACATACAGCTTGAAAGATGAAGAGATATGTTACGTGGTTTGCTGCCCGCCATTCAACTCCCCAACAATATGCTACAGACGTGTGATTAACCCGCCCTGTCCTGTTGATGTGTATAAACGTCCACACATTTTGTGACTGCTAATCCCGTTGACGTATATAAATGCACCTCAATTGCAAAGTCTATAATTTGCACAATTTTCAAAATCTGAGCGTGATTTTCGATTCGCCCACCCAGGCAAGCCTCCCCTAACTGCCATCAGGCGGGCAGCCTCCCAGACCCTGCGTGACCCGCGTGTGCCCTTGTCTCGGCCACTCACCTGTTAGCAGTGACCCAGGTCAGACATGGCGTGTAGAGGTCTCTCTGAGGACGAATACAATCCGCCCTCGACACCTTCACAGGTGATAGTGATTCTTCATTGGATGACGATGTGGAGGATAGGGATTATGTGCAGCCTGAGAAGGAAACAAGCAGCAATGATAAGGAGGTCCCTTCGCTGAGGAAAATGCAGTATGTTATGTACCATAAGGCGAGGGAAGGCCAGCCTGGACCCCATACACATGCATGGACCTCTTTCCAGCCCCTAGAGAGAGATTCAGGTGAGGACGAGGACAAGGACTAGAACGGCGGCATAGGACGAGATGTAACTTCGTGGTTGGGAGGGAGAAAATTTCAACGTGAGGATCAGAAGGTATGGCGAGAAGGCAAATCAGGTATGGCCCTTCTATATTGTCTGGGGAAGGTGAAAGTGGTTTGGTGGGAGTGAGGAGTGAAAGGGAAAGTGGTGTGGCAGGTGTGAGGGGTGAAAGGGAAAGTGGTGTGGCAGGAGTGAGCAGTGAAAGGGAAAGTGGTGTGAGGGGGGCAGCACGAACACGAGGTGTACGTGGGCAGCGGGGAGGCGAGGTGGAGCCGCTCCCTAGCACGTCTTTCGCTCCACAATATTCTCTCACTTCCTCCCTGCAGCCCCATGATGTTGGGAAAGGAAGGTAAGGGAAGGGAAAGGGGAAAGGAAAAGGGAGAGAGAAGAGAAGTGCGAGTGAGGAAGGGCGCCGCTCTCCACCTCCCCAAACTCCCCCACCATCCTCCCCTCCCCACCCTGACAAAGGCGACAATAGGGATGAGGCTGGAGATCGTAGTGTGTTGTGGAACTGGGAAGTTGGGAGTAATTTCACTCCCATCATTCACCCTTTCACTGAGGAGTGGCGGTCTGGTTGCACGGCTCCAGGTATCCATGCGGGCTCCACTAGGGTGGATTTCTTCCACCTGTTCTTTGGGGAGGAGTTTGTGGACTGCATAGTGGAGCAAACTAACCTATTTGCAAGCAGCCAGCACCGTGAAAGTGAACGTCAAGGTACGAGCAGGCACTCCCAGGAATATGACTATCCCGTAACCCTAGCTGAGATGTTCATATTTTTTGCCCTGGTTCTCTTGATGGGTGTTGTATGAAAAAATCAAACTCCTGCATACTGGACCACGGACCCAATGACCATCACACCTTTCTTTGGAAAGGTAATGGGTCATAATCGATTCAGTAAATTCTCAGCTGCCTCCACTTTTATGATGCAGATGACCCAGCTAATGCCAATAACACAGATAAAATAAGGAGAATTAGGTTTGTCTTTGATCACCTATGTGAAATGTTCCGCTCATCATTTTATCCTTACAGAGACCTTGTCATAGATGAGAGTCTTCTGTTGTGGAGAGGCAATATTTCCTTTTGCCAGTACATACCCAGCAAGGGACACCGATTCGGGTTCAAGATCTTTGTTATGTGTGACTGTAAGACTGGTTATGTGCAAGACATAGTCTTGTACACGGGCGCACAGACAGACATAACAGAAGATCGTAGTATTGGACTCTCAGGGGCAGTTGTGAAGACAATGATAGAGGAGTACCTTCATCGTGGTCATGTGTTGTACCTGGACAACTGGTACACTAGCCCTCTTCTTGCTCGGTTCCTCCACCAACACGACACCAGAGTCTGTGGTACAGTAAAGAGAAACCGTCACCATATAGTCAAGGTAGGAAGGAAACTTGACAAGAACGAGGTGGTTTTCTTCCAGGCAAATAACATCCTTGCCACCCTGTGGAACCATAACAGGAAAGTTTGCCTCCTGTCGACTGTACACAGCCCCCTGATGCACCACACAGACTCCGCTGATCACCGCAGAGAGGAGGCGCCACGACTGGAAACCTGAGTTGGTACTGGACTACAATCTCAACATGAGGCAAGTGGATCAGTCTGACTCCATGATTTCCAGTGTGGACTGTGCCAGGACCACAATGAAGTGGTACAAAAAGCTCTTCTTCCACTTGCTCGACATCACAGTCCTCAAAACACACTACTTCCACGCCATGACAACGGTAATCGCCGAGACCTTTGAGGGGTTTGTGAGGGAGCTGTCTCGTGAAATTATCGCCAGGTACGCACAGGACAGGCCCCCACACCGCACCTGCACCCCCAGTGCTGCCCAGACTCCCCTACACTTCACAGGATGCCACTGCCCGAGCACTATCCCTCCTCAACTAAACCGTCTTAGACCCCAGAGCCGCTGCCATGTATGCAAGCACTCAACAATAAGACCAGCCACTCAGAGAAAAAACACAAGGTACGAGTATGTAGCCTGCAAAGTAGCGTTGTGCCTTGAGCCCTGTTTCAAAGAATATCACAACTACCTACACTACTGATACGGTGTATGATAGTGATAATGTGACGCTCACTGTAGAAGTAAGGCCTGGACATACTGTATGCGATAATATGACACTCAGTATAATGGTAAGGCCTGTAAGTATGTGAAAAGAATTACATAAATATGAAACGGGTGTAATGTTAGGGGTAAAATATTATATAAGTTGAAAAATAGTGTAAGTTGAAACAAGTGATATCACGAGTACACCCACTGTGTAAATATGGGATAATATGATGCTCAGTAGAACTGTACGGTCTGTAAATATGTGATAGCAATGATATAAAGTGGAAACGGGTGTAATGTTATTGGGAAAGTATCTTATAAGTTGAAAAATAGCGTAAGGTGAAACAAATGATATCGCGATTACACTCACTGTGTAAATATGCGATAATATGATGTTCAGTAGACTAAAAAGGTCTGTAAATATATGATAGCAATTATATAAAGTGGAAACATGTGTAATGTTAGTGAAGAAGTATTATATAAGGTGAAAAATAGAGTGTAAGTTGAAACAATAGTCATAGCGACTTCATCTGCTATGTAATTATGCGCTAATATTACGCTAAATATTATTGTAAGGCCTGTAAATATGTGAAAACAGTTCTCAAAAGTGGAAAAGGGTATAATGTTATTGGAAAAGTAATATCTAAGTTAAAAAAAGAAAATGCGAGTTGAAACAACAGTCACAGCGAGTTCACCCAATACGTAAATATGCGCCAACATTACGCTAAATATTATCGTAAGGCCTGTAAGCATGTGAAAACAGTTCTCTAAAGTGGAAAAGGGTATAATGTTATTGGAGAAGTATTATGAAAGTTGAAAAAATGAAATGTATGATGAAACAACAATGTTAGCGAATCACCGGAGAACAGTTTGGGCGATTTCGCTAGGTTCGCCCGATGGAACAATGCTTATTTCACCTCTAGTTTTGTATAAAAACCAATTTACTCTTGTACTACATGTTTCTTTGTTTGTAATAAATATATATCTACCTGTTGTGAATGGTTTACCATACTAACAATACCACAGAAAACGTGAGACCACAGACCACCTCCACAGAACATGGTACAAGGTGTAACGAAGGTATACCTGTTTAGGCCATTTATAGACTCCGGTGAACACTTTCTTTGTGATTGGCCTTTGTTTCCCACCAAAAGCGGAGGTTTGAGCCAAAAAAAAATATTATCCAAAAATGGTCGGGATTGGGAGGAGTCAATGGTGGAAAAGTGATCGAGATGGGGCGGGATAATGCATTAGTAAATTCCTCTGTATACTGCGGGTTTGCCAGTTAGTTATTTAGCAGTAATAAACGTATTATACAAAAGTATGGATATTTCACAATATCATGGTTGTATGACCGAGTCCCTTTAAGTCGTCACTGAGTGGATCACGTACTAACATTTCAGTACTATATTTGTTACACGTATCAGGTGTTCTGCCCTTGTTATCAGTGATATTTGCACGACAAATAATGATAGGCTATTTGGGGGCACTGAGACAAGCAAAGCAAAGAAAAAATATTTACTGCAGGAATAGGAAACCATTTCTCATTTCACGTAATAACACAAAAGAAACACATAATGGAACAATAGACTAATATGATTGTGACAGACCCCACAAATATCCTACAGGAGGATGAATAGAAATTAAAAATATTCACCACACCATATATATATATATATATATATATATATATATATATATATATATATATATATATTAGCAACCGTGGCTCAGTGAGTTAGAGTGCTTCGCTGTGACCGAAGGGTCGGAGGATCGAATCCACCCAAGGGTCATTGGTAGACATCAGGAAGGGCATCCGGTCATAAAATGCTACACGTTCCAGTCCAAAAGTCCTCTACCCAGTGGCAACGCCTTAGCCCTTCGGGGATACCTAGCATAAAGCCAATTTTTGTCTTTATATATATATATATCGAGAGAGAGAGAGAAAGAGACAGATAGATATAGATATATACTGTATATATATATTTTTATATAGATAGATAGATAGACAGACAGATAGATAGATAGATATATACTGTATATAATATATATATATATATATATATATATATATATAATATATATATATATATATATATATATATATTATATAAGCAACGTTGGGTTTGGTTAGTACTTGGATGGGTGACCGCCTGGGAACACCAGATGCTGTTGGCATCCCTACATGTCAAGTGGGGTTGGTCGAGGATTAGTGCCCCTCCCTGTAAAACAATTAACTCTAAGCCCTTGGCCATTGGGATACATGGCGTCTGACAATGAATGAATGAATGAAATATATATATATATATATATATATATATATATATATATATATATATATATATATATATATATATATATATATATATATATATATATATATATATATATATATATATATATATATATATATGTAAAGGAAATGCATTACTTAAAAGGAACTCGGTCATACAACCATGATATTGTGAAATATCCATACTTTTCTATAATACGTTTATTATTGCTTAATAACTAACAGGCAAACCCGCAGTATTTAGAGGAATTTACTAATGCATTAATCACACGTCCGTAGCATATTGTTGGGGAGTTGAATGGCGGGCAACAAGCCACGTAACATATCTCTTCATCTTTCAAGTTATATGTAATCAATAGTACTGTAGGTGGAATTATTTCAGTTAATATATTCCGTGTTGTATTACCATATGTGCAATGATACTGTCCATCAGTATTGTTTATATCCCACCCATCTCATTTTTCATGATCTCTCGTTTATAAGAAGCGGTTCCATTTTCAGCTTCACTGTGTTGGTAGGGCAGTCTGACTCAGCTACCTGTCGTTCCGTATGAGTAGAGCGGGCCAAACACCCTCCACCACAGGTCTCAGGGAATCATGAGCGCGATTGTACAAACGCACCTGAAGGACGCTTGACTGCTCAAGCAACCGACAGTAAAGCAGGCTCGTCGTTTTCTGCTGTCCGGAACACCCTAGCTAATAACCTTTACGAAGTGGCCAATTCAAGGGTGGATTAGCTAGGAGATAGAAGAGGAATAGTTAGGTGAGTTAAGGTGTAAGTTACGGTTCACCAATCCTATGAGACATATTTGAATTTACTTAAGGACAATTTTAGGGACGAGTAAGGACCTACGAGTTGTTTACTAGAAAATGCTAGAAATTCTTACATCTTGGTGCCCCGACCAAAGATACCGATTTATACAATGTCAAATAATTCTGAAAATTTTGGTGCCCCATAGAGTGAGGAGAGCAGATGTGTGCCGAAGCACTGAATGTGTTTAAAGTTACTTTTGTTGGGCATAACCTTCTAGCACGTTCGGTTGCAGTGGATGATGTGGAAATGCGTACACATACCGAGTTCAGGGAAAATGGATCTTTTGGAAATTGAGTGTAGGGATGAAATACAACGCTTGAGGTTTAATAACCCAGGGGGATAGGTTTGATATAGTGGACTTAATCCCTACCCTCATCAAAATATAAAATAATCAGATAATTACTAAGCTGAGGTAAATTTGTGGTTGACACGCATAGTTATTTATTAAATTAGAAATCAGTCAATATGTCTGTTTCCTTGTTGCAAAGATCTTCTAGTAGTAAAGCTGGATGGGTAACTAGAGCCATAAATGATTGCAAACAATCGTTGGACGAAATACCTCTGTCTAGGGAGAAATTAAATAGTGTCCTAAATATACTGAATGACAGATGGAATAAGTACGAAGAAGGTTATATAACTTTAAAAGCGACTATAGTAAAGGCTAATGATAAGGAACTCTTAGAGTCAGAAACTACGAAGTTTGAAGGTAAAGTAGAAGAATATTTAACTGTAGTAAAGACACTCGAGTCAAAATTAGCAGAGACTGCCGCGGAAACGCAAATTGTGGAACAGCGCAGTAGAGCTGTGTTATCACAAATAACGCTTCCGGAGTTTGATGGGGAGCAGAACTGGAAATCCTTTTGGGATCAATTCAAATATTTAGTACACGATAGAACAGATCTCCCTAAAGTCAGCAAACTCATATATCTGTTAGGACAGGTTAAAGGAACACCATATCAGCTGATAAAAGAATTACCAGTAGAAGAAAATAATTATGAGGTGGCCTTGACCATCCTTAGACAAAACTATGAAGACAGGGAGCAAGTTATTGCTCAGTTACTGAGGGCTCTAACTGAATTACCCATACCTAGACACGATTTTGATTCCTTGCAAAAATTTAGAATTGCAGTAAGTTGTAACTTAAAGGCCTTAGGTACTTACGAAGATATTAAGGCATCAGACTGGGTGCTTTCAAGAATTGTGTCCTTAAAGCTTCCACCGAAAACCAAGGATGCTTTGTATGGTAGGTACCAAAAGGATAATTTCTCCTGTGAAGAGATTGAGCAAGGCTTGATGCAACCCTGTAAACATTTGCAAGGAACAGTAAAGCCTACTGAGATTAAACAGAATACTGAAATAAAGAAAAAAAAACACTAACTAACTGGTTGGGAAACCTAAGTCAGAGAAGACTAAGAATGTACAGTTGCAGACGTATCAAACAGAAACACCCCGTACATTAGTGAGGCGATGAAATGCTCTCCGCATCTGATAACACTTGATAGGTATGGAACTTCACCAGGTTTCGCTCGGTCGCTAGGACGAACCGAACGCGGTGATCATTGCCACTGTGCACCATTATTGGTGGTAATATAATTATAATTGAGCATTGTTCTGCTAGAAAATATCCTACTAATAGCATATTACGATTATGGTGTGTGTGTGTGTGTGTTTAATTATGTCACGCAGTACACCCCTACATAATGGCAATTATTATGAATGGTGCCGATTTCATGAGTGGTTTTAGTTTCGTCATGAACCATGCAAAAGTTAATTCATCGTGTCATAATTATCAGCTTCCCCACTGCCATCAATTAACAGAACATTATCACGACTCCCATCCTCCCTACCGTGAACCTGATATTGGTAGACCTCTGAAATCGAAACAAGTTCACTGCTGACAGGAAGTGGTGCCACAGGGCGGGGGTGGGGGACCTGGGAGACAGGAGGAGGGAGGTGGGTGAGGAAGGGGGCAATGGTAGTCAAACTGGGGAGTAGAGGAGAGGGGTGATGGGGAAGGGGGCGGTGGACTTTAGTAGACCAAGGAGCTAGAGTGTGAGGGATAGATTACAAGGTGATGACTGGGTCAAATAATTGTTTCACGGAGAATATGGAATTTTACAATCAGACCATGAAACATTGTGTTGACGTTGCCACGTGTTGTAAATGACCATCATGGTTTGTAACAGTTCAAGACATTCTCCATTGGGTGTCTCAGTACCCCAGTATTATGAGTAGGGTGGTTATTTATTAACGTCGGTTGATGGCAGCCAACCTATCAGCTGTGGATTGTGTCACGTGGAAATCTACGGTATTACTGTATAGGGTCTTGTTTTTTTCGGTTACAGCTACTTTTTTACAAATTATATATATACAAACACACACACACACACACACACACACACACACATATATATATATATATATATATATATATATATATATATATATATATATATATATATATATGTATATATATATATATATATATATATATATATATATATATATATATATATATATATATAGCGTCCTGTCTTCGGTCGGGATAGGCCGGTCCTGCTGTGGATGCTCAAACGGCTGATGATGATCATGATGATATATATATATCAATCCTACGTTGCCCCATGAGAAGCGTAGGAGCCCGGGGCTAGGCAGTTGGTCCTGACTTACGCTTCTCATGGAGCAACGTAGGATTGGATGATGGATGGATGATATATACAGTACTGTGTGTATATATATATATATATATATATATATATATATATATATATATATATATATATATATATATATATATATTGTTACATAGCCTATGATTTCATCATCCTTTGTATAATTCTAACGTACTGTATGCTGCATTTTTTATCACGATTCGCCTCGTAGCTTCCATAGTGACCAAGCTTCCGTGTTCTACCTCACTCCCCCCTTCTCCTCCCTTATAGTAGAGTAAGTCGTTCTTTCTGTTGTTCAGAGCAGGAGTGTCAACTCTTTGTCCCCTATGGCTTCATTTGCGCGTCCTTCTTACAAATTGTATCAAGCTCTGCCGGTCCCTATATAATGAGCTCAGTCTCTGCATTAATTGCCACTTGGATCTGCTTCTCATTTTGTTCACATCTCTGTCCTCCCCTGTACAGTTGTTATTATTTTTGTGAGTGCTCAGGAAGTCTCCAACCATCTAGCTGCTGTGTAATTTGAGTATAAGTGTTATTACATTTTTTTCTTGTACTGTATAGCATAAGGTGTTAATTCGTAGGCCTGGTGAGGTTTTTGTGATTCATGTGGAGTTTTTGTTGTCAGCCATTGTTAATAATATTTTGTATCTGTAATAATATATCTTGCATTAACTGAGCATTATCCGGTTTTCTCATTTTATCAGGGCTGACTTAGATAAATTTACTCTTGCTAATTTCGTGTTAATAGAGGCTATTGCAGTTAACCATATATTTAACCTGTTTTTACCATTACATTATCCTTATGAGTCCTGAATGTTTAGTTGTTAGTTTGAGCATTAAACTTTAACTTGTAATTTTACCTCTTTTGTTTTGAACCTGGAACTTTGCGGGACAGTAGTGATTTTAGTATTCTCACTTGAAGTGCTCATTATCTCTCTCTGTTCCGTTACATAAATTTGGCGACCTCTTATCAGGATATTCAGGATATTATCATAAGGATATTGCTTGATATTTTGTGACTGTGATTTATTCATGATTTCTACTACTACTACGCTTGATGAAGCCAAAGATTTTTTGTCAAATGTGCAAAAAGTGTGTGATGTAGAAAACAGAACAAAGAATGAACTTAAGCTTGTTGCTCAGCAATTGGGAATTGCTGTTCGCTCTCATCATTCTAAAGATCAAATTGTTGACATGATTAATGAAAGCTTGTTTAATGTAACTCCTCCAGATGAGCAAACGCAGATTGAAATAGCTAAGTTACAGCTGGCCCTGCAGGAGGCTCGTGCTAAGGAGGCTGAGTTTCAAGCTCGTATTCGGGAGGCACAGGCACAGGCTCAGGCACAAATTGAACTTGCTGGGATTCAGGTAGACCATGAGTATCGCATGAAACAAGGTGGAACTGGATCATCTAGCTCTGATGATTTTGATGTGGCTAAAAATGTTAAACTTGTCCCTCCTTTTAATGAATCTGATTTAACAAAGTATTTTCAGTTGTTTGAGAGGGTAGCTACAGGTTTTAATTGGCCCAAAAAGTATTGCCCAGTACTCCTTCAAACTGTTCTCACCGGTAAAGCTCAAGTAACTTATGCATCTTTGCCTCGGGTTCAATCTGATATTATGATGTAGTTAAGAGCTTGATTCTTAAGGCCTATGAGCTTGTTCCTGAAGCCTATAGAGTAAAATTTAGGACAACTTATAAGCAAGATAAGCAATCCCATGTTGAGTATGCAAAAATCAAAGAAGATCTGTTAGAGCAGTGGTTAAATTCTAAGAATGTATTTTCTGATTTTGATAAATTTAAGCAGATGATTTTGCTGGAGGACTTCAAAAGCTGTATTAATAAAGATGTAAGCCTATATCTTGATGAGAAAAGAATAGATGCTGCAGTTTTAGCTGATGAATATGTTCTCACTCACAAGAGATATTCTAAAGAAAAAAGGAAAGCTGAGAGTAAGTACGTTGCCTCTACTCAGAATACAGGTAACAGGAAAGGGAATAAAGATGATGTTTCTCAGGAAGTAAATACCAGCTCCACCTCTAGATTTCAGAAAAGTAAATGTACTTATGGTAGTAAGCTTGGTCATACTACGGAGAAATGTTTCAGAAGACAGCGTGATATGAACAAAAAAGAGTCTTTAAATATTCAGTCAATTGGTCTAGTGTCCACCCTTGAGAGTTCCCAGAATTCTTTAACCGAGTTAACTGAACCTGCTTTGAGGGGCAAATTAAATTCTCATGATGAAGCTCCTCTTTTGAGCAGTAACGTGGGTGACACTCTCAAGAGTTCATGTGCTAATTTCCTGTCTGATGGTTTTGTCAGTCCTCTGGACAGTAATGACAGGAAATCAGTTAAAATATATCGTGATACAGGTGCTTGCCAATCCCTTATGCTGACCAGTGTTCTAGGCTCTAATGTTAATTCCTCTGATGAAACTGTAATCTTACAAGGTGTAGGGAATAATTACTTCTCTGTCCCTCTGTGCAGAGTGAATTTAGAGTCTGCTTTTGTTAATGGTTCCGTTATGGTTGAGTTGGTTGGGACACTCCCAATGTCAGGTGTAACTTTCTTACTTGGAAATGATATTGGTGGAAGTCAAGTGTGTCCAGCTCCTCAGTTGTCTAGTGAACCAGTGACTGCGACCCAGGATTGTGATGTCCCTGATGTGTTCTCTGCATGTGCTGTCACTAAGGCTAAGTCTAAAGTTACTGGTGACTTAGAGGATAATGATGATGATGATGTTATCCTAGCTGACACTTTTCTTGCTAATTTGGACCACTCACCAGATGAGGCAGTACCCCGTAGTGTTGATAATTTGTCTCGTCAAGAGTTGGTTGAGTTGCAGGTTGCTGACCCTGAGTTGAAAGGTCTAGCTAACTCTGCTTGCAGTGAGGAAGAGTCAGCTGGTGCTTCTACTTGTTATCATATAAAGTCAGGAGTACTTATGAGAAAGTGGAGACCCCCAACAGCATCAGCCGACTGTGAATGGGAGGTTGTACATCAAGTTGTCATCCCTCGTGTTTGTAGGCAGGATATCATTAGAGTGGCTCATGATTCCAGTTTGGCAGGACACCTTGGAGTGAGGAAGACTGTGGGACGCATTTTGAAACACTTCTACTGGCCAGGTATCTTCAGAGATGTTTCCTGGTATTGTAAGTCTTGTCACACCTGTCAAGTTGTGGGGAAGTGTAATCAGACCGAAAAGGTTGCATCTCTAGTTCCCATTCCTCCTTTTGAGGCGCCATTCACCCGTGTGTTGGTGGATATTGTGGGCCCTCTTCCTAAGAATTCTTCAGGATTTTCTTATGTGTTGACCCTGATTGATATGGCTACTCGTTATCCTGAAGCCATTCCACTTTGAAATATCTCGGCAAAGAACGTGGTTAAGGAAATGCTAGGGTTCTTCACAAAGTTTGGGCTGCCCAAGGAGGTACAGTCAGACCGGGGAAGTAATTTCATGTCAAACGTTTTCAAGCAGTCTCTGAAAGAGTTGGGCATCACCCAGATCACGTGTTCAGCTTACCATCCCCAGACCCAAGGAGCGTTGGAGAGATATCATCAAACACTCAAATCGATGCTCAAGAAATACTGTTTGGAACATCAGAAAGACTGGGATAAAGGTCTTCCATTCGTTGTATTTGCCGCAAGAGAATCTCCAAATGAGTCACTGGGCTTCTCACCCTTTGAACTACTGTTTGGCCATGAAGTAAGAGGACCCCTTAAGCTACTCAAGGAATGCTGGCTGTCGGAGGAAGATGACGTCAACCTGCTGGAGTATGTGATGAAGTTCAAAGAACGGCTGTCCACTGCTTTACAGCTGGCGAGAGAGAATTTAGGAGCTGCTCAGGAGAAGATGAAGACTTGGTATGATAAGAAGTCCAGGTTACGCCACTTTCAGCCAGGAGATCAGGTTTTGATTCTGCTACCGGTGCATGGGCAACCTCTTCAAGCCAAGTTTAGTGGTCCTTATTTCGTGGAGAAGAAACTCAGTGATGTCAACTATGTTATCGCCACACCAGATCGTAGAAAGAACAAGCAACTTTGTCACATCAACATGCTAAAGTTATATCACAGGCGGGACGAAAATAACCCAGTCTGCACTGTAGCTGTCCCACCCGAGTCTGCAAGTGAAGTTCTCCCATGCAACATGAGCCTGAGTGATAGTTTGGGGAAGAATCCTGATATCATGAATGATCTCCAGACTAAGCTTTCTCATCTAGCTCCCAAGGAAAGGCAGGAGTTTTCGGCATTACTGCAGGAGTACCCGCAAGTGTTCCGTGCCACTCCAGGAAGAACCAATGTGTTGATGCATGATGTCGATGTTGGAGACGCAAAGCCAATTAAACTGCCTCCTTACCGTGTGAACCCAGTGAAAGTTTCTCTCATCCAGAAGGAGCTTGGCTACCTGTTGGACCACAAGATGATTGAGCCCTGTCAGAGCGAGTGGAGTTCTCCTGTCACTCTAGTCCCTAAGCCAGGTGGGTCACAGCGGCTTTGCATCGACTACAGACGTGTTAATCAGATAACCAAAACAGACACTTACCCTCTCCCTCGCGTGGAAGATTGCATAGACAAGATCGGAAAGGCTAGGTACATAAGTAAGTTTGATTTGTTAAAGGGATACTGGCAAGTACCTATGACTGAACGTGCTAGGGAGATCTCATGTTTTATAACACTAGGAAAGACTTTTGCATGTTCTGTAATGCCGTATGGTATGAAGAATGCACCAGCCACATTTCAGAAGCTCATGAATGTTGTAACAGAGGGTTTGGCAGGGTGTGTTGTTTATATTGATGATGTATTAATCATCAGTGACAACTGGAAAGATCACCTATGCCATGTCAGTAAATTTCTTGAGCGTTTGGTTCAGGCTAATCTTGTAACTAATTTATCAAAGTGTGAGTTTGGTCAAGCTAAAGTTCAGTACCTTGGGTACGTAATTGGTGATGGACACGTTGCACCACCTGCAGCTAAGGTTCAGGTTATAAGTGATCTTCCCAGACCTAAAAGTAGGAAAGAGCTACAAAGATTTTTGGGAATGGTAGGTTATTACAGGAGATTTGTTCTTAACTTTTCAATTCTTGTATCACCACTTACAGACCTACTGAAAAAGGGAGTTAAATTTGTCTGGACCGATAACTGTGAATCCTCTTTCAGCAAACTTAAAGCTATCCTATTAAGTCACCCAGTGCTCGCTACTCCAAATTTTGCTAAGCCTTTTAAGATGGCTGTTGATGCAAGTGATACAGGAGCTGGGGCTGTTTTGCTGCAAGAGAATGATCAGGGTATTGAACACCCTGTATCTTATTACGGTAAGAAGTTCACTCCGCCTCAAAAGAACTACTCAATTATTGAGAAAGAGCTTTTGGCCTTGATTTTGGGTTTAGAGCATTTTTCATTTTATTTGTGTTCTGGTTTTGACCCCATAGTCATTTATACCAATCATAACCCACTGAAATCCCTTAGTAAGTTTAAAGATAAAAATCAGAGATTGACAAGATGGAGTCTACTTCTTCAGGAGTATTCATTAGACATACAACATGTCAAGGGGAAAGAAAATGTTATTGCAGATTGCTTATCTAGACTTTAGACAGATTGTTTTAGAGTAATAAGAAATTTCCTTTGTAATTTTTTTTTTTTTTTTTTTTTTTGTGGGGAGGTGTTACATAGCCTATGATTTCATCATCCTTTGTATAATTATAACGTACAGTATGCTGCATGTTTGATCACGATTCGTCTCGTGGCTTCCATAGTGACCAGGCTTCCGTGTTCTACCTCACTCCCCCCTTCTCCTCCCTTATAGTAGAGTAAGTCGTTCTTTCTGTTGTTCAGAGCAGGAGTGTCAACTCTTTGTACCCTATGGCTTCATTTGCGCGTCCTTCTTACAAATTGTATCAAGCTCTGCCAGCCCCTATATAATGAGCTCAGTCTCTGCATTAATTGCCACTTGGATCTGCTCCTCATTTTGTTCACATCTGTGTCCTCCCCTGTACAGTTGTTATTATTTTTGTGAGTGCTCAGGAAGTCTCCAACCATCTAGCTGCTGTGTAATTTGAGTATAAGTGTTATTACATTTTTTCTTGTACTGTATAGCATAAGGTGTTAATTCGTACGCCTGGTGAGGTTTTTGTGATTCATGTGGAGTTTTTGATGTCAGCCATTGTTAATAATATTTTGTATCTGTAATAATATATCTTGCATTAACTGAGCATTATCCGGTTTTCTCATTTTATCAGGGCTGACTTAGATAAATTTACTCTTGCTAATTTCGTGTTAATAGAGGCTATTGCAGTTAACCATATATTTAACCTGTTGTTTGCCATTACATTACCCTTATGAGTCCTGAATGTTTAGTTGTTAGTTTGAGCATTAAACTTTAACTCGTAATTTTACCTAACTCTTTTGTTTTGAACCTGGAACTTTGCGGGACAGTAGTGATTTTAGTATTCTCACTTGATATCTGTTTTTGTAATTGCTTCAGAGGATCACACGTGGATTCCGGTGTTAACAGAGCTGCCAACATGCCAGGTAGCCCGGCTCCTAACATGAAGCGGCCATTGCCCTGTTCACGGAGAGCAACCACTGAGCCACACATGTCAGCAATGTTCGAACATGGGGCTGTTGCCCTGGCTGAGTAGCGGTGTATATTGCATCCCTTAAAGAGGACATGTGAACCACCGTCGTTGATGATCCATTGTTTATGGCGTAGTAGTCTATTACGGCCATCTCCCCTCCCCGTCAGAATCCATGTCTGAGTGCACGCAGTTGTCGGGAGGAGGGAGGGGCGGACAGTGAACTTGATACTAAGGTTGAGAATCAAATTTCGTTATACGTCCTTCATACCACGATTTATTCTATCGGTACTGGGTTTACAGTATTCCGACATAAAGATCATGCAATACAGCTGATAAGGCATCTCTCTACCCACCTATTAGCCCACTTCAGTGTTACTATGTTCTAGGATGCCGTCCATCTACCCATAGTAAATCATGTTATCTTTGCCATCGGTGGCATACAGATTTTAACGGGAACCTTAGGCACAAATCACTACTGTTAACTCTTATTTACTGTGGCAAGAGAATATTCCTCCCTCTCTCTCCTCTGCTTTCGATATCACATTCGTTATCCATGATGTTACCACGTAAACTCAGCAAGAACAGCTTCCAATCGCTATGACAACAGGTGTGACATCAAACATTGTTGGGAGGTGTCATAATATCAACGTCTGATAACACAGTCGTCGCCATACACTAATAATGTAGTGTTTGTGTAATATGCCACCCCGTGGGGAGTAGGTCGTCCTATAGACGAGATAACAAAACATGCTGGTAGACTGCGTAACGTGCCAAAGTCTGCATAACCTTTAACGGGCTGACTAGCAAATTTTTTAATCATCGTTAAACTATAGCCGCTTTGGCACCATATCGCCAGCATGTCATATATCCATCCTATCCTAGCTTCCTGCCATGATCCACTCTTCCCTACTACTCGTCTTCCGCTGAGCCCTGCCTCCCACCAGCCAGACCATTATTGACCCCTCCTCACCCACCCCCTCATCCTGTCTCCCAGGCGCCCCACCCTGCCTCCTCCGTGGCGCCACCTCTTATGAAATAGCGTCGATTAAAGAGTTCCGCCAGTTTCAGGTTCATGGTCAGGGAGGAGGAGACTCACGGTAATTTTGTGATTATGATAGGTGCGGGAATGCAGATAATGTTATAAAGGGTTATACGCTAGCCGTCGGTAAATGTTGTATGGTTCGTGATGTTTGTCGAAAGCCATGCATATTAAACCTATTATGTTATTACCATATTTACAAAAGTTGTTATTTTCAGTATATTTTCAGGCGGGACATTGTCTACATACCTCCAATAGCTGCGCACAGCAGCAATGATCACTGCATTCGGTTCTTCCTAGAGACCGACCAAAACCGAGTGAAGCTCCATTTCTATCAATGTTACCAGACATGGAGAGCATTTCACCACCTCGCTGGTGGACGGGATGTTTCTGTTTGGTATGTCCGCAACTGTACCTGAACAGGAGATAGGTACTTTCCTTAGCTCCTTAAATGCTGAGGATAAAATGTTAAAAACAAGGAACAGACAAGCTGATGAAATTAAGGAAGTAAAACCTTCCAGGGTAAAATACAGGAAAGTTTGTGCATTTTGTGGTGAGCAATATTCCAGTGCATCTTGTCAACATTATCCTGATTATGCTTCTAGAGTAGGAAAGCTTCAGGAACTGGGGTGTTGTATAATCTGTACGAATTCCGAACATACTTCCGTGGACTGTAAGACTTAATTAAATCTTTGTTTTAAATGCATCATCATAGTGCCCTATGTCCAAGGATGAAAAATGAGTCCTAAACCTGCAAGCGTCAATATGACAATTGCTAAGGGGAATACTCCAGTAGTAATGCCAGCTGCAGTTCCAATAGCAGATGTGAAGGTATTGATTGAGAATAGAAACCTATTAGCATGTACCCTTTTTGATACGGGTGCTCAGAAAACCTTTATTTCCGGATACATTGTAGAGAAATTAAAGTTACCTAGTTCTGGCCAGGTATATCTAGCCATTACAGGATTCTTAACAACTAAGAAAACTCAGTTTGATTTAGTTAGACCTGTAATCCAATTAGGCAGATTTAAATGCCGGATAACAGCAGCTGTACTGGATAATGTGGAGACAAGTATATATACATAAAGGGACTGAAGGAAACCTCTGATCATCTACAAAGCTCAGGGATAAAGTTGGCTATCGGAATATGGAATCAGATACTGTGGGTCCCATAAAAATGATAATTGGTTCTGATTATTGTGGAAGATGCCAACATAGGACTTTCAAGAAGAATAAGGTACAGTTGTTCAAAAGTCCAGGAGGTAACCTTATTATGGGTCTGTTGCCTTTTCCCAAACAAGTTTAAGGAGAGGCCAAGCTAGTAGACTCAGTCTTTTTTAGCCCCACAGAGTCATTGATGGTAGCTAGAATAGGTACAGAATTAGAACCTACTCAGATAAATGACTTGTTGGGTGAAAATATTGAACCTGTACACAAATTGTGGGACCTAGACAGTGTAGGAATACACTCTGAGGAACCAACCCCTGAAGATAACTTTCGATTCGTATAATCAATATATGGAATTTAAGGATGGACAGTATTGGGCAGGATTACCATGGAAACTAAACCATTCGGAGTTACCAACAAATTACCAAGCAGCTAAGGCTCAATTAAATTCTCTTCTAAGGAAGTTGAAAGATAAACCAGAACATCTAACCATATATGATAATATTATAAAAGATCAATTGAAGAGTAAATTTATAAAAGAGGTAGAATTCCCTGTTAACCACAAAGAAGGACATTACTTACCACATCATGCTGTAAGCAAGGATTCAGTAACTACTCCCATAAGGATCATATTCAATTGTAGTAGTAAAGCATCCAAGGGATCAGCTAGCTTGAACGATTGCCTATACTCTGGACCTACACTAACAGAGAAGTTAGGGAATGTGTTACTAAGATTTAGAGAGAAACCTTATGCTTATACAGCAGACATTCGTAAGGCTTTTCTCAGAATAGGACTGAGAGAGGAGGACAGGAAATTTACAAAATTCCTCTGGCCTCCTGATCCTCAAAATAAGGATAGTCCTTTGAAGACTTACTGTTTCCGATGGGTGCTCTTTGGCTCTTGTGCGAGTCCTTTCCTACTTTGCAACACTTTAAAGCATCAATTTGAAAATGCCAAATGCCCAGAAATAGGGCAGGCTTTTTACATGGATAATTTGCAAGGTGTTGCTGATACAGAGTCGGCAACTATGAAGGCTTATGAAATAGCCAATTCCGAATGTGGGAAAGCAAATTTGCCATTACAGAGCTGGAAATGGAATACAAATTCACCGCTTTTGAGGAATAAAATATAAGAGGACTATCCACATTCTGACATTCCAAAAATTCAAAATGTATTAGGTCTTAACTGCGATACAACAGCTGATGAAATAAGTTTGAAACCAATTAAGTTCTCTGATGTCACTCTCACTAAGAGGTCCTTGTAACGTCAGGTCTCCATGTTATTTGTCCCATTAGGATTGGTCAGTCCTATAGTTATTAGGGACAAATGTTTAATGCAGGAGGCTTGGCGAGAAAAGTTGGATTGGGACACGGAATTAGTTGAGACATATGTGGAATTATGGGAACAGATTAGAAAGGAGTTTGAAACCACATCAGGCATATGAATTCCCAGGAAAATCAACAGTTGTGAATAGCCGCACTTACACATATTTTTTGATGCTTCTCAAAGGGCATATGGAGCAGTAGCGTATTGTGCAACAGGAGAGGATAGCAAGATTATGTCCAAGGACAGAGTTAAAGAAAGAACCCTACCTCAAATGGAATTGGCTTCCATTGAAGTAGGAACTAAATTGGCCAGGTATTTGACCACTACTCTTGATACTCCGTTTGAGGATATCTATATATGGACTGACAGTGGGATCTGTCTTTACTGGATAGGGGAGGATGACAGTAAAATTCATTTCGTCCGTAACAAAGTGAAGACTATTAAAGAGCTGTCTTCCAAATTTAAATTCATGCATGTATCCTGTAAACAAAACCTAGCTGATCTGCTCTTGAGAGGTTCGACTGTAAAGAGACTGATCAAAGATAACTTGTGGTTTAAAGGTCCTAAATGGTTACTCACTAAAGACTGGCCTGGGCAGAAACAGTATAGTATTGCTGAGGTTGGTGTAGTAAACCTGGATCCTGTAGTACCTGAGCCAGGAGTAATTGATATCAGCCGATTTTCATCAATAAGACAACTTATTAACACTACTAAATTAGTTGTTAAATTTTTGAATAAGAAAGTGGGGCTTCAGAAGTTAGATCCCAAGGAATATTGGCTGAAAAGAATACAAATGAACTATTACGGAGAGATACATAACCTTTTAGGCCAGGGCGCTGGGAACAGGAATAAGCTGATAAGAGATTTAGACTTTTTCTTAGATGGAAAGGGTCTGATTAGATGCTGGGGCCGAATAATAAAGGCTGATTTGCTGCTCCTACTAGATATCCAATATTATTACCCAAGAGCGGATACTTTGTACAGTTAATTGTAAAGGAGGCCCATGAATTGACTGTCCATGGAGGTGTGCTGCAGACTTTGGCCGGAATGGGGGAGAGGTATTGGATCCCTAAGGGTAGGCAAGTCATAAAGAAATATCTCAAAGGCTGCATCACATGTAGGAGGTATGAACAACGACCATATGACTATCCAGGACCATATGCCTTACCAAAGGATAGGGTAAATGTAAGTCGGCCCTTCCAAGTAACTGGAGTGGATTACACGGGCTATAACTTACGGGTGAAGGAACTCCCCATAAAGTTTACATTTGTCTATTTACTTGCACCTACAGTACACAAGGGCAGTTCATCTAGAAATGGCGGAAGATCTGAGCTCAGAGACATTTCAGAATGTCTTTCGAAGATTTGCTGCTAGAATGTCTTGTCCTAACAAATTAATAGGCGACAATGGAACTAATTTCGTTGGAGCAGCACCTTTACTGTTGAACATAATCAGTGACCCAAAAGTTAAGTCAGCACTGGGAATCCGAAATTCTACTTGGCAGTTCATAGCTCCAAGAGCACCATGGCAAAATGGATTTACCGAAGGAATGATTGGTATTGTCAAGAACTGCCTAAGGAAAACAATACACAGAACAGAGATCACAAGAGAGGATTTAAGAACAGTGATAGCTGAAATTGAAAATAGGATTAATAATAGACCCCTAACCGATTTAGATGACACTAGCGTTTCGATAGAGGCCTTGACACCGGGGCATATGTTATATGGAGGGAAGCTCCATCTGGTGCCTTGTGTGGATATCCAATAAGACGTAGATGATCCTACCATTGAAAATAATGATTTAGGACAACATCTGCGGGAGGGATATCTACGTTTGAAAAGAGGAGGGAAGGATGATGAGGTAAAGCTGTTAGAAAGGTTTTTGGCAAGGTGCCAGAAGGAGCGAGAAAAACTCGAGTTGGAGAGTTGAGAGCATTTAGTACGGCTGAAATTATTTTTAGCAGAGCGAAGAACAGACTTAGCACGATTCCGGGCAGAAATGTATAAAAGATGTGATTCAGGGGTGAGTTGGCTCCAGTACCTTTTATAGGCCCTCTCCTTCTTGCGGACAGCATTAGAACAAGCGTGATTAAACTAAGGCTATCTTGCATTAGTCAAAGGATATGAGAGAATAACCTCCATAATGCACAAGGCACACTCAGATGCCTCCTGGCCATGGAAGCAATATTCATTCCAGGGAAAATCAAAGAAGTACTATCTGAGGGCCTCCCAATCTGCAGCTCCAAAGTGCCACAGACAACTTTTCTTTGGAGTGTCCACAGGCCATACCAGAGCAATAGAACAGGTTAAGGTGATAAGGTTGTCATCGGAGGAGCCCAACAGAGAGAAAAGATTAACAGTGTAAGCAGAAGGATAAGTTGTAAGGAAGAGGTCAGGTATGTTGGAGCTCTCTTCAAGGCGGGATTCGGGTAGGGTGGGGTACAAGCTGCTCTAGGATATTAACCCGCACATCCTGTTGACATATATTTACGTCCACACATTTTGTCACTGTCAGTCCGGTTGATGTGTATAAACACGTATCAATTGCAAGGTCCCTGATTTGCACAATTTTCAATATTCGCGTGTGATTTTTGGTATGTGTACACAGGACACCTTCCTCTACAAGATGCCAGGCATGGACAATGCCTTACCCTGCATGACCTTCCCCCCCCATGCCATTGTCTCGGCAATTCACCTGTTATCAGTGACCTGGCCTGGGAAGACATGTCGTGCCACGGTATGAAATTCAGGGCCAGAGTGATTCCTCAATCAATGACAAGGTGGAGGACAAACTTTATGTAGGATTAGAGGAAGAAACAGTCAGAAATGATGATCAGGTAATGTCGCCAAAAAAGATCAGATATGTTGATGTGTTTGGTGAGTGAAACAATGCTTATATTGCCTATATTACTGTGTGAAAACCAATATAATCTCGTACTACATATAAATTCGTACCAAGTAAAATAATAAATACCGTTTATGAGTGGTGTGGAATAGTTACCCTCCCATAGAACTAATTTTCTTTGGAGCCAACCTGATAGAAAACACAGTAAGGTAAGGGGGTACTGCAACCTGTATCGAGTATTTTAAACCTCAAGTGAGCGACTTCTCTAACAATTTTCGATGTTTCTCACCAAAAGCGGAGGTTTGAGCCCAAAAAAGTTTTTTTTCCAAAGTTGGTCAGGACTGGGGGGAGTCAGTCATGGAAAATCAGTTGGGACGGGGTGGGTTAAGGATAGAAAAGGTGAAGGCTTGTTCACCAGGTGGATCAGAAAAAGGAGAGGAGAGCCAAAGGTGGTGGTGAACATTGAAATCTCCTGAAATGTAGATTTCAAAGAAAGGAGAAATGGATAGAATGTGTTCCATCGTAGAAGTAAGACTGTCGAAGAATTTTTGATAGTCAGTAGAATTAGGGGATAAGTAAACAGCACAGATATATTTAGTCAGAGAATGACAGGAAAGCCAAAGCCAGAGCGAAGATTTCAGGAGAATCGAGTTCAGGAACACGAGAGCAAGAAACGTCATTGTGTATATATACACAACAGCCACCTTTGGCTCTGAAATGAGTATAGAGAAAGTAGCAGGATACAGAAAAGGGTTTGCTGTCAGTTGCCTCAGATAGCTGAGTCTCTGTCAGGAAAAGAAGATGGGGTTTAGAGGAGGAGAGGTGGTGCTCAACAGGGCGAAAGTTAGAGGAAAGGCAGCGAATGTTGCAGAAATGAAGATGAAGTGAGTCAGACAGTGGTCCCAGGCATCTCTCTGAGTCGTCACCAGGAGAGGGGCTGATGGTGGGGAAATTTATGTTTTCCTTCCCCCCTGGGGACTCTGAGGCCTGATTTTCTTAAACCATTTTCCTTTTTAAATTTTGGAAAAGGAAGTGCAGTGTGCTGTGCATGTAGTTTGGTGTAGATAGTTAGAGAAACTTGTATTGGAGAGCATGCTGACCTACTCTCTGTATTACTGAGACACTGAAAAAGTTCAGCAAAGGGGGATGGTCGGGAACTAGTCCCAAGGGCTAATGAAATGGGAGCTCCAGCTCTCCCTGTCATCAGCTTTCCATCCACCTTGGGAGTACTGCCCTGCTGGACTGGTGCTGCAGTCTAATCATCAGTGTTGTATTACTCCAGGTTTTGACCGAGAAATTTACGGCCTGTTGAATGTTATATTTCTTCCAGAATGCAGCAACAGTCATTATGGTGGGGGATGCAGGCATGCCAGGTGAAGCAGGTGAGTCAGGTGGGGCTGTGGAGGTGGAGGGGGAGGCGTCTGGTGTGTCAGGTGGGACAGTGGAGGTGGAGGGGACGGCAGCAGGCGAGTCAGGGGAGGTGGTGAGAGGAGGATCCTCCATCTCCTCCTCGCTACTGCTCGCATTTTCTGCAATTTCCTTCATCTCTTCTTGTTTGTTTGTTTCATTCTTCATCATGTTATGGACGTATTTGCAATATAACAACTTGACATTCGCGATATAACCGTCATTCAAGTCAATCCAAACATTATTACAGAAACTGGGTATCTATTCTAACTTACCGTTATTCCTGAAAACGTTATTGTCGAAGTCGTTCTTGGCAAGATCTTACTATAGACTCCACTTGAGCACCTTCCCCACTAGCCTCTAATTTACGATGGACGCATTGTGTGGGAAGGGGGGATCGCGTATTAAGGGAAAATAGTGGTTTTGGGCCACTGCTTGCCTCTGTCTCGTGTAATGTGGGCTAAACTCGCACAGCCAAGGATTTTTGGTTATTATTTTTGGTCACTTGCATATTATGCGATTCATGTACTCTGAGCTTGCACACTATGGGAGCTGTCTGTATAATTATTCCCCTGTACAAAGGAAAAAGGGAAACAGAAGTATGTGGTAATTATAGAGGTATTTGTCTTCTAAGTGTAATAGGAAAAGCATGTGGTAAGATACCTGTTGACAGAATTAGGTAAAAAACAGAGAAATTAGTTGGAAAAGAACAGGGAGGTTTTAGGAAGGGAAGAGGTTGTGTTCATCAGAAATTCATTCTTAGATTTTTAGTGGAAAATTTTCTAGTGAAGGGAAAGATGTTGTGTGCGGCCTTCATAGATCTGGAGAAATCATAATTTATGACATGGTGAATAGACAAGAACTTCTATTTGAAGGTTGCATTGAAACAGGGATGTGTCATGTCTCCATGGTTATTCAATCTGTATATGGATGGGGTTATAAAAGAGATACAATGTAGGGCAATGGATATTGGAGCTGCCCTGTTGAGAGAGGGTAGTGTTTGGACACTCCCTGTGCTGTTGTTTTCAAATGACATTGTGTTGTTAACTGAAGACGAAGCGAGCTGCAAGGCTTGGTGGATGAGTTTGGGAGAGTGTGTAAGAAACGGAATCTAAAGGTGAATGTAGGGAAAAGTAAAGTTATGATCTTCGAGAGAAGTGAAGTCAGTGAATGTAGTGAGGTTGGATGAGGAGGAAATGGAAAATGTGAGTGTGTTTAAGGACTTCGGTAGTGTGATGAGTAAGGATAGAAGTTTAGAGGGTGAAGTGCTTGAAAGGGTACAACAAGGAAGAAAGGTTGCTGATTCCTTGAAAGCAGTGATAAGAAACAGGGAAGTGAGCGTGGAAGGGAAAAAGTACCTACATGGCAGTATTCTGATGGCAACTCTAACATAAGGAAGTGAAGCTTGGACCTTGTTGGTGGGACAGCAGTCAAGAATGAGAGCAGTGGAAATTAGATATTTGAGAACAACAATTGTGTTGTCACATGGAGAGAGACTTGCAAATGAGGAAGTGAAGGAGCGTTGTTGTGTGGATGTAGATGTGATAGGAAGCGTTAGATGAAACACCCTGAGGTGGTTTGGCCATGTGGAGAGGATGGAGAGTGAGAGATTGACAAGGAGAGTGTATGTGAGTGAGGTGGATGGGGGGAGAGGGAGGGGGAGGCCTAGGATGGGAGGGAGGGATGGAGTGGAGAGTTATATGAGATAGGGGTGTGTGAGCTGGGAGCAGGGCGGTGAAATGGCGGAGGATAGGGCGACATGGAGGCGATTTGTTTGTGGCCACCCCTTACGGGATTAAGGTATTTGGCAATAGATAGATTGATAGACAGTATGTGTATAACTATTTTGTTCACACTATTTTTTTTAGGTTTTATGTAGTTGTAGTATTTGTAGTAGCAGCAGTAATAATAGTAGTTGTAGTAGTGGTAGTATTTGTAGTAGTAGTTGTGGTACTAATAATAGTTGTAGTAGTGGTAGTTGTAGTAGTTGTAGTTGTAGTAGTAGTAGTTGTAGCAGCAGTAATAATAATAGTAGTTGTAGTAGTAGCTGTAGTAGTGGTAGTATTTGTAGTAGTAGTGGCGGTATTAGTAATAGTTGTAGTAGTGGTAGTTGTAGTTGTAGTAGTAGTAATAATAATTGTAGTAGTTGTAATACCCAAACTTCCAATCGCACAGCAGTGCAAGAATCGAGTGACAATACAAGCCAAACATACATCTTCGTGTGTGTGTGTGTGTGTGTGTGTGTGTAAGGCAGTGTGGTGGTGAGGCAAGCAGGCAGCCAGCCTCAAGGTCGTTGCTATGGTTACCGGCCTCCCAGCAGCAAGTACGCCCAATTATGGAATTTTTCTCACATAAATAGTGTTTGTTTATGGTGGATTGCGGTCTTGTGGAAGCGTTTTCAAAGTATTGTTATTGTGGAGGGCTAGTCTAAGCCTTAGTTGTGTCATCAAACCTCTGCAACGCATACAGACACCGGCAAAAAAACAACAAAAATTGCTCCCTTTTTCCACTCACTCGCTCTCCCTACATACACTTCATGGACCATCTGATGCAATCAGCTTCAAGTTGAAGGATTGATGAGTATTGAGACTCTTTGTTTTTTATTTTTGGTTAAGTATTAACTGAGATATGACGGCTTAAAAATAGATGATTTTCACAATTTTCTCATGAATGCCCGGCTGTGGGAAGGGTTCTCGGGAAGATTTGCTGGACGGAATGGGTTAATCCTTTGAGATTCTGATGACGCCTTTTCGTGCCATATCAAATCCAACATCAGCGATTCCAATGACGAGTTTATGGGGCATCTGAAGATACGTTTTTAAAATATTCACCATAAATCATTTTTATGCATCATAACTAGGAGACTCGGGCGTGATGTTGCAGAACGTTTGCTTTGTGCATTCTCAATGCCCCTCCTCCTGTAACACCATCATTCAAGTGCAAGAGTCCTCACACAATAGGAGCTGAGGAGGCAAAAGTCAAGAGTGGGGACCAAGGTGAGTACTTATCAATAACATTCTGAATATATGTTATTTTGGCATTTTATTTTTTGTTTGCTCTCCTTTTTTTAACATTCTGCTGTAAACTACAACCATTCAGCCTGAAAAAAAATCACAACCTGCATTCTAATATAAAAAGTGTATTTACACTGAGTGATCAAAGATAAAGATCATGAAGTGAATATGCAGCTGAGAAGCCCAAAAGATTGTGCATATTTTCCCTTTCGCTTTTCCGCACAATAAAATGTAGAAATTACCATAACCTGTATATCATTGTAATGGTAATTTATCGTACTTTGCATGATTTAAACTAGATTTATGTATCTTCATAATTTTTTGGCCAAATAGTTTTCTACAGCAAGGTGTAAAATTTTTGGTTTTCTCCTAACTTCAACTCGCCATTTTGACTTTGTATTTTGTTTTCCTTTTTTGAGTAGACTACGATAAAGTACAGCTACCCAGTTTTAAAATGACACCAAAATCAACATTCTATCATGAAAAGTGTATTTACATAGATCGATCAAAGAAAAATATCATGGCGCAAAGATGAAGGCCAGCATGAGAGCAGCTAACTAGAGCTCAGACATAATCTGTCTGGCCCTGAAACGTGATACGGTTAATGTTAATTTTTGTGCTTTTTTAACCTAAGGGAAGTGCAAAGGATGATTTCACCTAGTGGGGTTTTCACATTCCGGCCGTCAGGGGGGAGGGGGAGGGGGAATGCCTGCAAGGCCTAACTCGGAAACTACTGTAGATAATATAGTGTAACTGTTTCTTTTTAAAGATTTCATGGGGTATTACATGCTGCTTTTTAATGTGTCTTCTATATCTGTTGCATCATCATAATTACCCCAAATGTAATGATCATTATTAAATCAAGATGGTACCCGAAGCCGCCGCACAACATCTACCCAGTCTTACTGGAGCCGATCTTGTGTCCTGGCTGTGTATGTGCATATCCAGAGTGTTCCAGCAGAGAAACCTTGACCAGCCAGACAAGCTGATGTAGTGTGTTTGGGATCTGTGTTGTGACATGGCATATTGGTGATTATATTTAATAACTTTTTCTCAAGTCTTGCAGTAAGTGAATGATTAATATGAACTGTACATCGAAATGGGAGAAGCAGGAGCCTCCATTTATGATGAAGCGCTGACAGGATAAGCTGCTTAGTGCTGCACTGCCCTCAAATGAAGTTCTCTCTACTGTCCTCCATCTCCACGTGAATCAAAAGATGCCTGTGGCAGAAGCTGTCCTGTAAGTCGTGATTCAAGCTGAAGAATATTACAAAAATGCCTGTATCCCCACGAAAAGGATAGACCATTCAATGGAGAAGTTGAAGAAGCTCTGCACAAGTGACAATACCGAAGAGCTCCATGAGACATGGCAGACAAAAGCTGAATAATGAAGAGGACTTGAGAGTGTCGATGAAGAATCTGTTCGACATTGGACATGAAAGTGCTTTCAGCCGCATGAGCATTCCCGAGGGCAAGTAATTCTTCAAGACCCATAGTGAACCAGGAGGCAGAGGGTGCATGGCAAGCATCAATCTCACTTTGGTTCAATGGGAGCGGGCTGCTATGCAGAGGAGATTGAAGTATGAAAAGTACAGAGAATGAGTTCCTCGTTGGGAAACTGAGGTGACCACTACAGGTCAACTGGAGTCCTTTTCCTCCAGCACTGAAGACACTAGCAAAGCTGAGAGCACTGACGGTAGTGAGCCCAGTACAAGCACATTGCCTCCCAAATGACAGCATGTGTCTAAGTCGGTTATGAACCCCAGTGTCACTGCTGCTCTTGACAGAACAAATGTCATGGATCACAATCACATCTTGAATAGACGGTCAAAAGCCTCGGTCATGACGTGTTGGGGTATGCCATCAGCTGGTCCAGCATCAGGAAGTTCAGAGAGAGAGAATGATCAGTGGCTGCTCTCATGATCAAGGAGAGTTTTTCCCTTAACCCTAGATAGGTAATGTGGGGTCTCAGAAATCCCAGTCCCCGAAATTTAATTTTTAAAAATATGAGCATAAGGTCTACAGATCTGTCCGTCTCATTACCTTCCTGCCTAGTGATGCTCTTCATGGGGATGATGGGGTCATAGCTGTACCTGGCTCTGATTTTGCTCTATAGAGCCATTGGGGTATGTTAGACCCCAGATTACCTATAATGTAACCTCAGTTGAGCCCTCTTGTGATTTTTGTTATTTCAATTTGCTGTCTTTCTCCTTTTGTGTACAGAAGGTCCCGACATCGGCCTCTGCAGACCACCCAAGAAATCATGATATTACTTTTCAATTTTGCAAGATTTAATTTTAAAATTTGTATACCTAAAATTTAATCATTTTTGTATAAACTTTAAAAAAATATATATTTTTTTCAATTAAACTTTATTTTTTCTGGCCTTATTTAAAGATAAGGGGTTGAATTATTTGTGTATTGAAGCATTTTGAAATATCTCAAAAGGAAGTATTTTTTATATTTTTTTTTTCCGTGGGGTCCGTAAGACCCCACGTTACCTAATATAGTAACAAAATCAAGATTACCTATCTAGGGTTAAAGGCCCATTTGTCGTTAACTGGGATGGTAAGCTGCTTGATAACTTAACAGACCACGAAACCGTGCACCGATTGTCCATTCTCATCTCAAACAAGGATGCTATCCGGCTACTCAGTGATCTCAAGATTCCAGCTGGGACTGGAGAGGCCCAGGTTGCAGCTATTGTAGCTGAGCAGGAGTGATGGGGAGTCGCACATCAAGTGGTTGGAATGTGTTTTGACATTATGGCTTCTAACACCAGACGTCGAACTGGGGCATGAGTGCTTTTCGAGCAGAAACTCAAGGAAGACTTGTTTTACATTCCATGTAGGCACCAGATCATGGAGCTGGTATGTGGAGCCACCATTCGAACATACTTCATTGCCACTTCCGGCTCTGAAGTTCTGCTTTTCAAGCGGTTCCGTAATTTTTGGTCACACGTTTGATCACGCCAAATTGGAACCTGCTGGTAATAAAAACATCCCAGAAGAAGACGGAGAGGAGCTGGCAGACTTTGCGCCAGGCATACTCGGGAAAGGAACAGTTTGGAAAGATTGCAGGGAGTTTTTGGAACTCTCCCTCCTATTTCTTGGCATCTGAGAGACTGAGGGGAAGAAAATCAGCTTTCAAATGCCAGGTCCCGTGCATCATGTCCGATGGATGTCGAAAGTCACCCGTTCCATCAAAGTCAGTCTCTTTCATTGCCAGTTTAAGCTCACCAAGAAGGAGATGGAAGCTTGAGGGAGTTTGCTGTCTTTGGCATCAGGGCCTGCATGAAGGTATGGTTTACTGCACCGATCGCCGTGGTGTTTGCCCGTGAAAAACTCCACCTTCTTGAAAAAGCCTATGCATACCCAAACAAGATAATTGAGGAAGCTGTGAGGATGAAACTTGAGGCTCATCTTTAGCACCTGACTGAAGATTTGATCTCTCTGGCACTTTTCAAACTTGAATCATCTGTGGAAGAAAAGCGTAAGATCATCACAGGCATGAAGACAAAATAGGGCAGTGATGACCCTCTCAAATGCATTCCAGCATCAAAGGGAAAAGTTAGTCTTTGAGGTCTCGCAGCTCAAGTGTCCCACAAATTCTTAGATAAGATGCGAATTAGGAAATTATTCCTAGAAGATCCAGAGTCCTGGATCGGCATTGACGATTATACTGTGGCACAGGAGATTGCTGCAGGAATTAGTGTGATGAATGACAGTGCAGAGCGTGCTGTAGCTCTTGTCGAGGAGTACAATGGCAAGATCATGCACAATAAGCAACAACTACACTTCCTATTCAAGTTCTTGCTGAACATCGGCTACAATTTCTTGATGCAAAGACCACCCATACTTGAACCGAGCATATTTACATATTCAATATATTTTAACTGGTATATGAATACGTTGTGGTAGGGTGATTCACACAAAGGCATGACAATATCCAATGAGAGCTTTATAAAAGAAACTAATCACGTTATATTACGTACAGAAAACAAAAACTTCCTTCTAAAATGATTGTTAAGAAGTAGGAATGGCAGAAGTGCACAGATGAGAGATGAAAAAAGCACAGAACAAGAGAGCATTCAGGATCGAAGGAGATTTGGATACCTATACCCATTATTACATTCCACACTCTACCCACAAAATTGTAGCTGGTGGAATGTAGTAATGGGTATAGCTCTCACTTGTAAGTCCCAGGTTTGTTTCCCGGCATAGTGGTAATATATTTGATGATTTTTCCTGTGTAAATACGGGTTTTCTATTCATTCTGAATTGCCGTAAGTGCTTGGGATAGATTATAAGCATCTACTTGCCAGAGTGCTATGGGGTTATCTCCCCTTCTTGAGACCCACAGTGGGGGCATAGGGACATTGGTTACAAGATTATAACAATGTGAGATAACTTTTACCCGGTTATGGGATAGTGGATTGTTGCCTGACTTTCACTTGATTCCCGGCATAGTGGTAAGATATTAGATGGAAAAAATTGTATCAAAAGACAAAAACGATGAAGTTATTAAATGCTGAGATAGGAAGGAGAAGAGAGTTGAAGAACTTCTGAAAGACCTGTATGCATCAATGTAAGTAGTACCAATAGCTAACTTCCCAGTTGACACAAGTGAAATACGTGAGGTAACACCAGATAATGTAAACACGTCACTTAACTACGGGTCCTTCCTAGGGGGATATCACACCAGCTGCAAGCCGACACATAGCTAGCGCGGCTCAGAACATAACCTAGACCTTGATCTACTTTCACCAATTTCGAACTTGTAGAAGATTTTCATCCCAACATGTTTAATTCATCACATGTAAAATTTTGTGATGATATCTTGAGTGGTTACGAAGTTATCGTGCTAACACAGACACACAGACAGACAGAAAAAATTAAAACAATACTCGTAGGAGCTTTTCATCCCTACTGCACACCTGTAAAAGTTTGTGATGATATTTTAAGCAGTTGCAAAGTTATCGTGGTAGGAGATACACAAACCATGACCTACTTTCATCAATTTCGAACACTTGATAAATTTTTTCGCTACTGCACACCTGTAACATTTTGTGATGACACTTTGAGCAGTTGCGAAGTTATCGTGCTAACAGACACAATGGCACAAACACAGACAAATTGAAAACAATTCCAGCTTCGCTATCGAGGTTGGAAAAAGTATGAAAAGAGGGAATGCCTCAGAAGAAGATGGAATACGTGTAGTAGCAGAGTTACTGTTGGAAGCATGAATAGAAGCAGATAACAGGCTCACCCAATCTTTTACTGTGCATAAAAAAAGGAGAAAATTCGCAGACATGGTGTAATGCAATAGCATTTTGCTTCACAAAAAAAGTGACTCAAAAGATCTTCGTAACTATCGACAAATTAGCTTATTACCTGTTATTTGCAAACTCTACACTAAAGTCTTTATGAACAGATTAAAAACAACAACAACAACAGAGGAAGAGAAAAAAAATGAATTTAAAAAAATTGTCCATACACCAGATTACTGGCGTCCTCCTATCATAAAAAAAAACTGTAACAGTTGGACTTGAACAACTGTAGGTTGAAGTTTGGTGGGAAACAACTCAGGGAAGCGAGTTCCAGTGAGATGCAGTTCGGGGGGTAAAAGAATTCTGATAGGCAGAAGTTTTGCAATATGGCTGTGTGACATTCCAGTCATGAGTGCTACCAAATGTCATGTAGCACGAGGGAAGGCATGGAGAGGTAGCACAATGGACGCAACTTCGTCTGAGCATTTGCCGTAAAAGTATCTGTAAAGTAATACAAGGGAGGCAACATTCCTTCTTACATGTAGGGGAGGTAGTGTTTTTATAATTGCAGGGTTATCAATAATTCTAAAAGCTTTGTTTTGAATTTTGTCTAGTTGTTTTAATGTAACCTCTCCACATCCATTCCACAAGAGTGAGCAATATTCTAGCTGGGAGTGCACATGACTCTTATAGCTAAATGCTTGTCAGTGAAGAAGTTATGGACGCTGTATAATAATCTAAGGGTCTTTGAGGCGGTTTTAGTAAGTGATCTGACATGAGAGGTCCAGCTGAGGGTACTGTTATGTGAAACACCGAGAATTTCAATACTTTTGGAGAGTGGAATATTAGTAGCATTGAAGGTAATATACAAATCTGGCGTTATCTGTCAATTAGTAAATTGTATATATTTGTTTTACTAGCATTAAATGAGACAAGCTTATTTTGTCTCCATCCATTGAGCTTAGATATGTGTAGATTTATGGAGATGGCTGCACTGAGCTGAGAGTTAGAGATAATAAACTTTGTAAATGGATGTTTGAGTGTGAATGAACTGTGAAGTGTTGAGTCATCTGCATATGAATGGATGGGATTGTGGATGACAGATAAGAGATCATTAATAGGAGCTAGGAATAGCTTTGGTGCCAGAACAGATCCTTGTGGCACACCGGCATTAAGTGAGTGGCAATTGGAATATACATTATCTACTTTTATTTTTCTGTCACTGAGATATGAGGAAAGCAGAGGAAAAAAAAGTCGTTAGTCCATAGCAAAGGAGTTTGGATAGCAGGGAACGGTGCCACACTCTGTCAAAAGCTTTAGAAATATCAAGAGTTACTGCATGAGTTTCTCCATGTTGGTCAATTGAATGATGGATTGTATGAGTCAGGAGATTGAGTATATCAATGGTGGATCTTTCGTGGCAAAAACCGTATTGTCCATCACTACTGAAGTTGCTGGATTCAAGGTGTTTAACTATGTGCTTTTTAATTACAGTTTGAAATACTTTACCAAGAGAAGATGCGACAGCTATTGGTCAGAGGGGTCAGAGGAACTTCCTTTCTTTGGAACTGGGTGAATATTGGGTTCTTTCCATGAATTAGAGAATAAATAAGTACATATGCATAGTCTGAATAATTTAGCATGAACAGAGGCATGCTCTGGGGAGAAGTTTTTCAGAAGAATTTGAGGAATTCTATCTGGGCCTGGAGCTTTGTTGGTTGGTTAATTGTCTAGGATGGAATTTACGTATCTAGTCTGTATTTTAAGTGGTACAATTTCAGAGTCAAGTTCTAGAACTGGGACATTTTTACTGACTTCCTCTATGGTAGAATTTCTGGCAAAGGTACTGGCAAGGATATTCGCTTTACCAGGTGGGTCATTTGTAATGTTACCGTCTGAAGATTTTAGTGAGGGGATCGGTGATGACTTGTTAAAGTTATTATTGAAAGAATTGATAGGTGCCCAGAATATTCTATTGTCATTAGGATTATTAAGTAGTTTTGATGTGCTTTGTTTCGAAGAAAGTTTGATTTAGCGAGATTTATTTCAAGTATTGCATGGTTTCTAGCAATTTTAAACTGACAGTGATTCAGAGGTTTTTTAATTTAAGTAAGAGTTATATGGTAATGTCTTTTGGGCCATTGCTCTAGCACAGTTACTATCAAACCGTTATGGAGACTTCGTTCTTTTAGTGAACTGTTGACTTGGTATGAATAAATCCATGCCAGCTAGTATTAACCCTTTTGATACTCAGGGTAGCGGTGCAAAAGTCACCCGATCGTTACTGGATGACACAAGCTGCGTCAAACAAAATCGCCCCCTTTTTTATTTTTTTAGAATATTTTTACATCCATTCCGGGACACATCAAGGTGCATGCTGCATCTCAGTGTATTGTTCCGCGCTCTGCACCCACGCCCAGCCTACACCCGCGTACTTTGTCCACCCTAGTGTGACACGAGCCTTGTCTTTGACTGTGTCTCTACGTGGGCTGTGCTGCATCGATTTTGACTACCCTGACTGCTTTTTTCCTGCAATATTTTTAAACTTTGCCTCATTGCAAGTGTGTAATAATGTTGTGTTGACGTGCTGACGTGCTAGAAGAAAAAAAAAGGAAGGTGATAAAGGAAAGAAAATGTCCATGTGGCAGAAGGTGGCTATGACCAGCAGCAGGTATAATCTGAAAAGTGTTAAAAAGAAAATATTTGTAACTCCCTGAAAGTATGCAGCCTTGCTTGTTGAAACAGTTGAGAGTGAGCTAACAAACTCTAGTGAAAGTGAGGGTGAATCTGGGGCAAGTGCAGTCTGGCCTAGTGGTGGGAGTGCCTAAGGGCAAATTGGTAAAGAGGAAGTTCGCCATTACAGGCCGAAAGTGCACTATAAGTGCAGATGTCTCCCAATAAAAGTGCACACTATAGTGAAAAATACTGACAGTGAAACTGATTCTGATGAATTTATTCTGGGGTGGATAGGGAAAGTGAGGGGAGTGATGTCTAATGAAACTGAGGAAATATCCAAAGCTACGATAGCATCTCCCAGTCTTCTACGTCGTGGCAGGCCTATACCCCCCAGTACCCTTCCACTCTACCCCTGCTTCTGCTACACAAGAGCATGAGGCCAGCACCCATTCTCTCACCCTTTCGCCATCACACGCGCCACAATCTCACTCGCCAACCCCACCACAATCTCCACCGTCTAAGACATGGACAGAGGACACCACGCACCACAGCTTCACAGATTCATTGGTAGCCCTGAGTTAAAGGTCCCCTTTCCTTTAACTGCCTTTGGGTTTCTGCAACTGTTTATAACCCGTGAGTTGTTGGAGTACCTGGCAGAGAAGACGAATCTGTATACCAGACAGGAGATTGGAGACAACGAGAGACTGAGGCGTCAGAGAGTTGCTGTGAATGTGTGGGACATAGCCAAGTTCTTGGGCCTCACAATCCTCACAGGAACTGTGAGGTTGCCAAGATTTTCAGTGTACTGGGGAGTGGGTGAATTATGGAATGTTGTGAGTTTTAATTAGTCTATGTTGTGCCCCAGGTATTTCTCCATCAACAGATATTTCCATACGTACAACAACAAGGTAATACCTGGGGGCAACACGGATAGGCTATTGAAATTCAGAACAGTAATGGAGTACCTCAGCAACAAGTCCCGTGCTGTCCATGTTCCTGAGAGGGAGGTTTCCATTGATGAGGGTGGTATGCCATGGAAGTGTATTCTCAGGTTCAAGGTGAATAACCCCTGAAAACTTGAGAAATACTATGTGAAGATGATCATCGCGGCAGAGGCTCTCACCGGGTATGTCTTCAACTTCGCGGTATACACAGGGATTACACGAGACATCGTCATGTCCATCCTCACACACCTGGATGGCCAAGGGTACCGTATTTACATGGATAATTTCTACAACTCTGTTGACCAGGCTCAACACCTGTATGCCAAGAAATTCCACCTGTATGGTACCCTGTGCCTGGTTCAAGGTGGTGCTCCTCCATTCCTCAGGGCAGCTGGGAAGAAGTTGCCCCTCGACACCACTCTGTTCCGCAGTAGGGGGAATGTGTTTGTCATTCTGTGGCAAGACACCCGTCTCGTGTCATCTGCACCCAGCAGAACAACAAAACAGAGGAAGCAGAGTGACGAGAAGAGCTGACGCCGTGGTGTGACAACATTTTCCACGAGGGTGGCCAACAAGCCTTCAGTGATCGTGGAGTATAACAAGTTCATGGGTGGCTTAGATCTCTATGATTAAATGATAACGTATTATCATTTTACTAGAACACTCAAGTGAACGAAGAAGATGACTTTTTCTCTCCTGCAAATGGCCATCCACAATGCCAATATCCTTTACAAGAAGTACGGAGAGGACCCGAATACAGATCTGCTAAAATTCCACCACGAGATCAAGGAATTGGTGTTCTTTGAACCTGATCACTGGCCATATGTAGGAGATACCATTCCCCATGCTCCTGACCTGGCAGAGGCGAGCAAGAAAGTGCGTCTGTGAGAGCAACGGAAGCGGTTCCACCTGCGCATCCTCCACCTGCACCCCATCCACACTCGCCCATCCCTTCCATCTCCACAGCCGTACCCTCATCTTCCCTGCTACCACCCTCATCTCCACCCACTGGCCCTTCATCACAAACCATGGAGGAGCTGCACAGCTTCCAAGAGGATATGGGTGCTCCAGCAACAACAGAGCAAGAGGAAGAGGGAGAGGCCCAAGGTGTAACTCCTCCAAGTAACCAGAGGCACATCACAGATCACCCTTATCATCTCAGGCATGATCTTGACCACTCTTTGGCCATCATCCAGAAGAGGAGGGAGTCCCGTGTGTGCACCAAGAGTGGAATGAGGAAGGACACCAAGTATGAGTGTGTCACCTGCAAAATTCCATTCTGTGCCATATGCACCTATGCTTACAATCATAAGCAGCTTTACTGGAGGCCCTAAACCTGGGGCCTTACACTTTCCCTCCACATCCATCATCATCACCATCTTCACTGCTATCGGCGCATCTTGTGGAGGGGAAATGATCATGATCATCATCCTCCATCATCATCATCTACACTACATCTTCCAAATGACTGAGCAACAAACTATCGGGGAGTACAATATAAGAAGTAATATATATATATATATATATATATATATATATATATATATATATATATATATCATCATCATCCGGACCTCCTTTCCCACCCTAGGGCAGGGTGAGGAGTGGCAATGTCCAGACAGCCCAAGTTTGCCCAGTCAAATAGACCATGCGTCCATTCATTTATCATTTAAGCCCCCGGAATCCTGGCTCTATCAGACACGCCAAAAACATTCACCACGTTCTGTAGCTTCACATAATCATATCTGATAGAGTCAATCTGGACGCTGCCACGTTAAAAAGGGGTGCCAAATCCCTGGTCATGCACTTCTCCTCACAACATTCATCCAGCCAGCTCGATCTCCTGTCAGTTCCCGAGCCTCACCGACTTCCAAACCTCTCATTCTCACACACCCATCCACCATACTGTGTCTCTTCACGTTCTCCTTGGCCTACCTCGCCTCCTTCCTCGTTCGAATTCGCTCAGATATACCTTTCCCACCACGCTATTGTTATCCATTCTCTCCACATGACCATACCGTCTCAGTACAGTCTCTTCGATTCTGGTGTCCACCAACTTCCTCAATCCATATCTTTAACTCATTATTTCATATCCTATCGACGCTCTGTATTCTACATACATTCCTCAACAGTCCCATCTCCACTGCTCTTACTCTTGACTTTTCATTTTCATGCCACACCATAGTCTCACATCCATATGTTAAAGTTGGCACTAACACTCCTTCATGTAAGCCTCGTGCAGCTGCAACACTCAAGCCTCTGTTTCTTATCAAGGTCTTCATTGCACCAGCTACTTTTCTTCCTTGTGTCATTCTACTTTCAACTTCTTTTGCACATTTTCCTCTCTTTTCTATCACTGTACCCAGGTATTTGAACTCTCTCACCAATTCCAGTCTCTCTCCATTCACTGTAACATCGCGCTAGGAGTCACCTTCTCTCTCAGTAACCATCACTTTACTCTTTTCTACATTTACTCTCAAGGCACGACGCTCACACACATCAGTAAAACTCTGCACTAGCCTACCAAGTTCTTGTCCGGTACTTGCAAGCAGTACTGCATCATCAGCATACAACAAATTTGAGATATTCCATACATCATTCATTACCAATGCCATCCCCCCCCCCTCTCTCTCGCTCTCTCTCTATATATATATATATATATATATATATATATATATATATATATATATTATGTAGCCTGATATGACAAATAAAATTCTCATTCAGGTTATATAACATATAAAATCTTCAAACATGTATTTACAGTATACCAGTATAACAAATCAGCGCCTCATAATCCGTGTTAGTTTAAGATAATTTCCATTTGTGGTACGTAAAACCGACCCGAATTGTCCTACAGTAAATGTTCACATACCAAAATGCAGCTAATGAAATTTCCTAAAACCATCTCTCAGTAACAATTGCCATAAAACATATTTTATATAAGAAACAAGAAGGAAAGAAAAAACCGTAACATAGCGCATAATATTTATTCATCAAACGTGTTTATCAACGCCATGAGCAAGTATGACTATTCGAGATTAAGTGAATAAAAAATCAGGCAAATAGAGACATAAATAAAGGCAGGAGAAAAAATAGTTTAGCAAGAACTTTGTGCGAGACACCACTCCCGCACTGCAGCGCACTGTAAGGTCATATCCTTTTGCGGTACGTAAAACCGACCCGAATTGTCCTACAATAAATGTTCATATACCAAAATGTAACTACTGAAATTTCCTAAAACTCTTTCTCAATAGCAATCACCATAAAACATATGTTTCTATGAGGAAACAAGAAGGAAAGAAAGATCATCGTAAATTTGCACTTAATTTTTATTCGCCGAATGTTTTTATGAACACAATAAGCAAGTAAAACTATTCGAGATTAGGTTAATAAAAAATCAGGCAGACAGAGGCATAAGTAAAGGCAGGGGAAAAAATAATTAAGCAACAACTTTGGCCGTGCAAAACACCGCTCCCGCACTGCAGCACGACCGTAAGATAATTTTCTTTTGCGGTATGTAAAACCGATGCAAAGTGTCCTACAGTATATGTTTATATACCAAAATGTAGCTAATGAAATTTCCTAAAACACTGTCTCAGTAACAATTATCATAAAACATACATTTTTGTGAGAAAACACGAAGGAAAGAAAAAAACAACCATTGTAAGAGCATAATTTATATTCGCCCAACGTTTTTATCAACACTATAAGGAAGTATAACTATTTGAGATTACGAGGAAAATAAAATCACAGAGATACTGTAGAAGCAAAACTAAGGGTGTGAGGATAAAATGTTTAAGAAGTACCGTGAGTGCGTAAACAGGGGGGGGGGGGGGAGAAGGCCTCCGAGCACCCGGACAAGGCCGAGCCGGCCAACATACTGAGTACTTGCCCGCAATTGGACGCAGCCTGCGTCGTCCAGTAACAAGAGAGTTAACTCATTAATATGGAATGGGGTAGAACTGACATCACTAGAGACAAAAGACTGCCATGGAATGTCAGCAAGATAATTCCTAAATCCATCACAGTTTGCCCTATCAAAATACCATATATATATATATATATATATATATATATATATATATATATATATATATATATATATATATATATATGGGATATTAAACATTCTTAAATCCATGAAGATCTATGCATACAATGTAAGAAGCCTCACTGAAGATTACAAACTTGATAACTTAATGACTGAATTGGAAAACTTTAGTTGGGATATTGTAGGTTTGAGTGAGACCCACAGAAAAGAAATAGTAATTCACCTTAATGACAGTGGCCACTTATTTTACTACAGAGGAAGGGAAAATGAAAGAGTTAGTGGTATAGGATTTCTAATTAACAGAAGTCTTGCAGACAACATTGTTAAATTCAGCAGTGTATCTGACAGAACAGCAGTGGTTGTAATCAGACTGTGCAAAAAATATACCCTGAAAGTAATACAAGTATATGCACCAACTTCTCAGAGTTCAGATGAAGAAATTGAAACATTCTATGATGACATCGCCCAGATTATGGAAGAGGAAAAGACCACCTATACTTTTACTCATGGGAGACTCCAATGCGAAAGTTGGAAAATCAAAAAATGGAGAAGCATGTATGGGAAAACTTGGAGTAGGAGAAAGGAACTAAAGAGGAGAAATGGTGGTAAACTTTGCAGAAATGCTTAACATGAGAATAATGAACACATTCTTTCACAAAAGAACAGGGAGAATGTGGACCTGGAGAAGCCCAAATGGAGTAACAAAGAATGAAATCGACTTCATTATAGCAAAAAAGAATAACACAATCACAAATGTCAGTTATCAACAAGGTAAATATTGGAAGTGACCATAGAATGGTGGGCTGCACAGCAAGATTCAGTTTCAAAAGTGAAAGAAAGATATTTAAAGGTAAAAAGATATGCCCAACAAAAGTCTACGAAAATAAAGCAGCCTTTCAGTTGGAAATAAGGAACAGATTTCAAGCTCTCAGTAATGCTGAATGTGACACTGATGAGCTGAATGACAGACAAACAAAAGTGCTAAAAGAATCAGCGGAGGTAGTAGGAAAACCTAATACAACCAAAGCCAAGAAGTATTCAGAAAAGACACTTGAGCTTATGAAAAAAAGGAAAGTAAAAACAAAGAAAGAAACTTGAAATAGAACGAGCGGAATTAAATAAGCTTATCAACAAAAGACAAAGAGAAGAAAAAAGAGAGAGAAACATGGATCAAATCAAAGAAACCATCAAAAAAGGAAAAAGGCTGAAACAGGTCCGAAGTAAAATGGCACTCGGAGAGCAACAAATTACATCACTAAAAGACAAAAACGGTGAAGCCATTACATGCCTAGATAAGATGTTGAAAAGAGTAGAATTTAGCAAAGAAATGTATGCATCACAGACAGTAGTACCAATAGCTAACTTTTCAGTTGACACAAGTGAAATATTTGAGGTAACACCAGACGAAGTAAATATTTCTCTTTAAAATATGAAAAGAGGGAAGGCTCCGGGAGAAGATGGAATAGTAGCAGATTTACTGTTGGATGCAGGAGCAGAAGTACAAAATAGGCTTGCCCACTTATTTACCCAATGTATAAAACAGAAGAAAATTCCCAGAACATGGTGTAATGCAATAGTTATTCTACTTTATAAAAAAGGTGACTCAAAAGACCTTAGTATCTATCGACCCATTAGCTTGCTATCAATCATTTACATACTCTTCACTAAAGTCCTTACAAACAGAATAGCTACAAATCTGGAGGAAAACCAGCCTCGTGAACAGGCAGGAATCCGAAGCGGGTACTCGACTACTGATCATCTACACACAATGAATCAGCTAATTGAGAAAACTTTTAGGTTTTGTTGATTACGAAAAGGCTTTCGACTCAGTGGAGCACATAGCAATTATAAATTCATTGCGAGAACAAGGAGTGAATGAAAACATTGTAAAACTGCTCGAAAACATATATAAATAGGGAACTGCTACAGTTAAATTACATAAGGACTCAGAGAAAATTAAGATTGAGAAGGGTGTGCGGCAGGGAGATACAATTTCACCAAAGTTATTTACAGCATGCCTAGAAAATATTTTCAGAAAGCTAGACTGGGAAAACAAAAGAGTGAACATTGATGGAGAAAAGCTAAACCATTTAAGATCTGCAGATGACACTGTCCTTATCTCAGAAACAGCAGAGACATTGCAAGAAATGTTAAATGACATAAACAGAGAAACTCTCAAAGTAGGGCTAAAGATGAACCGGAGTAAAACTAATGTTTAATCATCAAACACCAAAGAGCGTCATCAGAATAAGTGGAGAAATTATTGAAGAAGTCGAGGAGTACAATTACCTTTGATTCATTCATTTCATTCATTCATTGCCAGACGCCATGTATCCCAAACGGGGTGACCAAGGGCTTAGAGTTAATTGTTTTACAGGGAGGGGCACTAATCCTCCACCAACCCCACTCACGTAGGGATGCCAACAGCATCTGGTGTTCCCAGGCGGTCACCCATCCAAGTACTAACCAGACCCAACGTTGCTTAAATACTAAAATTAACGAAAGATAATGATAGCGAATTAAAAAGATGCATTACAATTCGATGGGAAGCTTTCGGTAAACATAGGGACATTGCGAAAAGTAACTAGCCAGTTTGTATGAAACGAAAAGTATATAACGAATGTATAATTCCAGCAATGACGTATGGTTGTGAGACTTGGAAACTGACCAAGTCGTTGGAAAATAAATTAATTCGTTCTCAGAGAGCAATGGAAAGGTCAATGTTTGGAATATCTCTAAGAGACAGGAAAAGATCAACTTGGGTGAGAAAGCAGACTAAAGTCAAAGGTGTTATAGAAGTTATAAAAGAACAGAAATGGAGGTGGGCAGGCCATGAAGCGAATAAGGGATAATCGATGGAGCAAGAGGTTGACTGACTGGACACCAAAAGATTGTAAACGTAGCAGAAAAAGGCCAGACAGGAGGTGGAGGGATGAGATTGAAAAATCTGCAAGGAAAACGTGGCAAAGATTGGCTCAGTCAAGGAACTCGTGGAGAAGGTTGGAGGAGGCCTTTGTTCAGCACTGGACTTGTAATGGCTGATGATGATGATGATATATATATATATATATATATATATATATATATATATATATATATATATATATATATATATATATATATATATATATACAGAGAGAGAGAGAGAGAGAGAGAGAGAGAGAGATGGATATAGATAGACAAATAGATAGATATAGATAGATAGATAGATATACATATATGTATATGTATATATATTGCATTAGGTCCCGGAAGTCCTGTGCGAGGGATTTTGTCGGAAGAGTGCTAGGCGTACCTCCCTCTGCCTGTTGGCCCATAGCCACGAAGTTCATAGGTGCCTACCCGGGGGTTCCCTTCTTTATCAAATTGTAAAAATGCCCAGTTCTGTCCTATACTGAGGAAACTCGGTGCAAATGGGATATATATATATATATATATATATATATATATATATATATATATATATATATATATATATATATATATATATATATATATATAGCTGCAGGCTTGGTCGGTAGTGCACTCATCACTCGATGAGTGTGCCTGAGTCCAAGGTTCAAACTCATCTGGTGACCAACATTTAAAGTGGTTGCTGTTGGCATACCGGTTCATATGCTTGCATGTGTATCCGTCCAACCTGCTCGATTCCTTGTCACGTCCCTGGTCTCATCAACTTTAGTAGTGCATACCTTGTGCTCTCACACACTAATTTTCAGTATCTATATTTACAGTTCTTTCAGATTCATTGCGCTTGTAAAATGTAGCTAAAACCGAATATACAGTAAAGGACGAATGCTAGAGTGGATGAAAAATAACACTGTACAGAATTAGCACTGTATACACACAGTGTTATGTAAGACAAAGTAGAAATCCAACTTTCCGTCCATATCATTAATATTCATACCGTACACACACATACACACACACACACACACACACACACACACACACACACACACACACACACACACACACACACACACACATATCATCATCATCATCATCATCATCATCATCAGCCGTTTGAGTGTCCACTACAGGACCGGCCTATCCCTACCGAAGTGGGGACGATACAGCCAATGTATCTCTACCAAGTGGTTTAGGCTATCTAGTAGAGACTGTATGTAGGGTGATAAGTGCCTGTAATTGTAATTGTTGTGTTGAAGTGGCTTTGGATGAGTGTGTAGTCTTTGAACCAAGTCGGCCCGCGCAAGCCGACCGGATGCAAGCATACTTATAGTATGTGACACTGGTTCAGCCACAGCACCCCTGATGTCCGCCAAAGCAGTTCGTGACCAGAAGAACGCTCCAGAAGTTTATTACCCTAGCGGAGCGCGAACCCTCGCTCTTCATTGTACGAAAACGCACACTTTACCACTGTACCACAGAGGCTCCACACACACACACACACACACACACATATATATATATATATATATATATATATATATATATATATATATATATATATATATATATATATACGTATAAAAGAGCCACATTGTTTCTTTGTTAGTACTTCAATCACACCCAAACCAATTCCCAGAGACCCCCAGACCCACAGATATTCTAGATCAGGGTGACCTAAGGATGGTTTTGCGGGGGCCAGTATAGAGATCTGGGTCATTTGAGGTCATCAGTAGAGTGATCACCTTTTTGGCCCGTGCAACGCAGGATACCCCAGAGTGATCGCCTTTTTGGACTGGGCAAGACAGGGTACCTCTGCAGCCCAATTTTTTGCATGGTGACTCACATGACCTCCAGTTCAAACATAGGCTATATGAGATTGACCTCCAATGTCATTTGAGATCATTGGTCAGAGGTCATTTGAGGTCACTGGTAATACACACTCGAATGCCTGGACCCAGCAGCCCATTTCTTGGTATGGAGACTCACATAACCTCCAGTTCAAACACAGGCTATGTTTGGTTGACTCTGAGGTCATTCGAGCTCACTGGTGGAGGTCATTAAAGGTTACTATTAATGGCAAAAAAGTGTGCTTGAGAACTCTGCATTAGTCTGCATAAAGTGAAACAGAGATTTCCTGGACCTCTTATAATCCATCTTTAAAAGCCTAAGAGGTAAATGGTCTTTTTGGAGTAGAAAGAATGACTGAACTATCGTAGAAAAATTTGGATTAGAGCGTTAGCCTTTTTGGCCCGGGCAATGTACGGGTACCCTACTAGTGTGTATATATATATATATATATATATATATATATATATATATATATATATATATATATATATATATACATATATATATATATATATATATATATATATATATATATATATATATATATATATATATATATATATTAGGGTGGCCCCCCAAAAAAAAACAAGTAGAAACTGTCTACTTCCACAAGGATATATATGTTCCTTATTATCATTGAACGCACTGTGTAAAAATTGGATGAAATGCATAATCTATAGAGGTCGCTCCCAATGCCACAATTCCGAAAAAATGAACTGTAAACACAACATAAACTGATTTTCATCAGAAAACGAAATATGTATTTTCAACGTTTCCAAACGAAGACATTATTTGAGTGCAAAAAGAAGACACTTAAAACACTAAGTATGGGAATAATGCATCACTTTGTCTTCATCAAAGTAGTTTTCGTTGGAACTGGCAGTCTTTTCTGGTGGTCAGATACGAGCTGAAGTATGTACTGCTTTTGAGTCTCGTCTCTCGCCAGGACATCATTATACGACTGGACAGAGCTACACATCTCTCGGCACAGTCGTTGACAACCTTCAAAATGTTTACACTTGTCCAGAAACAACATATACCTGGGGTCTGTCCGCCAAAGGTTGAGTGATTTCACCATGAACGCCCAGGCATCATCTTGCCCTGTCACAGAGAGTAGGTTTAAGAAATTCAATGAACGTCTGGTGATGTAAGTTTTGCTCTTCGGCCCAGTACCCTGGTTTTGGTAATGATCTGTTGTTCATCAATACACAATACTCTGTGTGAAAGCTTCTGGAGCTTGCGAATTCCCTAGTCTGCCCTTTGGGTCAGGATGTGCGCTTTATCCCAGATCACCATTACCTTCTCAATGGTACTCTTAGCGCTATGACTGATTTTAAGACCGTTCTGATGGTGAAACATTAAGTTCCTGAGGACACTGGCATTAGTTAGCAGGCAAGCACCCAATACATCTTTATCGAGCTTGCCCAGAAGCCATACTTTTGGACTCCTTCTTATCATAGGCTTGACCTGTGAATGGAACACACTTATAAGCATGGCTTTATTATAACTATCAATGATAATAATAATCATCAGAACATTATTTTGATATATTAGCTTCAATTTGATCCATATATCTGAATCCTTGTGATCATATGCTGGATCCAATGATTATTAAACGTTGTTTTTGTTATTAGAAACATTCCATTATTAATGAATCAAATATTCATCAAAAAGTGCCTGGTATGTGGAGCGTACAAACCTAATATATCAAAGTAACTTTCTGATAAGTGTCATTATTGGTAGCTACAATAAAGATATAAATTTTACTTGCCAGATCAGAGTAATTCACTGTTCGATGTCACAACATGCTAGCCATCAAGAGCACACCAATGAACGTCCTATTGTGTGGAGAAATAGTCATCCACTAAATGGCTGAGTGACCACTGAGTCACCAGCCAGCCACCCAACGTGCGCTGCGGGTGAACGTGGTGCTTTTCCAGTTGATTCGGAGTTTCCAACAGATGGCTGCAGCACGCAGCAATGGTAGACGCATATTACAATAAGTATGTCTACAGACTACTGCTCATGCTTTATTCAATGTTTAGTTTGATAGTTGTGGCGGTTTTAGGATAGTTACAGTCAGTTACAAGCCAGTTATTCAGTAGACGATTAGACATTTGTGATCAAACGTAATGTTATTAGGATCACATATTTTTCCTCCAGGAAGTGACTTCTAAATATGAGCCGATTTTCTTAATGTTTTGCATTAAAGCTCCTTAAATGATATGGAACAGAAGCAGCCTTGTGGAGAATAACAAATTTGGAAAAAAAAAGAGAGTTTTGGTACATTTTTGGGCCGCCCTAATGTATATAGATAGATAGATAGATAGATAGATAGATATAGATAGATATAGATAGATAGATAGATAGAGATAGATAGATATACCGGTATATATAATGCTGCTGAAATGCCGAGTAAACAGTTTGTCGTTCTTGAATTCGGAATTTAAATTATTTGTTTGTGATATTCTCCCTACAAATTAAGAGAGTATTAATACAGAGGCTTTCCATATGTATAGATCATGTTTATACAGGTGGTTAAATTAATTTAAGTCAGACTAGGTTAGTTTATATTATGTTCAATTAATAGGTGCGGTTTGGAATTCTCGCTTTCCTAATATTTTTAAAATGACCACACCACGTTGTGACTAATATAGATCCTTCAATCAGTAACAGAATCTGTTATTATGTTTATGATACAGAACTACGTGTGACTATTCAGTAGTGCCCATAATAACCCCAGTCATGGCATTTCTTATCAGCAGGTGACCTAGCCCGACCGAGATGATAACACTAAGCAGGGTCAGACCAATTAAGGCTGATCGTCACTTGATCGTGTGGATGTGGCTGAGGGGCTTCCCGCCATGCAACATTGCCTCCACCACCGGTTGCAGCGTCTCCACCGTCTATCGTTGGGTCCGCCATTGGAAGAATGAAATGTCATTATTAGCAAATATCTTATGTTGCAGAGAGGGGCACTTTCAATTAACGAGACATTTTTAGCAACGCGGCAGTCAGTTATGTCAAAGCACAGCAGCAGTAAAAATGCACTATGATTTATATGATGTATCTTGCAAATATACATTCTAAGACTGAAATATTTGGCATCTGAACACCCGTACAGATTTACAGTCTGGAACAGTGGAGAATAGTAGAAAGAGCAGCAGGTCATTTGCTATGGAGTGGCAGGTCAGGTCAAGTAATGTTGGAATACAATTGTCCACCACATGTAGATCAGGTTACGCCTACCAAACTAAGAACGCAGAACAGACCCATTTTGTGTAGTCTATACGTTAATCAGTACCTACAAACCGCACCTTGTGCTTGTATTTGGGAGCCTAGTATGTCTACTAAATACTTTATCGCAAAATAGCCTACTCATATTACAGCCGCGACTGCGTGTGTGTGTGTGTGTGTGTGTGTGTGTGTGTGTGTGTGTGTGTGAACAAAATAACTAAAAAAGTCTATTCGATTTTAACCAAACATCCTGGAAAGGTTGACGAATAGCAAAGAAGTAAACATATTGTTTCTGAGAATTCTAGGTCAAAAGTAAAGGTTATAGTGTTAGGCCAATTTCTTACCGACCATATCAACTTGAAAATTTTTATCCAATATCAGCTTAACTTGGAGGAAATATTGAGGGTAAGACAAGGGTAAAGCCATTTAATTTTGAACAGAGCCAAAGATGAACTTCACAGGACAAGGTCAAAGTTCGACTTGTTTGTGCATTTGCCAACAAAACTAGAAAACACACAGAGAGCGCCAACCTCAATAAAATTAATGATTTACTGTTGTAATTTAATTTTCCTACCAAAAGAATAATTTTATGGCCTCACATAGTCAAATAATTTTATGGTCTTGAGCTGCCTTGTTATACAGTCACAGAATGAGAATACTGGAGACATTGCCAACAAAATTTAAGATTTACTTCTGCATCCACATCTGGATTCAGCTCAATATCTAATATCTGCTCCTTGACCCTATGCCCTCCTATTCACCAGATTCCATTAAAATCCATTATTTTTTGTATATATCTTGTACACAAACATAAAAGCACAGACACGGTTAAATATGTAACCTCTGGCCAGCTCTGATGATAAAGATAATAACTCATATAATTTGGTCTGGCTTTAACCAAACTTGATGAAAGGGTTGACAGTCCGGCAAGGAGTAAACTTGTTGCTTTGGAGGACAATAGGCCACAGGTTAAGGTCAAATGGCAAGGTCAGCTTAAATGCCTTTTATCTGATTATACCAAGCTTTGTGAAGCAGTTGTTGACAACGTAAAAATAAAAGCTTTCCAGTCTAAGGAACAATCAGTCAGTGGCCAAGGTCACGTGGAAAGGTCAAAGGCCAAGGTTACGGGGCAAGATCAGTCAAACAGTTTTGATATGAGGTGAACCAAAATTCATGAAAGGGTTAAGGGATGAGCAAGATTGAAGTGATTCAGTTTTCATAACATTCAGCCAAAGGTCAAGGCAACAACACGAGGTAAAATTTGTGTGTGTTAACAAAACAAAACAATTTAGATCTGATTTGGACCAAACCTGATGGATGAGTGGAAGGTAACCAAAAAAGGTTGCCCTATTGTTCTTGAAAACAAATGGGCAAAATCAAGGTCACATGTAGTGTCAACTAAAATGTCTTTCATTTGATGTAGACCAAAGTTTTCTGGACGGGGTCAGGTTGAAGCGAGAATAGAGATTCGACCCAGAAGAGAATAGGTCAAAGGTCATAGTCACAGGGAAAGGCCAAAGGCTAAGGTCGCTGGCAAATTCAAATCAAATATATCTGATGTTAGTTAACTCATCGCGTCCGGCATGTATTTCTTCCGAAATTCTCCCAGTTGGGCATTTCAGAGAAAATCAACTTAAAAAAAAAAAAATAGTAGAAGCGAAATAACCAAAAATAAAAAAAAGAAGAAAAACTAAGTATCATAATACTCACAAATCCTTCGACTTCAAACTGATTGCCTCCAATTGTCCGTGAAGTGTGTGTAGGCACAGAGAATGAATGGGGGAAGGGGGCAACTTTTGTTTTTTTGCCAGTGTCCGTATGCGTGGCTGATGTGCGGTGGCACAACTAAGACTTATACTAACTTTCCACTACTACTACTACCACCACTACTACTACTACTACTACTACTACTACTACTACTACTGCTACTACTACTGCTGCTGCTGCTGCTGCTGCTGCTACTACTACTATTAGTACTACTACTACTGCCACTACTACTACTGCTGCTGCTGCTGCTGCTGCTACTACTACTACTACTACTACTACTACTACTACTACTACTATTACTACTACTACTACTACTACTGCTACTACTACTAAAATCACCTCCATCCATTGGTGAATTATATTGTGAAGATCAAAACCAACTTTCCTAATACAGTTCACTATTTGAAGTTGTAATGTGAAGGTTAACACTAACCGTCATATTACAATCCGTTGGCCCCAAGCACGCGAACGGCTGTGGTTACCAACCATCTACAGTACTATTACTATTATTATTTTATTTTTATTTTTTTAAATTGATATTACAGTGTAAATAAAGACATTAACCCGTCACGTCCTGAGGTTTTCCGCACCTCTGACATCCCCCAGTCCCGAGGTATTTTCGAAAATATTTTTTTTGGCTAAAACCTTCGCTTTTGGTGAGAAACATCGAAAATTCTTAGAGAAATCGCTCATCTGTGGTTTAAAATACCCAATCCAAGTAGAAGTTCCTCCTTACCTGACTGGGTTTTCTAACATGCTGTCATCAAAGAAAACGAGTTCTACAGGAGGGTAACTATTTTATCCACTCATAAACAGTATTTATTTATTTACTTGGTATGAATGTATATGTAGTATGAGAGTATATTGGTTTTCAAGCAGTAATAAAGGCATTATAAGCATTGTTTCACTCACTAACTAATCATCATACCTGACCTTTTTTTGCCACATTACCTGATCATCATTTCTGGCTGTTTCTGCTTCTAATGCTATGTAAACATTGTCCTCCACATTGTCATCGATTGGGGAATCACTCTGGCCCTGAATATCTTTACTAGCCAGGTCACTGGTAACAGGTCCATTGCCAAGACAATGGTGTGAGGGGAGGAGGGGGGAGGTTATACGGTGTAAGGCATTGTCCCTGCTTGGCATCTTGTAGAGGAATAGAGGAAGGTGTCCCGTGTATACATACGAAAAATCATGCACGAAAATTGAAAATTGTGCAAATTAGGGACCTTGCAATTGCACGACGTACTGGTACGTCGCCGGGACTGGCAAATGCAAATCGTTGCAACGTACCCATACGTCGACGGGACGGGGCGGGTTAAACTATTGGAGTTGCTGGTCTATGCGACTCTCGACCACTGCAGCTTCGTAATCCATACCCGCCAGAGAGAGGCCTGAGGGCTGATGATCTTGTGCCTCTGAGACATAGCAGAGCAGACCTCACGAGGGAGAATGAGAGTCGACATCTCATCCAGGCCATAACAGAACTCTGCGGTTGACGTTTCTTCTCAGAAAGAACCTCTGCCAGTCTCGAATAGAATCTCACTGCCTCTGGACCCATCCCACCTGATGTCGTGAACACAAGGGGAGTGAATCGACCGTGGTCCACATGTTGGATCCTTTCTTGATAATTTCTATTTTTTTCTTGCTCATTCCTCTTGTGTGCAGCTTCGAGAGACAGTTCACGATGACATGCTGCCATGGGATCGAATATCCTGATGTCAAAGAACGCCCTCTGCCCACGTGTCCAGAAACCTCAAGCACTGACATCCACTCTTGCATCATTTGATGTGTTTGCTGTTCTGTGGGTGAAGTGCTCGCCGTCCAGGGGTAGCAGAGCTGGCTCAGTCGTGACATCATGGCATATTTCCTGCAGCATTTTGGCAGTGAGGTCGCGTACTTCATCGTGTCGGATGCAAACAAAGCCTCCCTTCTTGCATACCATTGCATGGTTTGCATCAAAGGCAGTGCCACAAGCACAGTGTTGAGGTAGGTTCTCTATCGGCCACCCATATCTCAAGGCTATGGCATCAATAAATTCTTGTTTGTTGAAGTGGAAGCCTTTTGCCTTGAGAGGCAGGGTTGTGAGCCAGTTCGATGCCCCAGCCTCCTGTACAATTTCAACTCTTCTGCACTGGTCCGGTGTTAGATGTTCGATTATGTGCTGCAGTTGGTCTTTTTGTCTTGCTTCACGCTCCTTGCTTATCTGTGTCTTTATGTCTTTCTGCCTTTGGTGGTCGATTTCACTCATCTCAACCTGGGCGCAGATCTTCTGTGACAAGGATTCGGTGAGCCTGAGTGAATTTCTGTGTTCACAGCTTGCCACGGCTACTGGATTTATAATGCCAAGGCCTCCCATCCTGGGTGGTAGTGCTAGAAGGTCCCTCTCTTCTGGTGTGGGGATGTGGCCATTGGTTAGAGATGGGAGGAATGAATCCCTGATTGCATCCTCCAGTGGTTGTAGCAGCAACTCGATGTCTGGTATGGTCCTCATCACGAAGGTCCACTTGTGCTTTACACCATAGGTAAATGCACTGTATGCTGCATGGGGTTCTGTTTTTACGTGGCTGGATAGTGTATGAATTTCTTCTACCCATGTCTTTACCTTGTCACTCACATATTTGTCTTTGAATTCCTTGGTTCCAATCACAGCCCCTAGATGCCTCTGACCTTCCTTAGTCATTATTAAGTTTGTGCCTCTAAATGCTTCTTGTGCATCTTGATAGTAAGCTGGTTTCACGATCAAGATGGACTTACTGGCATTAGGGTAGTAACCTATTTCAGGGCCATGAGATGTTACAAGGTCCCACCATTTCCTAACATCCTCAACCTTGCCAGCACCCGTGAGATCATCTGCATAGGCTACCTGTTTTACATTGGTGGCCTCATATTTGATCTGTTGTTGCAGCACTGTCATCGCCAGGGCGTACATAGCCATGGCAACGGGGTCCCCCTGGGTAGTTCCTTCTGTGGAATGGATTACACCGACGTCGTGAGCCGCTGTCTTACCCACAATGTAGAGGTCTGCTGGTTCTTTGTAGGTGTTTTCCACATATTGGGCAAATGCTGGGCATTTAACCTTGATATTGTGCAGCATTGCCTCCCGGTTGATGGAATTAAATGCATTTGAGGCATCAACTAATAATACTGCCTCACAGTCCTCTTCCCCAAATATTTTCCTCATGGAGTGAACTGCTGCCTCACCTCCTGCCGGCTGGCCTGCACACACCTGGAGGTTGCCAACTGCCTGCTTCACATCATCTTTCACCACCTCCATGATGCATTTTCCTATAATCCGTCTTAAGACTTCACCCACCCCAATGGGCCTGCATCCAGGATTCTTATCAAGGGGGATTAGTCTGCAAGCCGTCAGTGCTTCGATGTTACTGCACTGACTTGAAGCCAGCTTCCTCGCCAGTGAGGCACTGGTGTTCCATAGGTCTGTTGCTGCCTCCCCAAACTTGATGTTACTGAGGATTACTCGCCAAGATTTTGCATCCAGGCCTGACGGTCCTGCCCCTCCCTGTGTGTGCATTGCCTTCCGCCACACCATATCTCCAGTTATCCTGTCATATATGATGGGATTGGGAGGAGTGTAGTTGCCATCAAGCTTTGACTGGGCACTTGCTTGTCGTGCAGTCGGATGTTTTTCTTTTAGTTGTTGCATTGTTTCATCTGTCAGGTCAAGTACTCCGTTTGGTGATTCAGCTGACTAGGATCTTGTTGCCATCGAGACCTTCCCCTGTCTCATCTTGCTGCCAAAAATCCTTGCCACATCGTTGGTATTCTGATTTCTTCAGCCTCGGTTGTTTATTCTCATCTGCAAGGCCCTTGCTTCCTCAAGTAGGTTGTCGATTTCACCTCTTTTCCATGTTTCAACCCGCCTTTGGATGGCCTTAATATTTTCTGCAAAGCTAGCTCTCGGGCGGGTCTTGTTGAGGAAGAGATGTGGTATTAGTGCAAGGACCTTAAGAGAGAATGAGGCAATGGGTGAGTTATTGTTGTAGCTGGCTATCAGGCGAGTGATTTCCTTGATCATGTCAGTTGTAGCATTGCATTTGGGAGGTTCAAAAAGGTTACTTGAGGACCATCCAACTATTTCATTATATGTGGTGTTCACCCAGGTTACTGCATTTTCTCGGGATTTGCCCATCCAGTATGTGGGACGACCTTCTCGCACAGACCTGTGAGGCTGTTCTGCTTCCTCGTTGTTGGTGTCACTACCGTTCTGAGGACGTATAATACCTGGATGATTCCCTCTTTCATGCATTCCTCTATGGTGGTCTTCATCCTGAGTTTCATTTCTATTATAAACCTCATGATGTTCCTCACCCCCAACTTCACTACTATTCACTTCCCCATGGTGATTTAACCCACCCAGTGCTTCCATATCTCTCGCATCTTGGCGTCCATCCCTATCCCTCGCTTCACCACGGGGTCTTTCACCACCACGCATGTCCGTGTGATCGTGCATATTGTCAGTGACCGCCCCATCAATTTCCATGTCACCAATCTGTCGCCTGCCATGTTGGAAGCGATCAAGTGCCGCTTCTGGTGGGCTGTGATTCCCTAACACATTCATACAGAAAGGTCCCATCCTACAGTATGTACACGGTGACCTATTTGTTGCACATGAGCACCTGATACACTTATGCTGCCTACTGGAGCACTGACAACAATACTGTGGCGTGGCCATGGTGTTAAAGTTTTTATACTGTGGTACAGTATTAATAATAATAATTATGGCTACTTTTTGTAGTACTTTTAAATGAGAATTAAATATAATGTTACTAGAACTACTATTTTACTATACGAATTTAAAATTAAGGTTTGATATAAGTGAAGAATGTGCTTGTTTTACTTCTGTGTTTGTAGATAATATGATTAAGTTATGAAGCAGTTTGCTCGTTTTTCTCTAGTTTTGCATATTAGTTAATATCTAATTGTTCTGTTTTATACTAATAATCGACTGAACTGATAACGATATCTATTTAAAGTTTGATATGAAGTAAAACAACGCTTCTTTGTTCAAGGGTTAAGTAGGTGGCCAATTGGTGTGGTGCAATAATGTGGAGCCTTGTTTATTGGTAATGGGTCTTCAGGCGTTAAGGTGTAGGGGTGAGGGTGGTGTGTGGCGTAGCGGCAGTGTGTGTGTGTGTGTGTGTGTGTGTGTGTAGTTTAGTGATATTGGGTCTTCGGACGCTATGGTATAGGGGTGAGTGTGGTGTGGTGTGTGGCGTTGGGACAGTGAGTGTGCGTGTGTGTGTGTGTGTTGGTGTTGTGACATGTGATGTGTGATGTGTGGTTGTGGTGTGGTAAATGGGAGAAATGGAATTCCCCCGAGGTAAGCCCTGTATTGGACTATATAGCCCCGCTAGGGTTACAGGAGCGAGCTACCACTCCCGGCACGGCAGCCCGGGCGAGGCTCGAACTCGCAATCCCCCGATTACGGGTCCGGCGCGCTACCAATGTACTACCGCGCCCCCCTGTGGTGTGGTAAGATAGAGGCACCTGGGTTTACTAAGGCACATTGGCATTAACAAGGTTTGTTTAGTATTTCTTTTGAATATAAAAGAGAATTTTGAGAGGGTTGAGTAAGTAGTTCTAGTGTGTAATTTTATGGAGTTTACATTAGTCCAATTATACAGATATTATATTAAAAATACTCTTATTACTATTGTATTAATAATAATAGTGTGCTTAAAACTAGGGTACTATGTTTAAATTTGTTATTTAATTGAAGTTATATTTATTAATTTTATATATTAGAATTAAAGTTTTAATTACTACTGTACTGTTTATTATTATATTATAGACTTATCTACTGTGATTGGTTACATATTTATATGATGAGATTCTATGTATAAATGTTTTATAGTTATTTAAGAACAGTCATTGTGTGTGTGTCTGTATGTGTGATGTGTTTACAATACAGTGTCATCGAAGGTGTGTGTAAGATTCCCTACCTAAATGTTTTTGTATGCCACACTTGTATACCACCTGGCTATGCTGGTGGTGTGTATGTAGGTGATTGTTGTATAGTTAGTGGTAGTTGTTGTTATATTTAGTGTTTGATACAGTGTTTATAAAGTATTATTAGGTGGTGTGTATGCTAGTGATCAGTGGGTGATATTCAGTGTGTGGTAACAGCTGATATGTTAGGGAAATGGAGTTAGTGCTCCAAGGATAATGGAGTGAGCAAGAGGTGTGTGACAGGCATCCCACGTCTCACTGTTATTTGTGGACAAAGTTAATCATTGAAAAATAGGCTTCAGAGAGGTATTTATTTTGTAAGTGAGGGTGGCGATACTTATATTCAAGGTGTGTGGGGCAGCGCACATGTGGCGGCGGGGTCCCGGGTGGCTGATGATAATGTATGGTGTTGACACCAGTTCAGATAACCCTCTCAGGTCAGCACCTCGCTCGCTAACGGTCCCTGCACACACACACACACCCTTCCTCCCCCTCACACCGTAGTTATCACAATTTTTCACATTTTACAAGCAATATATACCTGATATTTAAGATTTTCTTTCACATATGCATCAGTGTCCACTTAATGCTGGAGTGGGTATCAATTTCTAAGAGCCCACAATCATTTTTACTATGATTTCGAGACGATAACACGGAGCGCCTGGCACACGTCCTCTCACTCCACCACCCAGAACACTACTACTACTGCTACTACTACTATTACTACTGCTACTACTGTTATTATTATTACTACTACTACCCCTACTACTACTACTACTGTTACCCTACCACTACTACCCAACCACTACTACTACTACAACTACTACTACTACTACTACCACTACACAGAAGCTATACAGTATAATAATATTGTGAACAAAATAGTTATCCATGTACTATCCATAATCCACTATATTTTCCACTATAACAGATTTTTTTTTTCTGCAATACTTTTTCATCATAACAAATATGTACACACACGAGAACTTTCAGTAAAAAATAAGTAACTGATTTCATCATGAAGCAATCTTTCAGCTTCCATTATTCACATAAATATACTGTTACGTCCCCGTCCCACACTGCCACAGGCTCCAACAGCAGTATTTCAGTACAGGAAAGACGTTGCCCAGTGAGCTGTTTTTCCTATGGTCAGCCTTTAGGTGTACAGTACAGAAGATCAGCCCAGGTATTGTAAATAAACAGTGGCTTCTTAAGTTCACTGTCTTTATTTTCCAAATAATTACTCTGAATGCTCTCCAACTTCACTTCACTATTCTCACAAGCACTGGAGCTATACCAACTTTACTAACTGCAGTTACACTTAATGCTTGGCAATACTTCACTATTTTCACAAGTACCGATATGTACAAACTTCAATAACACTTCACTGTTTTGCCAACAACACTTCACTGTTTTCACAAGTACCGAAAATATACAAACTTCCCTGACAATGCACTGACACTGCACTACATTCAAACTAAACTGAAATCCGACTGAACTTGCTCTAGTCTCTTTCCCATCCTTATATAACCTTCCTTGCTTCTCCAGCATTCTACGACATGCTGGTCCTGTACCTGTCCCTAGCAACAACAGTTACCAATCTGGAGAACACCAAAACATGCCAGAGTTTTCTTACATTATATATCATCAATCTATCTCCGTCTATTGCCAGACGCCTTAATCCCATAAGGGGTGGCCACAAATAAGTCACCTCCATGTCACCTTGTCCCCCACCATTTCACTGCCCTGCTCCCAGCTCACACTCTCCTCCCTCATATACCTCTCCACTCCATCCCTCCATCTCATCCTTGGCCTCCCCCTTCCTCTCCCCCCATCCACCTCATTCCCATACACTCTCCTCGTTAGTCTGCCACTCTCCATCCTCTCCACATGGCCAAACCACCTCAGTGTGTTTCACCTAACGCTTCTTATCACATCCACATCCACACCACAATGATCCTTCACTTCCTCATTTGTCAATCTGTCTTTCCATGTGACTCCATATGCTCCTCTCAAATAACTCATTTCCACAGCTCTCACTCTTGACTTCTGTCCCTCCAACATGGTCCAAGCTTCACTTCCACACGTTAGAGTTGGTATCACAGTAGTCATGTAGTAACTTTTTCACTTTCATATTCACTTCCCTGTTTCTTATCACTGCTTTCAAGGAACCACCAACCTTTCTACCTTGCTGTACCCTGTCAAGCACTTCACCCTCTAAACTTCCATCCTTACTCATCACACTACCCAAGTACTTAAATGCACTCACATTTTCCATTTCCTCCTCATCCAGCATATCAATGTAAATTATTTTACATACAGACTTAAACTGAGTGTCATAATTTAACAAGGAATCGCATAAATAAAACATTATAGAGAAAAAGAGCACAATAATTAATGCATAACTTACAAAATAACTACTCTCACAAACAGCAGCCAAACTGGCAACTCTGACTCGTACAGGAACTAGCTACCGTAAACATCGGGAATCAGCGAGAAGCTTCGTGACTACCTAACTACTAAATCCCGCTTCTTAACACTATCCCCCCTCCCTAGTCACTTGTCGTCCCGACAAAGCTACACATTATATACCAACATGAGCCTTAACTCTAATGAAACATCTAACTATACACAAAATAATCCTTCAAGTTATCAGGTCTTTTTTTATGCCACCTCCAACGTCATCCTTGCTCCTCCACACAGTCCACTCCTCCTGGAAGGTCTTGGTCCTCTTCCTGATTCACTTCTTCCCACGCGAAACTGTCACCATCTTCTTGCACTTCAACTCCGTTGTCTCCTGCAACATCTTCGCCTGTGGTTAAGCATGATTCCTGGGAGACGTCCCAGCTGTAAGGTCTTGGCCCATGGTACTGCCACAGACAGTTCGTGTGTACCACCAGGTGGTCTTTCCATTAACAAGTCAACAGGTAAGCATAACTCATGGCCCAACATCAGTCTTGCAGGGGTGTAGACTCATGGGATGCAGACCGATATGCCATCAGCAACGTAGACAATTTCTGGTCCCATTCTGTCTGTCCCTCTATACTGTTCTTTGCCAGCTCTTGTCCCTGGGTCCAGTTGAATTTCTCCACTATCCCATCTGACTGTGGCCTTAGTGGGATCGTCCTGGTCTTCTTGATCCCAATAACTTGCAGCACTCACTGAACACAGCAGACTCAAAGGTTCTACCCTGGTCTGAAAGTAGCTTTTTTGGCATCCCAAAACAACAGAAAAATTGATCAACCAACACCTGAGCAACAGTCACAGCCTCTTGACCAGGGATAGCATAGGCTTCTGGCCACTTTGCAATGTAGTCCAATGGCAACACATATATACCGGTTTCCTTTTTCAGTGAGTGGCAAAGGCCCAGCAATGTCCACCGCGACTCTTTCCATCGGTGCACTCACTTGGTACAGCTGAAGCGGGGCGCAACCACGTTTCTTGGGTCACTTCTTGGCACAACATACGTCACAGGCCTGACACCGCTCTTCAACATCCTGACACATGCCAGTGCAGAAGAAACCTCTGTCACAGCTGGCTTAGAGTTTTCTTCACTCCCAGGTGCCCACTAGTGATCTGGTTATGAGACTCATCCAAGATCTCAGACCTCATCTTCTTCGGAACCACCAGCTGCCATTACTTGATGAGGCCATCGGGTATCTGTCACTGATGCTCCAGTAGTCCATTTTCAAATGAAGAAGATCCCACTTACTCCAGTAACTCCTAGTCACAGGGCTTAATCTGGAAACTTCTTCCCAAATTGGGCACACTGTACTCCGCTGCAGCCACTCTAGCACTGATTGTAAATCTGCATCATCCATCTGCATCTTCTTCGGGTCTTCTGCATCTGTCACTGCAGTATGGCTGCATTTCTTACTATGATCTTTTTTATTACGCTGCCGGCACTCTGGATCACAAGGCTGATGACACAGACTATCAGCATTGCCATGTACCCGCCCAGGACAGCGCTGCACCTCATAATTGTGCTGGTCTAGCTTCCCGAGCCAGCGTGCCGGTTGTCCTTTCAGGATTCTTTAGCATTTCCAGCCCCTTGAGTGCCGCATGGTCTGTCCTGATGATGAAGTAGGACCCATACAAGTAGGGATGGAAGAACTCAAGGATCTTCATCACTGCCCAAGAGCTCCTTACGGGTCACACAGTAGTTCCACTCCAGTGGGCTGAGGTTCTTGCTGTAAAATGCCACCACATACTTTTTTTCATCCTTCTTCTGTGACAGGACTCCACCTATACCATGGTCACTAGCATCACAGTCCAAGGTAAATGGCTGACTCTGATCAGAGTACGGCAATACTGGAAAGCTTGTCAGTGCATGTTTGAGTGCGTCAAAGGCTTTCTAAGTCTCTGCTGTCCACGCAAACTTCTGCCTCTTCCCCAACAGCTTGTGAAGAGGTGCAGCTATCGTTGCAAAGTCCTTGACAAAACGCCGATAGTAGTTGCACAATCCCAGGAAGCTCCATAGCTCTTTCACACAAATTGGAACCAGCCAGTTTTCCACAGCTGCCACATTCTCTGGATCAGTATAGACGCTGCACTCGCCTACGATGTGTCCCAGGTACTTCATTTCCTTCTGAAACAGGTAGCACTTCTTGGGGTTAAGCTTGAGGTGCGCTGCTCAGATCTTGCTCAACACCTCAGACAGCCTCTCCAGTTCCTGGTCAAAAGTTCGTCCAAACACAATTACATCATCCAGATAGATGAGAGCTGTCTACTAGTGTAGGCCTTCAAGTATGCAGTCCATGAGATACTCAAAAGAAGCTGGGGCATTGCTTAGGCCAAATGGCATCACAAACTGCCATAAACCCCACCCATATGAAAAGTCTGTCTTCTCTTTGTCCTTCTCTGCAACCTTGACCTGATGATATCCTGCCTTCATGTCTAGTGTGGAGAACCACTTAGCACCTGACAGAGCATCCAGGATGTCATCAATTCTTGGCAAGGGGTATGCGTCCTTTACTGTCACTTCATTCATGGCTCAATAATCTATACAGCACCTTGCTAAGCTCTCCTTCCTTACTAGAACTACTGCTGATGCCCAAGGACTGCTGAACTTTTCTATCGCTCCTTGACTTTGGAGATTCTCCATCACTTTCTTCATTTCTTGCAGTTGGAATGGCGCCATCCTCTGCGCTGGCTGTTTAATCGGGCAGTGATCCCCAGTGTCTATACTATGCTCCACCAATCAGTGGAGTAGACATAAGCAAACTTCATCAGCAGCTGCCCCAACTTAAGCACTTGTGGGACATCCAGGCCTTGGCAACCCCTTGAGAAAAGGTCTTGTAAGTGCTCTGGCAGATACCCATCTTCTTTGATTATGCTTCTTTTACAGGCCTCCCTCTGGTGCCACTCAGGATCCACCACCTAGCACAACCCCACAATTTCTTCCTTGTTGATCTTCAGTGGCTCAAGGGAGACGTTGGGCACCACAACCGGCACTTCATCTGCATCTGTTTCCATCAGAGTTCTCCCCACCATCACCCCAACCTTTGTCTTGCACTGTACATTAGGCTACACCACCCCTAGACAGCTGTCAAAAGAGCCACTCACCTTACACTGGAGCAACAGTTCTGATTTTGGGGGTATCACTGTAGTGCTAAGTGCCCTCACTTCGCCATCAGAACTGGTACGTTTCACTGCCGTGACGGGAACCGACTTTACTCGAACCTTCAGCTTCATGGAGCAGAAGCCCAGCTCACACCCCATGGACATCAGATAGTCCATACCCAGAAGGTAAGGATCTTCCATATCGGCCACGTAGACTGGAATAGTAGCCTCTTACCCTGCCACTTCAAACCAGACATCCAGGGGTCCCCTCAGTTCTGCACAGTGCCCAGTTGAGCCACACAGTTGTTCTGATGACTCAGGCAGATATCGATGATGTAACACATCAAGTATCAAAAAAGTCTGCTCTGAGGCCGAATCAATCAACAGGGAACACTTCTTTCCGTCTATCCTTTCATCTATTCGCACACTGTTGATTGCCGTTCTCTTGCATTTTCTTGGTGGTGGGGCGACTTGGGAAAAGCCGGCTGGTGGTTGCCCCTTAACACCAGCCTCTGCTAGTTTTCTGCTCCTTTCTGGTCTTCTGCAGCCTTCTTCTTATCATCCTTTTTCTTCTTTGGACACTCAGAACTGAAGTGTCCCACCTCACTGCAAGTCCAACATGCTTTTGTTACAATTGAGGATTTCCTTGCACTACACTGTTTTTACTCCTTCTTCCATTTGTGACAATCCTTCTTCTTGTGTCCCGGCTTCCCACAGAACCAGCAGCCTCCTCCAGTCTTCGCCTGTTCCCTCGTCCACTTGTAGCAGTCCTCTGTTGTGTGTCCTGGCTTTTCATAGTATCAGTAACTTCCTAAAAATTTTTCCATTTGACATACGTGCCCCTTCCTTGCCTTGAATCTTGCACTATGACCTGCCTGAAAAGTGAATGTACTGGACCTGACGTAGGACTCAAATTTTAGAGCCCTGGCTAGTGTCTCCTGCATGCTTCTTATTTGTGCCTGTTTCACTTGCACTTTCAACTCTGCACTATCAAGAGCATCAATGAACTGGTCCCTCAGAAGAATAGCCAACATGTTAGGTGCTGCTCCAGGGTACGCCTTATATGCTATACTCTCCAGGTCATGAGCAAGCTGCTGTAGAGATTCACCTCGGGCCTGTTCACGAGTCCGGAATCTTGCTCTGTAAACCTCAGTCTGGTACATGGTTCCGTATCTGCCCTCCAGCACTTCTACTAGATACTGATAACTGTTCCTCTCCATCACTGACATCTGGCTCAGAATTCCATTGTGGCACCCTTAAGGCTAGTAGCAAGTTGCACTGCCCTCTGCCTATCATCCCAACCATTCTGATCAGCAAAAAACTCAGACTGTGCACAGTAAACTTCCCAAGATACTCTACCATCAAATTCGTGAAGTTTCTTTGTAATTGGACCTTCATTATAGCCATGCACTTCACTGGTTTGGGGCCTAAGAACTGGGGCATCAGAAATTAAGTCTAGGACTTGAAACTTCTGCATTCTGAGTATTCAACCCTGTAATGCTACCTTTACATGCCTGGGATCCCTCAAGATTCACCATACACTGTCCATTCCTTTCGTATGCTCCCTGTACATTAACCTGAAGCTCAGCAGTGCAATATTTCTTTACAGCCTCAATTTTCTCACTAATTATCTTCACATTGTCGACTACATGTATCAGCTGGTTATCTACATGCTGTCTGCACTCCATCACTATTCCCTCACTAGACTTCAGCTAGTTGTCCACATGCTGTCTGCACTCCGTCACTCTTTCGACACTAATTGTCTTCAACTGGTCGTCTACATGCTGTTTACTCTCCATCACATTATTGCTTACCTCATACTTCTGCTCCTCTAGTTTGGCAACTACTTTCTCCTTAAGCTGTTGCCATTCTTCCTTCATTTCCCCCATGAATGCATCTAGCTGTCCATGCACCTGTAGTTGTACTTCCCTCTGTTTCTCCTGCAATGCCTCTAGAGGTTGTTCATATCATTCTTTTTGTTCTTCGTTCTGTGCATGCAGTTGTTCTTTGATTTCGTTCCTGAGCTCTTTCTGTTTATTGAGCCTGTAATTGTTCTTGGAGTTCTTTCTGTCCTTCATTCTGTGCTTGTAGTTGGACACTTTGTGCTTGTAATTGTTCTCTGCGTTCTTTCTTTGAAGCTTGTAATAGCTTCACAATTGTAGCCAGGGACACCTCCTCCTCCTGCCCAGCTCGGGATCATGTCTGCACACCTTCTGCCTCCACGTCGAAGGTTAGACTCACCGCAGCCCTAAATCATCCACACTTCTGACACCTGTGTTATGTCCCCGTCCCACACTGCCACAGGCTTCAACAGCAGTAGTTCAGTACAAGAAGGACATTGCCCAGTGAGTTGTTCTTCCCATAGTCAGCCATTAGGTGAACAGTACACAAGATCAGCCCAGGCATGATAAATAAACAGTGGCTTCTTAAATTCACTGTCTTTATTTTCCAAAGAATTACACTGAATGCTTTCCAACTTCACTTCACTATTCTCACAAGCACTGGAGCTATACAAACTTTACTAACTGCAATTACACTTAATGCTTGGCAATACTTCACTGTTTTCACAAGTACCGATATGTACAAACTTCAATAACACTTCACTGTTTTGCCAACAACACTTCGCTGTTTTAACAAGTACCAAAATTATACGAGCTTCCCTGACACTGCACTACACTCAAACTAAACTGAAAACTGACTGAACTTGCTCTAGTCTCCCATCCTTATATAACTTTCTTTGCTTCTCCAACATTCTAAGACTTGCTGGTCCTGTACCTTCTCCTAGCAACAACCAATTTGGAGACATCCAAAACATGCCAGAGTGTTCTTACATTACATATCACTGTAAATTATTTTGCATACATATTTAGACTGAATGACATAAATCAACAAGCAATCACATAAATAAAACATTATAGAGAAAAAGAGCACAAAAATGAATGGATAACTTACGAAATAACTATGCTCACAAACAGCAGGCAAACTGGCAACTCTGACTCATACCAGAACCAGCTACCATAAACAATGAGAATCAGCGAGAAGTTTTGAGACTACCTAACAACCAAATCCCGCTTCTGAACAATACACATTGCTGGTGTGAGGCTTGCCCTACCGCACTTCCTCCTTTCTCTCTCCTCAATCTCCTCGCATTCTCCACCTCGCTATATTTTCCACTATAACAATTTTTTTAACCTATGATTTGTACTTTTTTATCATAACAAATGTGTACACACATGAAAACTTTAAATAATAATTAAGTAACTGATTTCCTCCTTCCTCCCTCCTCCACCTCCTCCCTTTCTCCACTCCCTACTTCCTCTTCCATCTCCTTGTCCGTGCCAAAATCCCCCTCCCCACGATTGTCAATACTTTCTGAATCATTCCCATCATGGGAAATAGCAGATGAACGTACAGGGGGAAGTGATGAGCACACAGTGGAGGACTCACGTGATCCACCCTCCTCATGTGACGTATAAATATTGACACTCATCATGGTGGTCAATTTCCTTAGAGGAAGAGTCACTTTCTCCACTCACAATTGACTATAATGTCACCTCGAGTTCTCTCCCTATTGCACTATCACTAAGGCTTTTCCTTTTCTGGCCTTTGGACTTAATTGGTGTTGAAGTCGGCAGATGGGGGTGCTTAGCTGAGGATCTGGACACAAGGAAAACTTTTTGTGTAGGTCTATCCATCACGGAGGTAAGCAGGTAACTGGAGTGTTACTTGGATGCATGCAGGAGAGTTCCCAGTGGCTAAGTGTGGTGACAATAGCCCAAATCCAAACAATGCTGCCAAGCACTAGATCACATATACATCCCACCCTGACATCCCTGGGCTGTCATGTATACATGACATTCAGATGCCAAGGATTAAACCACAGATGATGGACAACAAAAGGTTAGGGAAGGATGACGAAAACATTTTTTTTATGAGTAATCCATCGAAGATCAGTATCATGAGGCAAAGTTAAATATTTGGCCATTAAACTAGTTAGTGGCTGTGCACTCTTATGACTCCTTGTTAATTATAGAATTACAAAATACTAATGAAGATGCATTACTGCAACCACCTCAGTTACTTTATCTCATTTTTATAATTCAGTATACTGATTTTCCCAACTCCTGACACATTATTTTATTTTGTATGATTCAATGATGAGTGAGATCCCTCCCTCTTCGTCCTACAAAATCACATAACATTATTTGCCTGGCTGTCTGAAGTACGGTGATTAAAAGTTTTGATAATTCTGAATGTGTATCTACGAGTAATTACTTAAAATAATTCTGAACATGTACCTACCTACCTTTTTATTTTTTATTTTTAGATATTGCTTCAAGCAACAATGATTGTTTTCCAGGTGCTGAGCTCATGAAAAACCTGCAATAATTTCACTGAAGAGGAAGAATGAGTGTGTTTGTGTCAAAAAGAGATGATTTACCAACTGCAAAGTAAACATTTACTTCTGTCAAAAATCTGTCATTCTTATATAAAAATATTTTTTACCATGGCTGAAAAAAAAAAAAGACTTGAAAATCGATTCCTCTCTAGAGAAGCGATTGTTCGATGCTAACATAAGAAAGATCATATTTCTGGTTTCCAGAGGAAATACTGATGTGGGAAATATTTTCCCCAGAGCATTTGCACTCTCAACTTTTTGAAATAGTCATCCCTGGTTAGAGAGCAGAGGAAAACCTGAGATTGTTAATACCTATTCAAGCGATTTTTATAACCCAGAAATTACGTTCTCTTTAATAATTCTTATTATTAATAAATTATATGCTTCTGCGTCTAACCCTCGTGGACAACTATCTTGTAAATACATGAAATTATTTGGAAGATTCCATTGACCTAAACTGCGTCTGCACATTAGATGACGTGACTAAAGGATGAGAAGCCTCACATGAAAAGCAGATGTGGGTTATATATATTTACACAGATAAAGGGAATATTTGGGTTGGATTTAATTTAATTAAAACTAAGATCAGTTAGTTAGGTTTGCTCTGAATATCATGATGTAATTTAACTGTGTTTAGCATTGTCATTGATTAGCTCTTTCGCATGTGGATAAGTTAATAAGTTTTGTGGGACATGATGTGCTTGCTTTTTTCCCCTCCCCCCCTGCCTGCCGCGCGCTCCAAATATGTGTATTCTCAGCTTATTTTCACCACCCGAACATATTTATTTTGCCACAGAACCCACATATTCATATTCGTCGATGTTTGTTCTACGTGATAAGCAAAAATAAACACACACAAAACACGCTATACGTATGTTAGGGTCGTGTGAATAAACATTCAAGAGCATACTTTTCACTTCCCAACATCATAAGTCGAATGTTTACTAATCAATCTCTACATGTTAAGCCATCATTGGAAAGAGAATTTTATTAGCTTTCGAATGCTGGAGGTCCCCTTTTGATACGAGGTATGGTGTTCAAGCAATAAGCAAAAAAATAAAACCCATTTCTGACAGACAACAGATTTTTTTTTTACTCGGGGAGCTCTAGTGAAAAACTTTTCGCACCACTGTCATGTTTTTAGTTTATCATCCTATGCAGAATTTTATTGGCTTTCATTTCAACCCGCAACTGTTATCCTAGGCCTCATAGTTTTCGAGAAAAATGCAAAAAAACTACGGTGCACCCATGTCATGTGGTGACTATAGAGGAGTTTCCTGCCTTCCTCTAAGCTACTGCATGTATTTCACCAATTCTTTGTACACTAGATATGCACACTACAGTATATTCACTTGATTCACTGTCACTATTATTATAGCTGAATACTCACATTTGGTGCAGGGTAGAGGCATTGTAGCTGATTAGTAACAGTAGCATAATCTTTGTTGGGCCAACAGTTGATAATGACCAGGATTGCTTCACAAACATCAAATACAGTAACCTCTCAAATAACGCAAGGGTTAGGTTCCTGAAGAGGTCGTGTTAGTTAAAAATGCGTTTTTTAAACATAATTTTCCCATAAGAAACAATGGTAATATTGGGGGTTACGTTCCTGGACTCTGGGAAAGTCTACCCATTTGGGGAGTTATGCTACTCTAAACTTAAAAACAACAATATTAATTTGAAGGAAAATTCATGTAAAAAACAAAAACAGTATATCTGGGGAGAAATAAACAACATTTGAGCCTTTGTTGGGCCGAAGCGTTGTTTACTTCTCCTCAAATACATACTGTTTTCGTTTTTTTCGTGGATTCTCTTTCAATTCTGCTTCATTCACGGCATTGTGAAAGTTTCTCAACATTACTAATACATTAGTAGGTCCTAAAAACACTACAGTAAAAGCAACATTTTCATTACAGTAAGTAGGTCACAAACAATAGCAACACAGCTTCACTTCATCTCTGCATCACTCATCGTCTGCTGCTGTCCATCTTTACCCCTCTACCCCACCTCCTGCCGCTCCCCACCCTAAATTTGTTGTCTCTCCTCAATCTGCTGTCCTTCCTCTTCCTCTGACTCCCATGCTACTGGTGATGAAGATAACTCCCTTAAGTTTTCTGTCTTCTTAATAAAGAACTGCTCTATCTTGGTCTGAGTGGTTTTCTTCTTTCTGTTCTGCAGCATCAAGTTGTAACAATTTAGATCTACCATTACTTTCCTGGCCAAATTTTGTCCGAAAATGAGCCAAATTGATCAGAATGGGCCAAACTTCATTTTCGAATATTATAGTTCGAATAAAACCAGTTTAAGCAACAGACAAATAAAAAATTGTATTTATGCATAAACTGCCACACACAGTCTATCTGCTCAGGACTGTCCAAGGCGCGCGTGGCTAATTTGAAACCATCACGTACGTGTAAAGTCGCGTTAAATCGAGAAACCCTTGTTATTTAACCCGCCCCGTCCCGGAGACGTGAATTCACGTCCTCACATGATGTGCACTCATGTCCCGGAGACGTAAATTAACGTGGCAACATTGCAAGGACATTGCAAGGTCCCTAATTTGCACAATTTTCAATTTTCACAAGTGATTTTTGGCACGTACACACGGGACACCTTCCTCTACAAGATGCCAGGCAGGGACAATGCCTTACCCAGCATGACCTCTTCCCCCCCCCACATGACCTTTTCTCAGCAATTCACCTGTTATCAGTGACCTGGCCAGTAAAGCCATGTCATGCCACGGTACGAAATTCAGGGCCAGAGTGATACCCCAATCAATGACAATGTGGAGGACAAACATTAGAGGAAGAAACAGTCAGAAATGATGATCAGGTAATGTGGCAAAAAAAGGTCAGGAATGGTGATGAGTTAGTGAGTGAAACAATGCTTATAATGCCTATATTACCATTTGAAACCCAATATACTCTCGTACTACATATAAATTCGTACCAAATAAATAAATAAATACCGTTTATGAGTGGTGTAGAATAGTTATCCTCCCATAGAACTCGTTTTCTTTGCAGCCAGCCTGATAGAAAACCCAGTCAGGTAAGGAGGTACTCGTACCTGGATCAAGTATTTTAAACCTCAGGTGAACGATTTCTCTATGAATTTTCGATGTTTCTCACCAAAAGCGGATGTTTGAGCCAAAAAAAAAAGGTCCAAAAATGTTGGGACTGGGGCGTACCACTGCCCAGAAACGTTGGGATGGGGCGGATTAAACATATCTCCTTAAATATTTGCTCGTGTTAAAATGAAAACACGTTTTTTTAAACTCGTGTTAGTTGAGAGGTAACTGTATCCTATTGCAAACACCAAATCTAATCACAACAGTGTCCAAACACTATACACAAGCACTACGGGTATAGTGAAATGTGTTGCATGGCAGGGACGGGAGTAAGAATGGAAATTTAAAGGGACAGAGCTGCGCAGTACCTTCCCCACTGTCCGCTCTCTTGCTGGTATCAGGACCCACAGTTGCCAACGCATTACTTTTGACAAGGAGCAGGGAAGCTATGACGCCTCCAAAAATGATGCCTATCGGCCAAAAACTTTTCCTCTGATGAAAGTTTTATGCTTTAATGACATTAAAAACGTCGAGTATAGTCACAGCCACACCCATATGACGACAAACGCGTCATCGTGTACAAAGGGGTTAATACAAGTCTATGAGCAATCAGAGGCCTGCCACGTTAGTCACTTTCGTCCTAGACTTTGTCGAGCTAGCACATTATAAATACACACCTCAAGGATGCTTGGATGCCCAGGCAAATGACCTAAAGTCAGGCTCGTCATCATCTCGCTGTCCAATTCTTTCTAGCTACGTAACCTTTATGAATTGGCCAATTCAATGGGGGATTAGTTAAGAGACAGGAGAGTAATAATTAAGTGAGTTAAAGTATCAGTTATGGAACACTTAAATCTAAGAGACTTATGTGAATTTACTTAAGGACAAATTTTTGGTGCCTTGAGTGAAGACCTACAATTTGTTTACCAGAAATTTCTTACATTTTTGGTGTCGAGTGAAGATACTGTCTATCTGTCTATCTATAGCCAGACGCCCTAATCCTGCAAAGGGTGGCCACAGACAAAACGCCTCCAAGTCGCTCTGTCACCCACAATTTGACTACCCTCCCCCCAACTCACCCCCCCTCCCTCATATACCTCTCAACTCCATTCCTCCACCTCATCCTCAGTCTACCCCTCCCTCTCCCTCCCTCCACCTCACCTACATACACCCTCTTAGTCAGTCTTTCATTCTCCATTCTCTCCACATGTCCAAACCACCTCAGTGTATTTTTTCTAATCTTCTCAACCACATCCACATCCACATCCACCCCACACCGTTCCTGTACTTCTTCATTCGTCAACCTGTCCCTCCATGTCACTCCACATACTCCTCTCAAGTAACTCATTTCCACTGCTCTCACTCTTGACCTGTTCCCCTCTTGCAAGGTCCATGCCTCGCTTCCATACGTCAGGGATCACAATACTATCATGCAGTGACTTCTTAACTCCCATACTCACCTCCCTATTTCTCATCACTGCTTTCAGGGAACCAGCAACCTTCCTTACCTGCTGTACCCTTTCATGCACTTCATCCCCCAAAGTTCCATCCTTACTCATCACACTACCCAAGTACTTGAATACACTCACATTCTCCATATCCTTACCATCCAGCCTCACTGTACATTCTGTGACTTTATTCCTCTCAAACACCATAACTTTACTTTTGTTTACATTAACTTTCAGCTTCCTCCTCCTACACACTGTCCCAAATTCATTCACCAAACCTTGCAACTCCCATTCATCTTCACTCAACAGTACTGTATCATCAGCAAACAACAACACCGGAATCTTCCAAATCTCACCCTCATTCATTACAGCCACCCCCACATCCACTGCCCTACCTTGCACCTCCTTCACAACGCCATCCATGTATACATTAAACAGCCTTGGAGACATCACACAACCCTGTTTCAGTCCCACATTGAGATCAAAGAACTCACTTAGCTTACCATCCACTCACACTGTAGCCCTAGCTCCTTTGTACATACTCTTCACAACATTCAACAATTTCCCCTCCACCCGATATATTCTTAACCCCTAGGGTACGCAATGCTCCAGCCTTGACTGTCCCCCAGGATGCAAAAACAGGCCAATTTTTTTATTTCCTCAAAGGTTAAAAGTTTTATGCCCGATTTATAGAGCTTGAATTTACACACCTGAAAACGCAAACCCACCCTCCTAGACCCAATAGTTACCGAGCTATGGTCCGTCAAAGTTTATAATAGTTACCCGTCGCGGCCCCAGCGAGAAAGAAAATGTCGCTTGCACCTGTTTTCTTCGCAATAATACGTACAAAAATCACCAAAATCAATTTTTTTTTGGTGTGTATAGATGTTATAAACCATTGTAATATTCTTAGAAAAAAATAAGATAGTAACAAACCCCCTAAATAAATATGATAAATAAAAATTATCCTTCCCTCCTCTCCTCTCCTCATACCTCCAGTCCCCTCCCTCCCCTTCCCTTCCCTTCCCTTCCCATCACCTAACCTCCCCTCCCCTTTCCTCTTCCCCCTTCCCTCCCCTCCGAGCTGTCAAATCTAGCAAGGGAAATAGGTCATGAACCCCCCTAATAAAAATATGATAAATAGTAAAAATTATCCTCCCCTTCTCTCCCCTCTTCAAACCTCCAGTCCCCTCCATCCCCTTCCCTTCCCTCCCCTCCATCCCCTTCCCTTCCCTCCCCTCCTCTCTCCTCTCCTTCCCTACCCTCCCCCCTCCCCTCCCCTCCGAGCTGTCAAATCTAGTTTTCGTTTCGTTTCGTTTCGTTTCGTTTTGAAGGCTCCAACATGCTTCCATGCGTCGGCATAAAATAAAATGTCTTTTTCAAGCGGGTTTCGACTAAAGACAGCTAAAGTAAATGTGGTGTGGATATCTATATGCAGACACCAATAGATTACAGGTAATGATTCAAAAATACGTGCCATAAAGCGTAAAAAATACACAAAATATTCGAGGCCGGGGTGGTGCTAGGGAGTGCGGGTAGGGGGTGGGGGGTAGGGGGAGCTGGTAAGGCCATGAGGGGGTGGATTGGGATCGAGGGATGGGAGGAGACCACCACAAGACACAAAGGAAGGGCCAAAGTGGAGTACGAGGACATGGAGGGATGGTAGGGGGGAAATACCCTCCCCCCAGTTGACTGGGGAGGGGGACGTGGGGGGGATCCACATGGGAGGGGGGGATGCATGAGGAGGGGGTGGGAGGGGTTGTTGTGGTGGTAAGAACGGTGGGAGGTAGGGTAGTAACAAGGTAGTGGAGTAGAAGGACATAGCGAGAGGGAGGTGGGGGTACACCTCCCACCGCCTGGTTACGGGCCTGGGTCCCCCCTCCGGTGTGTCCAACACCTAGTTCTGATTGGTTAGAAGCCATCTACGTCACAGCTGGGGTGGAGCCAGCTGCCACCAGTTTTTGTGGATGTTGTACTGTCACGGGGTTTTTAAAATATCACAGGGTTTTTTAAATAAATGCTAAATATTATTTAATTGATAATAATATTCAATAATATTGAAGAGCAGGGACAATGATTGTCTTACTAAATCATGCAACGATTACTTTACACTGACTTCTTCCTTTGATTCTCTAAGAACGAGAATTTATAAACTTCCTCAACAGTACACAGCAGAGATTAATTACTCAATTGCTGTTTCTTAGTACTGTTAGCCTCTGGAGAAAGTTACTTCACCCCTGACAATAAATAACTAATATTAATAATATCAGGCTCTTGCTGGTGCATAACTCCTAGGAGGCACAACGGATTTTAAGTTTAATACAAGACTGGCCTAAGTACCAGTTATAAATAGCAAAACGTTTATGCAAGCTAGGAGCTATATGGAAAATAAGCTTAATTGTGGAGAAATGAAACAAGAGTTTACATTACATTAAGCTCAAAAAAGGGAACTGTTAAATTTATTGATTACAAAATAAATTTAACGTTACATTTCAAATGAAATCAAATAGAGATCCTACTCACTCACTCACTCGAGCTAAATTCTTACGCCTAGGAAAAACACCTTAACTAAGCTCTTAAAACTAGGATAATACAAAAAGGAAATACTAGTCGATGAATGCGGTGTATCACCCAACAAGGGTGGGAGCACTGGGGAACCGTACTAGTGGAGCTTGGGTGCTAGCTGACCTCTCCTCTCACACTTCTGGAGCACAGGACCTCACTCCGTCACAGCAAACACTCAACTCAATAAGTCGTGGGAAACAAAAGCAGAGCACTAGGCCGCATTTTTCTAACGGTCGAGGCAAGCAGGGGCGAACAATAAAGAAACAATAGTATCGCTCAGTAGAGCACTTAGTGACGTGCATTAAATCGGTCACTTTTGAAACAGTGACGAATGTTTTGAAAAGTATACCCCGAAATGGAGAGAGAAACGGTTAACTGAGCGATACACAGTGAGTTTTCCACTAATAGTTCGTGGCTTCTCACAAAAGGGAAATGTTGCGAATTTGATTCGTGACATTACGCCCCTACAAAATAAAATTTTTTCATTATGGGAAAAATTTGTGGATATATATATATATATATGTACACATCCTAACTCAGTCACACAAGATTCACACTGTGGTGTGTGTGCTATCCTGCTACAGGAGAAAGTCGCAGTCGCCAGTGAGCGAAAAAAAACCTCGTATTTACGTTAATAGAAGCAAGCTTGAGGGAAAAACTCTATGACGACGGTGAAAATCCTGTACTCAGGTCAAACTGAGCGAAAAGTCGCTACATTTACACTGACAACTAATTGTTGTGTAGCGTGGTGTATGTAATACATGGTGTAGGTGTGACAGTTGTAGTGTAACTGTACCTACGTGTAAAATAACACAGTAAATAATAATATGGCGACGACGAAGGCAGAGGAGAAGAGGCGGCAGCGTGCGGCAGATGATCAGCTGGCCCGCACAGCTAAACTGCTACACCCATTGCTGTACCTGCAAAACCAATTAAGGTGGAGCATCAAAATGTCAATTAGACAAAATTCTTATTAAGTTACAATTACTCTCTCTGCCTAGCAATCAGTACATGCTACGAAAAGTACGCTCTGGCTGAAAAATACAAGTGACAGCCTAAGCTTCGTACATTCGAGGTCGCCATTAATTATAGCACACGATTACTGTCAGCAAGTTGAGAATCCTCTTGCAAACTCGGGTCTTCCATAGCCTCGAACCGCACACGGGTCCTCAACCTGTGCCTTAACCTACAGTACTTATATTAATATCAGGGAGCTGAGAATCCTTGTACAAACTCGGGTCTTCCATAGCCTCGAGTCGCCTCTGCGGAGTTCTCACTTCCCCCTTAACCTACAGTACTTATAATAGTATCGGGGAGCTGAGAATCCTTGTGCAAACTCGGGTCTTCCATAGCCTCGAGTCGCCTCTACAGAGTTCTCTCTCAAACTTCCCCCTTAACCTATAGTGCTTATATTAGTATCGGGGAGCTGAGAATCCTTGTGCAAACTCGGGTCTTCCATAGCCTCGAGTCGCCTCTACAGAGTTCTCTCTCGAACTTCCCCCTTAACCTACAGTACTTATATTAGTATCGGGGAGCTGAGAATCCTTGTGCAAACTCGGGTCTTCCATAGCCTCGAGTCACCTCTGCGGAGTTCTCTCTCGAACTTCCCCCTTAACCTACGGTACATAATATGTATGTACAGGCCCTGGACATAATGTGTCCTGTGGGGCCAATGGGCGAGACGTCAGGTCTGCACCCACTTCACCACTACCCTGTCTCTCAACTGTCTCAGAGATTACAGGTGTGGTTATGAATGGCACAGGAAGGACATATCCCTGATTAGTGGTGTTACTTTGACACACACTGCAGGAACGGACAAAACTATCTATGTCCCGTCCCATCCCTGGCCAGAAAAAGTCAGCTCGGATACGGCCCTGGGTCTTCCTTTTGCCCATGTGACCTCCTGAGGCTGAACAATGACCCCATTCTAACACTGCTTGGCGGTACTTGGCGGGGAGGACAAACTGCAGTCGAACCTCGCCCTCGGGTGTTCGTGACTCACGGTAGAGCCGTCCTTGTTTGTGAAGGAACTTGGCTCGACCTCCCCGTGAATACTTAATCACTCGACCCTTTTGTTTGTTCCGCACGGCAGCAAGTGTCGGGTCAGAATGTTGTTCTTGTACAACAAGTTGACTACACATCAGATCTTGCGGCGATTCAATGATCACTGGGTGACACAGTCTGGAGCCTCAGCCATGGCTCGTGTTACCGCAGCAGCCGAAGTCTGAGTAGCGTCATCATCGGAGCAACTATCCTTGACTCCGTGAATGTTGCCTACAATTAGGTCAAATAAAGGTTCTGGCATGACAACTGCAAGTGTCGTACCAGCATAAAATGGAGATGCCACCTGGATACATGCCTCAGGGAACAATCTCACTGATCCATCAATAAGGTTTGCATGGATCTGTTGACCTGTATACTGCTCAGGCCGAACTAGACTCTGCTTGACAGAGCAACCTGAGGAACCATTATCTCTCAGGACCTTCACAGGAATGCCTCCCACAAACCCTGGCTGAACAAGGAAGGTACTATCACCTGTGGAAGGGCCTGTGGAGGAAGCCGCTAGCCACTCATGAGGCTGCTGAATTGATGCAGCAAACATTGTGCCTTGAGAATTATATTGGGAAGATGGAACATTGGCCATCTGTGGAGGGGGGTTCACTGTCACTGTGGGACTATTGAACTGTGGGAAAGTACCCATACTGGTAGGGACGTGACCACCGTGCTGCTGCTGAGGAATGAAGGCTGCGCTTGCTTCCTGCTTCTTTTGAGCTGGTGGTGAAAAAGTTTGTCCCGACGGTCGGTTGCGTGGCTGATACTGCTGCTGGTTAGGGTACTTGTTGTACCTCTTCCACTCAGGTTTCTGAGTGTTTTGCCCCTGGTCCTTCCACTGTGGTTTTGGACCTTGGCCGTTATTCTGAGAATGGCCTTGTTGCTGGGGTTCAGTCTGAGACGATTTCCCAGACTTATCAGGTTTTCTGCTCCAGGTGTTTTGCTTACGAGTTTGATACCCGTATGCAGTAAAGAATGCGTCAGCCTTTTCTGCCATTTGGCTGGCATCTTTCACCTGGCAGATCTTAAGCTGTCCTATGAGCTCAGCAGGCCACGACCTCTCTAGCTGTGTACACAGCATAAGGTCAATTATCCCCTCACGCGTGGAAGGAGTTTCATCTTTCTCCATCCACTCATTTAAGTAAGCAGTGAGACGATCAAGGAACTGAACAGCTGTCTACTTGTCTTGGAGACGAGCTCGCATGAACTGAACTTGGCGTCGCCTACTGTGAGACCATACGCCTTAATGAGTGCAGCTTTCATCATCTCATATGTGAGATTGTCCTCACGAATTCTGTGGAGAATATCGAGGGCAGGGCCCTCAAATAAACTAAGAAATTGGAGCCGCTTAGCTGCCTCATCCAGTTGATACATGTCTGCCATGTCCTCAAAACGAGCTATGTACGGCTCGATTCGCTCGCCTTCCTTGTATGAAGGAAGCTTGATGCGTGGGGTCGCCAGGACATGTGTAGGAAGAGCGCTAGTGGAGCTTGGATTAACTGCACCAGATGTATCTGAAGCCAAGGAATCTCGCTTGAGCTTCAGCACTTCAAGTTCATGTTTTTCGCGTGCTTCTCGCTCGGCACGTTCGTGTTCTCGTTCTCTGTCTCGTTGTTCACGTTCGTATTCGCGCTGTTCTCGCTCTTGTACTAGCTCGTGTTCGCGCTGTTGTCGCTCGTTTTCGCGTTGTTCTCGCTCACGTTCATGTTGTTCGCGCTCGTATTCGCGTTCCTTTTCGCGTTCCTCACGCTGTTCTCGCTCGTATTCGCGTTCCTTTTCGCGTTCCTCACGCTGTTCTCGCTCGTATTCGCGCTGAATCTTACGCTCTTCACGGGCATCATTCTCGCGCTGCTGCTCCTGATTATGCCGTGAGAGTATATACTCTTTAATTTTGGTTGGGTCCGAAAGACCCATTTCTTTGCCTTCCTGTAAAAATACAGTGGTAGCCATGGCGCTAATTTATTAAGCAAACGAAACTGAGTACTGACTGCTTTGCAAACGAATGCTAATGACACAAGTAAAGAATACAGACTCAAGCTAGTGGTGACCAGTCTTATCTAGGTAACTGGAAAGGAATAAAGCAAAAATGCAAATAACTGGGAAGACTCAATAATTAACACAATGGGTACGGCGGGTACCCAGGAGCGAATAAAATTGTCTGGCGTTACCAAGAATAAACTAGAGTTAAGTACTCTATTGATTAATAAAGCAAAAATTCACTTGCTAAATTAACGGTAACCACCAGTAAACTTGTGCCTATAAACTTTGATGTATAAACTTTGATGATAAATTCCTAAATATGAACGAGTGAGTACTATCTCGTGAATAGCTTTAGAGCTAGGAGTTAATATCCTGGAATGAGGTCGCCAATTGTCACGGGGTTTTTAAAATATCACGGGGTTTTTAAATAAATGCTAAATATTATTTAATTGATAATAATATTCAATAATATTGAAGAGCAGGGACAATGATTGTCTTACTAAATCAAGCAACGATTACTTTACGCTGACTTCTTCCTTTGATTCTCTAAGAACGAGAATTTATAAACTTCCTCAACAGTACACAGCAGAGACTAATTACTCAATTGCTGTTTCTTAGTACTGTTAGCCTCTGGAGAAAGTTACTTCACCCCTGACAATAAATAACTAATACTAATAATATCAGGCTCTTGCTGGTGCTTAACTCCTAGGAGGCACAACGGATTTTAAGTTTAATACAAGACTGGCCTAAGTACCAGTTATGAATAGCAAAACGTTTATGCAAGCTAGGAGCTATATGGAAAATAAGCTTAATTGTGGAGAAATGAAACAAGAGTTTACATTTCATTAAGCTCAAAAAAAGGAACTGTTAAATTTATTGATTACAAAATAAATTTAACGTTACATTTCAAATGAATTCAAATAAAGAGATCGTACTCACTCACTCACTCGAGCTAAATTCTTACGCCTAAGAAAAACACCTTAACTAAGCTCTTAAAACTAGGATAATACAAAAAGGAAATACTAGTCGATGAATGCGGTGTATCACCCAACAAGGGTGGGAGCACTGGGGAACCGTATTAGTGGAGCTTGGGTGCTAGCTGACCTCTCCTCTCACACTTCTGGAGCACAGGACCTCACTCCGTCACAGCAAACACTCGACTCAATAAGTCGTGGGAAACAAAAGCGGAGCACTATAGTCGTTCTATTTTATCAAGGCAGTTTGGGTGGGACGCTCTGGGACCTCACACTGTTAGCTCTGTTGTCACATTGCCGCCGACACACGTGTAATTATTTGTGTTCACCTCTCTCTCTCTCTCTCTCTCACTCTCCTATTTTAAGCTAGTAACTACTTATAAATGAATTTTAAACACTCTGCATAGATGTAATTCAATAAAAAAGCTGTAGTGTAGTATACATCTCATAAGACTTGTCAGAGTTGCCTTTGAGACGTTGTCAGGTGGTGACATGAGGGACAGCCCTGCGTGAGTGGGTCATACTCGGTCAGTCTCCCGCCATGGAAGCTATTTTAAAAAAAGAAGAAAAAAACACACCTATAGACTTTTACCCCAGGGGTGGTGTGGAAAAAAAGTCGAAAACAAGAGAAAAAATTAAGAAAATACAATTAGTAGTAGTTAATAATAAATATGAGAGAGAGAGAGAAAGAGAGAGAGAGAGAGAAAGAGAGAGAGAGAGAGAGAGAGCGCACGTGTGTGGCGACGATGTGGCAACAGAGCTAACAGAGTGAGGTCCCAGAGAGCCCGACCAAACTGCCTTGATAAATAGAACGACTATAGGCCGCATTTTTCTAACGGTCGAGGCAAGCAAGGGCGAACAATAAAGAAACAATAGTATCGCTCAGTAGAGCACTTAGTGACATGCATTAAATCGGTCACTTTTGAAACAGTGACGAATGTTTTGAAAAGTATACCCCGAAATGGAGAGAGAAACGGTTAACTGAGCGATACACAGTGAGTTTTCCACTAATAGTTCGTGGCTTCTCACAAAAGGGAAATGTTGCGAATTTGATTCGTGACATGTACGATCGGTGTTGCTCGTCCTCTTAAGAAATTGCGCAAAAAGCACGATCGATGAGACTAGCACTTAAGGGGTTAATACCTTCCACATACCTTGCCTATCTATTCTGTCATAAGCTTTATCCAAGTGCATGAAGGCAGCTTACACTTTCTTTCCCTTCTCTAGATACTTCTCCACTAAACATCTTAGAACAAATATCTGATCCACACACCCTTTTCCCTTCCTAAATCCCCCTTGTTCTTCTCCAACTACCCCCTCTGTCATATGCCTAACCCTATCAATGAGTATTCTACCATATATTTTACAAGTCACACTAAGAAGGCAAATACCCCTATGGTTACAACATACTTCTCTCTCCCCTTTTGCTTTATATGAAGGAACAAATATACCTGATTTCCAGTCCTCTGGAGCCCTTCCCTCTTCCCAAGCCAATCTACACAACTTCCATATCCACTCCAGAACAATCTCACCGCCATACCTCAGCATTTCACCACACACTCCATCAATTCCTGGGGCCTTTCCCATCTTTATCTTCATTGCTTCCACTACTTCCTCCCTACTGATCTCTTCCTCCCTCCTCTCATCACTTTTTCTCCCAGCCATTCCCCAACCACTTATACTCGCATTGAGCTCACTCTCTACATTCAACAAATCCTCAAAGTGCTCCTTCCATCTCCTCAATTTCTCTCTCTTCTCCACCAGCAATCTATTATTCCTATCTTTCACTCCCCTACTATATCCCCTTTCACACTGCCTTACTTTCTTTACCTCCTTCCAAAACAATTTCTTACTCTCCCTCCATTTCACACTCACATTCCTCCCAAACTCTTCATCCACTTTCTTCTTACTCTCCTTCACCAGTCCCTTCACCTCCCTTCTCCTGCTCACATATACCTCTCTCTTCTCTCTCTCATCTTCTCCCTTACGTCTACTCGCTAACCATTCACCGCATACCTTCTTCTTTTGTTCCACAGCTCGTTTCACCTCATCATTCCACCATGCTGTCCCTTGCACATCCTTGGATCTCCTCCTCACTCCACAAACCACCTCACACACTGCGCCTATTTCTACCATGAATATCTTACGTAGGTCTTCCACCCCTTCCATCTGCTCTAGCTCATACCTTCCCAATCTTTCTTCCACTATGCTCTTATACTCCTTCATTTTCTCACTATCTTGCAATTTCTCCACTCTTCTCACAGGAGCTGCTTCCTCCTGTCTTCCCCTTCGTCTCCTCAACCACTTTCTTTGCATCTCCACCTTGGCCATCACTAAGTGATGGTCCGAGACTCCATTCCCCCACCATCTCCACACTCTTGCATCCAGCACTTGTCTTCTCATTCGCTCATCCACACACACGTAGTTTATCATTGCCTTTCATTCAACAAGTTCACCATCCATCCTCCTCATTACTCTCCATGTATGCCGGTGGATCATCTTATGCTGAAAGTAGGTATTGGCTATTGTCAACCCCTTACCAGCACAGATGTCCACAAAAAGCACTACCATTCCCAACTACTACAGCTGGCACATCCCACTGACCAACCACTCCATCCACTCGTACATTCCCAACTTTGCCATTCATGTCTCCAATCAAAAACACTCTCACTCCTCTCAAATTTGTCCATACATGCTTCTAATCTTGCCCAAAACTCATCTTTCACTCTTGCCACTCGGTCCTCTGTCGGAGCACACACACATACAATCGCCCACGCTTGTATACCTACTTTCATCCTCACCCATACAATCCTTGGACCCACTGTTCCATACTCTCTTATATTCTTCCACTTCTTGCTTATCATCAGACATACTCCCTCTCTTGCCCTCTCATTCTCATTAACTCCCGCAATTATACCTACACCATAATCCCATTCTCTCACCCTTTCACCTCTCCATTTACTTTCAGTCAATCCACATATATCCACTTTTGCATCCTCAAGCACCTGAACAATCTCTCTCTCTTTCACTTCATCATTCACTCCTCTCACATTCCATGTCCCCACCCTCAGAATGTTCTTTGTCTGTTCCTTAGTCGTCAACGTATGGTCCGTCCTGGTCCGAGGCGCTTTATTCGCTTGTTTAGTTAGTTCTTTTTACGGGGTGGGGCACTAACCCAAATGACTTGGAAAGTGTCATTACATTTTGGAATAATATTTTACAATTTTTTTTTAAGTAAGTACTTCACTCAGAACAACAAGGCATCAGCATACTGTAGAACTAGGAATGCAGAAGATTTATTTTCTTTTTCAACTATTTATGCGAAATTTTTCTTTCTGCAAGGGATAATTTTTTAGAAGGAAACATAAACTATAGTATCCAGTTTCAAATTACTGGCATTTGGATAAGTTGTATTAACAGTAGGATATTTTTATTGACCGTTGGTGATACTGAAAAATATATAACATATAATGTTATCTATGTAAAGGATGTTATGGTCAAATATGTAAACTTTGCTGAAATGTATGTCAATAATCATACATTGTCAACTACTGTATGTAAAACTTTTGAGTATTCTCTAATAAAGTTAGCCGATATTTATTTTTTGTAAGCGATATATAATTGAGGGAATAATCAAACGATATTTACAGCCCTTTACTTTATGTAGCATGCATTTAACACACTGGGAAAATTTATGGCACATTATTAACTTCCTGCTAGAAAAGAATGAGGATGTTAAATTGCTGGAGAGATGATGATGCGAAGAACAAGTAATACCTCCTTAGGGATGGTTGGCTAGTGAGGCACTGGGAGAACGGTGTGTTATAACACGTATTAAATACTTGTGAAAAGGACAACTGAGATAGTTAGGGCTTGTGGAGGGAACTGAAGAAGTTAACTAGATGGGGAGGATCATTGGTTATGAATGTTGAAGGCAGAGTGGCAATGGCAGCCGGAGAAAACATGGTTTGGGAATTAATTATTTATTTATTTATAAAGAGAACCCAGGGTAAAGGGACTAATCAGAGAAGCTTCCAAAGTTCGAGGTCCGTGGAGAGAACCTACCAGGTTACCCAGGTATTCACTGGTTAGCATATAAATGCCTTTAGAAATGTAATGCAGTGTAGCATACGAGTACGGTTATGTTAATAATGACGGGAAGTATAATTTGAGTCGGTGGAGAGGATCACAGGAGATAAGCCAACAATAAATCTTAGCACTTGAAAGTGAAGCAAAAATTCATTGTTTCCTCAGTCCAGCCACTCATTTTCATTTTAATCAGCTTATCATTAGATGATTTACTCAACATGGGAATGGTCTTTCTTTGTGAATGGGATGATTTAAAAATTTCAAACACCCCCAGTTTTGAGAATCTCTCCTGAAGAAAACCAAGTAGTTTGGCGGTTGCAGGATTGAAATAAACATGGTATCCTTTGGCAGAAGGGACTGTCATGGCTAACTCTACATGGAGATGCTCGAAGTTGACACTTACTGTAAGATTAATGAAGATGGACACCACAAACAAATACGGTAGGTGGACGATCAGTAATGGAATTGTCCACCAGGTGGGAGCAAGCTAAAAAATCCTACTGTTTGAGACAGTGATTAAATTGGTGGTCAGAATACCTGCAGATTTTGCACTGGGTTTCAAGCTGATAGTTGTCCTTTTCCTTTGAGGTGTGGAGTACAATTGGAGGCAGAAGTTTGGCAAATGTTTCACCTCTTCTACTTCTCATGTTCTTCTGCCGTCTAATATGCCGAAGCTGAAAAATGCTTGGTATATTTCTCTGCATGCAATTAAAGAGAAATGTGACAGACGTGCCCTTAAGTGTGAGGCACACACAATGGAAGAGTCGGCGAACATTTGTTCCTAATTTTACCTGTGCCCATGTTAAAATATGCAGAACTGACCAAGGTTGTACTACATTGCCCAGGTTGAGTAAGTTCACTTGCTTTGTTGCGTGAGTTAGCGCGCGGTCCAGGGTACGGCAATACGTGATAGTAACTGAGGTGCGCTGGTCTTATGCTATCGCTCTGCCATCCCTTATTCCAGTCTGTCACGGTGTTGTGTGACGATTGTAAGGTGTTCAGTACTTTTTTGACTTCTGCTTGGTTTGGGATATGATGAAAACTGTGTTGGCAATGCCTTGTTGAAGAGGTGGTATTCAAGTGGTCAGAGACATTTGCTACTTGAAAAGACACGAGTTCGAGTCCAGGGTCGGTCCAGAAATAATCCATTTCAATATCATCAAAACAAACTTAACAAATTCCTGCTACTATTATTACACCAGACAGGAATCAGACAGCCTTAGCATGCACTCTGTAAGGAATGTGGCTATAATCTCGAAGGTGGTGACGTGTGAAGCTGTGAGGCACATAGGAGGATTGTTGGGCCTCCAAGAACCAACTGTTTCATGGATGCCCAACATCAGACAAAGAAATAACAATCTTATGCGTGGAAAACTGGATGCGACAGGATACACTGTGTACATCTATTGCCCGTTATTTACTGGTTCACTGATTGTAGACTAGTTTGTACGTGTCTTAGTAAAATTCTGTAAAGCATATTGAGCAAATGAACCTACCTTCTTGCATAGTTGGCTTTTAGTAAGCTAATGAAATATTACTATTATCACGAGGCGTTGTATCTGGGTGTGCAGCATCCGCAAAATTCATCATACATTATATAGTAGTTTAACATTCTTCCATTGCCATCAATCGGAGTATTGATGAGGACTTCACTGAATGGGTCCCGTTCAGTGAGACGTTCAGTGGGAGAGGCCACACTGATAAAGGATGTGGGCACCAGGTAAGTGATGATGCATGCATTCTTCTGGGTGTCTTGGCATAAGTTATGGGAAAGTAATGGTTAAGGTAAAGAGAAGGGCAAATGCTTTGAGGCGCATAGCCATGGTGCTCACATTCGTAACTTAGGCCTTTAAGCTTTTGGTGGGTTTCTCGCCCAGTATCCTTGTACACAACACCACTGCACCATTCAGGTTACAACTGTCAGTTACCTTCCTTAAGCCCTATCCACACTAGCGGGCAATGCCCGCGGGCACAAGTGAGCAGTTTGCCTGTTGACGGGCTCACCGCTTGTGCCCGTCAACAGGTAAATTGCTCGCTTGTGCCCGCGGGCATTGCCCGCTAGTGTGGACAGGGCTTTACTCATTTTACGTACCTGTCCGTGAAGGGTAGAAGGACACCTGAGTCGAGTGACGTCAGCTGCCCGCACCTGGATTCAAACCCTGGGACTAACAGCCCGCAGCTTCCCTGTCACCAGCACTGACCACTCAGCTAAAAGATCCGTGCATAGCGATTAAACCATTCTTGTCATGATATATTAAAGGTATGGTCATTGGTAGTAATGAGCCTCATGAATCTCAAATAAGTTCCTGGTTGGATCGAAATGGAAGAACAGTATATTGCTAGTCTGACAGGCAAAGATGGGAAGAACAGATTGCCAGTCTAGATTTCTGGGTTTGCACTAGTCAGCTGGAGTTGCGGCAATGGCCTGTTAAGATGAAGTGCCCAAGCTCATCGAGTTATGGTCCAGCTGACTATCTGTGTTGCCTGGAGATCTCTGGTGTATAGGTCAGAGGGATTTGGGTGTTGTCGGTTGAAGTCCTTTACTGATAAATTTTGGTTGAGGATATTTTAGGGTTTGGATCTTGTAGGAAATTTAGGAGGGTTTTCTAGGTCTGGGGGAGTTAACTGTCTGCCGACAAAACTCACACCCCAGTTGCCACCACTGTAACAAATTAACTGTGATTTGCCTGAAATTAGTACGAGTAGTTTTGTAAGTGTGCAGTAGTCACGTTCATTAAGAATATTTACAGTAAAAATTATAGTATTATATATTGTATATACAAGATCGTATGTCTATGTATTAAAGCTATAATAGCGGTAACATTATTCAAAACCCCATTGTAATTAGAGCCAGGACCATCCTCCTTTTCGTTTGCAGACAAAAAGTTATGTCTTTTAATAATTAAAGCTTAGGAGGCCGTACAAAGTGTACAGGCTTTTATGAAGTTTGTTCATGGTACTTAATTCTGACTAAAATGCAAAGTAGTGTACAAATTAGTCCATAAATAGACGATTTAATATACTGTACAAAAAATGTTCAGTTCAAAATGCGGAGTTGTATACAATGCAAAATACAACCAAGAAGAAAGTCTATGATGACTGGGCTTACATTTCCTGAAAGATTCCAATCAACGATTTCATGGAAATAAAGGATTTTACTACAAATATTTAGCCGGCTGTCTCGATTTCCAGCCCCAGCGAGGCCAGCGTATCTAGAATACAGGTATGTGAAACAGAATACATGTAAAATCCTCTTATGCAGCTCTACTTTCCATGATTCGTATACTTATAGCCTAAGTCGCTTCATAGGACTGAAGTGATACGATCGTTACTACAAGGTGGGCTCAGACCGAAACAGACCAATTATAGGAATCCATCAGCAATAACAATGGTCTTCTAATTTAAACAAACATATATCAATAAAGTGTACTAATCGGAGGCACCTATATGGCCACCAAACAAAGACTTGGCATCAGCAGCCTACGCATACCCTGAGCATTACTGAAGAGAGAAGTAGAAACAAATGAAACCAGTGAAAACACACACACACACACACACACACACACACACACACACACACACACAGAGGAAATATATATAACCTATACAGCAGTAACGCCATGATCGAAAATTCGGTTCCGCAGGGAAAAAAAAAAAACTCTGAACACAATAATTACCAGCATTACGGTGATATGTAGAAGAAAACTCACTGGGGAATCTAAATGGATATAGCATGTAGCGAAAGCAGTGGCACCGTCAAAATTTGTAACGATAGATATGTCGTCAGAGGCATTTCCTACTTCAGACTTATCATGTTTTTATGGATCTAGAACTGTTTACGAGTTTGACCGCGCAAGTCTCCACAGGCATTATTCTTTTGGTGAAGTAATCTGTGTCAGTGCATTTAATAATTAACCCGTCACGTCCCGAGCCTTTCCGCACCTATGACATCCCCCAGTCCCGAGCCTTTTTGGAAAAAATTTTTTTCTTATGAAACTTCCGCTTAGGTCGAGAAACTATGGAAAATCTTGAAGAAAGTTGTCTCTGCAGTCTATAAGTGGTCTATACAGGTGCGGTTTCCCCCCGCAGGTATCGTATTCTGTAATGGGCTGGATATGCGTAAACGTTTTCTATGGTAAGGAGTAATGGGACAAACAACACACAACACCTCTACATTTATTGAATTTGTACTAATAAACAATAACAGTAACAATATAATGGATTTCAGACACATATATAGGAAAAATAAGCATTGTACCATCGCGCGAGCATAGCGAGTTAGGTCCGAGTCGTAACATGCTATCTGCTAATTTTCTGTTATGAGTCAACCTATCATTTTTTCTACTTGTATACTTCTGTTTCAATGACATTTTACCAATTACAACTGTTTGTAAGTGATTTCAGATGTTTTCATTCATTATGATGACATGCAGCATAAGTATAGCGCACATCAGCTTAGTAAGCGCACTCGCTATGTCTCGTATTTCAACATACCAAATTGTTTTATCACTTTCTAATTATTTTCCCATTTACATAGAACCTTTCCCCCACCACTGTGAAGGTTTTCAATTATTTTCATTCATTACGAGGGCATTTAGCGATATGCTAGCGCCTATTCATGTAGCAACCACGATCTCAAACACTCGTGTTTCATCATCTACTTTATTTATTCACTCCAATTATATTTTCCCACTTACATTACACACGTTTACACCCCTCCAATGCACTGTACATACTTACTGCCATTATTTATTCAAGTGAGCGTGAGAATATCGCCTGAAAATACCCTCGCAAGGAATGTTACGTCATACATAATACTCACACACTTATATACTAATTCACGCACACACTTATATACTAATTATTCACTTTATCACTTGCTGACTTTTATTTTGACTAATACGTGCCTTATTCATTCGACTAGGCGTCAGGAAATCTTATCTTTATAGACACGCTATGAATATTTGACTTAGGAAATACATCATCATATACAATAATTTGAACTTATATTATACCAGTAAGAATGTCACATAATAGAAAATATATAATAAGGGGCCGTATTTATTGCACTGAGCGACAGAATATCGCATCAAACAACCCTCTCTATGTAAGTTTCAACTTAGGGCAGATTTATATACTTACACCCAATGTTTGCACTTATGTTCTACCCGTAGGCACTTTATACTAATATTTGGCGATCCACATGACTGATTTTTTCACAGAGCGTCTGTCTGTCGCATTTACATCATAATTTCTGCGTCCTTTCGCAATCACACCATGCTAAAATTGCAGCAACGTGTGGTATTCACTAAAACATGGGTGAATACACAGACCCACGTCACACTGCACGCACTCATAGCGGGTGTCCTTCCTCTGTGTCGTGAGTCGCACCTGGGAATTACTGCACACGTGACACCTGCGCTGGGGCCTAGGTCTGTTGGGCTGGGGCGGGATAGGAGTGGGGAAATGGCGGGCGGATATTCTCTGGGGAGTGTGGGTAATAGGGGCAGTGCGGGGGCGCTGTTGGGGCCTTTCAACCGCATATTTTGCAAAGATTTCTCGTGTGAGCTCCCTCACAAACCCTTCAAAGGTTTCCTGAACTCCTGTGGTCATGGCGTGAAGGTGGTGGCAATTCAGAGCAGTGATATCTAGCAAGTGAAAGAACAGTTTCTTATACCACTTCATCGTGGTCCTGGCACACTCTACCGTCGATATCATGGAGTCTGACTGGTCCACGAGGCGCATGTTTATATTATAGTCCATGACACATTCAGGTTTCCAAACACGACGCCTGCTCTCGCTATGGTAATCAACAGAATCAGTACGGTGCATCAAGGGGCGGTGAACCGTGGACAAGAGGCTTACTTCTCTGTTGTGGTTCCACATTGTTGCAAGGATGTTGTTTGCTTTGAAGAAGACAACCTCACTCCTTGCAAGTTTCCGCCCTACCTTGACCATGTGACGCCGGTTCACCTTTACAGTTCCACATACTCCCGTTTCATGTCTGTGAAGATAACGAGCGAGAAGAGGGCTAGTGTACCAGTTGTCGAGGTAGAGAACGTGACCACGATGAAGGTAGTCTTGTATCATCGTCTTTACCACTGCTCCAGAAAGTCCTATACTTCGATCTTCTATTATGTCTGTCTGTGCACCGGTGTACAAGACTATGTCTTGCACGTATCCAGTCCTACAGTCACACATAACAAAGATCTTGAACCCAAAACGGTGTATATACTGTCTGAATGAAATATTGCCTCTCCACAACACGAGACTCTCGTCTATGACGAGATCTCTATAGGGATAGAATGAGGATCGAAAGGTTTGCCTGAGGTGATCAAAGACCAGCCTAATTCGCCTCATTTTGTCAGTGTTGTTTGTATTTGCAGGGTCATTAGCATCATAAAAATGGAGGCGACTTAGAATTTGTTGAAACCGATTACGGCTCATCACTTGACCAAATATGGGGGTAAACATAACAGGGTCCCTAGTCCAGTAAGCAGGAATTCTATTTTTTCTTATTATACCCATCAAAAGGACAAGGGCAAAAAATAAGAACATTTCTGGAATGGAGACAGGGTAATCATAAATCATTGAATGCCTACTCCTTCTTCCCAATCTTTCACTTTCTAGCCGCTGGCCGCTTGCAAACAGGTTTGTTTGAAGCACGATCTGATCAACGAAGGCCTCACTGAAAAACAGGTGGAAAAAATCCAACCTGCTTGAATTACAGTGAATACCTGGTGCAATGCAGCCAGATCGCCCCTGCTCAGTGAAGGGGTGAATGAGGGGAGAAAAATCACTCCCATCCTCCCAATCCCACGACAAATCCCTCGTCCCCATCACCGCCTTCGTCTGGGTGGGGAGGAGATCCTGGTTGGGGAGGTTGGGGAGAAGGAGTACGGAGGGCTTCCCCACTGTCACTCCTCTTCCCTCTGCCTTTACCCTTTCCCTTTCCCTTACCCTTACGGCCTTGAGGAACATTAGGGGGCTGTGGGGATGAAATAGTTTGATATTGGGGAGCAGAAGACGTGCTGTGGAGTGGTTCCTCCCCACCTTACCCCTCCAAAACAACACCACGTGCTATGTCACGCAAACCTTGCTCGACCACGTGTTAGGGGATATTGGGGAGCATAAGACGTGCTTTGGAGTGGTTCCTCCCCACCTTCCCCCTCCCTCACAACCCCACGTGATAAGGAACGCACCCGCACTGGCCCACGTGATCCACTCTGCCGCCTCACACTGCGTAGGGAGAGCAATGACTCACCCACCTCACTCTCACTTTCCCTAATCCCAGGAATGTCCATTTCACTCCCCACTCCCTCCACTTCACTTCCTACCGCCCCAAACAGAATGCTTGGCCCATACCTGCTTAGACGACGTGGTGTGCGCTCTGGGCCACGATGCGTAATCACCTCCCGCCCATACCACGTGGCAGCACGTCCCACGTCTCCGTCCTCGTCCTCGTCCTCGTCCTCGACCTCGAATTCGGCTTCCAAGGCACGCTGGGGATAGGGATATGACATACCACGTGCCTTCTTTGCCTCCTGCCCCTCTCTAGCAGCACGGTAAGTCACGTACTGCCGTTTCCTTGGTGACGGAACTTCCTCGTCACTGCTGGTGGTTTCTTCCTCATCTGGCTGCACATAATCTTTGTCCATCTCCTCGTCATCCAGTGGGGAATCACTGTCGCCGGTAAAGGTGTCCAGGGCGACTTGAATTTCGCTCTCTGAGAGACCTCTCTTAGCCATGTCTGAGCAGGACCGTGGCTACCAGGTGAGTGGACGAGCGGCGGGCTAGCGCGTGTCGCGCGGGGTCGCCGAGTGTCCCCGCCTGGTGGCAGGTAGGGGAAGGTCAGGCGAGGGTACGTACCGCAAATCAAGCGCGAAATTTGAAAATTGTCGAAATTATGCACATTGCAATTGCACGACGTACTGGTACGTCGCCGGGACTGGCAAATGCAAATCGTGGTGACGTACCCATACGTCGTCGGGACGGGGCGGGTTAATAGGGAGTTATGGGTTAGAATAACGGTTCTTGGGTGTATTACAGTATGCCTTAGGTTACCAGTATGGTAACTCACAATACTAATGTATGTTAAAGTTCGTGAAGAAAAATGATTTTGGCTATCATATGAAGACAAACCGCTATTCACTTTCCTTAGAATAATGACCCCATTCAACATCAACATCGCTTTCAATGATCCTTTGATTCCATATTATTTTCTCAGATGCAGAAGAGATTCTGCCTATAAGACAGGATGGATAGAGTTAAGATATTCAGCATCTGTCCATCTGGCCAATTAATATCCATCTAAATTGTCTGTTAGTAAGCGGCCTTATGATAGTTGCACAGATTAGATTGGTGTTAAGTTCATTACCGCAACCTAGCTAATATATTTGCAGTAAAGCACATATTTTCATCATTGTTAATAAACTGTTGTCATATGAATTTCCTGCCATCCTTAACGTAGGATGTATCCATTAACAAGATTGGTTAGCACACTCATTTGTATAACACCTCAAGCCTAAACGTAAGGGTAAGTCCTCTATATATACTCTTCTAGCATATACATCAGTATAAGTACCACCTATCAGAGTGATGGTCAAGTGCATTAATCCTCTTTGTCAGTTTTCAACAAAATTTCCTAACAGCCTATGTCCAGACAGCAGTGAAGAAAGGTCTCTTGGTTATCTGTGCTGACTGTTTGATTCAGCAGTATATTTGAAGATGCCACTTGTACTCCACTCTAATTCCTCTGATTTCATAAAACACAGAAACTGTAACTAATTTTATTTCGCATTTGAATGTATGAGCATTACTTTTTCATCCCTGTCCCGACAGAGTGAGTACAGCGTGAGATGACGATGGCCACTGGTAGTCTGCGGTTCTTGGTCATGGCTGTTGGTGTCCGTGTTGCTGAAGTCCATCTCCTGTCATCACCTCCAGGTTCCTTGACACATTTAGCGCTTTGGGTTCAAGTACATTTCTGCAGCTGAAAATCTTTCTGTTAGTAACCAGAATATTAGTTGAGAGAATGTCATACTAAATGGGTTGTTAAATGATAAAAAAAAAAAATAAAGTTTGTTAGGACATCTGATTCTTAATCGTCAACCCGGAAGCGACTATCGGTATGAAAGGGTATACACATACACACATTTTATATATATATATATATATATATATATATATATATATATATATATATATTATCATCATCATCAGCCGTTTGAGTATCCACTGCAGGACCGGCCTATCCCGACCGAAGTCGGGACGATACAGCCAATGTATCTCTACCAAGTGGCTTAGGCTGTCTAGTAGAGATTGTATGTAGGGTGAGAAGTGCTTGTAAGTGTAGTGTTATAGTGGCTTTGGATGTGTGTGTAGTCTGTGAACCAAGAGTAATCGGCGCACGCAAGCCGACCGGGTGCACGCATACTTTATAGTAAGCGACACTGGTTCAACCACAGCACCCCTTGTGTCCGCCAATGCAGTACGTGGCCGGGTGAACACTCCCAAAGTTTATTACCCTAGCGGGGCGCGAACCCTAGTTCACCCGTGTACGAAATGCACACTCTACCACTGTACAACAGAGGCTCCGTATATATATATATATATATATATATATATATATATATATATATATATATATATTGTTACATAGCCTATGATTTCATCATCCTTTGTGAAATTCTAACGTACAGAATGCTGCATGTTTGATCACGAGCGTGTTCTACCTCACTCCCCCCATCCTCCCTTATAGTAGAGTAAGTCTTTCTTTCTGTTGTTCAGAGCAGGACTGTCAACTCTTTGCCCCTATGGCTTCATTTGTGCGTCCTTCTTACAAGTTGTATCAAGCTCTGCCGGCCCCTATATAATGAGCTCAGTCTCTGCATTATTGCCACTTAGATCTACTCCTCATTTTGTTCACATCTCTGTCCTCCCCTGTACAGTTATTATTGTGAGTGCTCAGGAAGTCTCCAACCATCTAGCAGCTGTGTAATTTGAGTATAAGTGTTATTGCATTTTGTTTTTGTGCTGTGTAGCATGGGGTGTTGGTTCGTGGGCCTAGTGAGGTTTTCGTAATTCATGTAAGGTTCTTATTGTCAGCCATCATTAATAATATTTTGTATCTGTAATAATATATCTTGCATTCACTGAGTATTATCTAGTAGTGTCATTTTATCAGGGCTGACTTAGATAAATTTACTCTTGCTAATTTCGTGTTAATAGAGGCTATTGCAGTTAACCATATACTTAACCTGTTTTTTGCCATTACATTATCCTTATGAGTCCTGAATGTTTTGTTGTTAGTTTGAGCATTAAACTTTAACTTGTAATTTTACCTAACTCTTTGTTTTGAACCTGGAACTTTACGGGACAGTAGTGATTTTTTAGTATTCTCACTTAAAGTATACATTATCTTTCTCTGTTCCGTAACATAAATTTGGCGACCTCTTATCAAGATATTCAGGATATTATCATAAGGATATTGCTTGATATTTTGTGACTGTGATTTATTCATGATGTCTACTATTACTACGCTTGATGAAGCCAAAGATTTTTTGTCAATTGTGCAAACAGTGTTGGATGTAGAAAACAGAACAAAGAATGAACTTAAGCTTGTTGCTCAACAATTGGGAATTGCTGTTCGCTCTCATCATTCTAAAGATCAAATTGTTGACATGATTAATGAAAGCTTGTTTAATGTAACTCCTGCAAATGAGCAAACGCAGATTAAATTAGCTAAGTTACAGCTAGCCCTGCAGGAGGCTCGTGTTAAGGAGGCTGAATTTCACGCACAAGTTGAACTTGCTAGGATTCAGGCAGACCATGAGTATCGCATGAAACAATGTGGAACTGGATCATCTAGCTCTGATGATTTTGATGTGGCTAAAAATGTTAAACTTGTCCCTCCTTTTAATGAATCTGATTTAACAAAGTATTTTCAGTTGTTTGAGAGGGTAGCTACAGGTTTTAATTGGCCTAAGGAGTATTGGCCAGTACTCCTTCAAACTGTTCTCACCGGTAAAGCTCAAGTAACTTATGCATCTTTGCCTCAGGATCAATCTGATAATTATGAAGTAGTTAAGAGCTTGATTCTTAAGGCCTATGAGCTTGTTCCTGAAGCCTATAGGGTAAATTTAGGACAACTTACAAGCAAGATAAGCAATCCCATATTGAGTATGCAAAAATCAAAGAAGATCGGTTAGAGCAGTGGTTAAATTCTAAGAATGTGGGTTCTGATTTTGACAAATTTAAGCAGATGATTTTGCTGGAGGACTTCAAAAGGTGTGTTAATAAAGATGTAAGCCTATATCTTGATGAGAGAAGAATAGATAATTTGTCTGATGCTGCAGTTTTAGCTGATGAATATGTTCTCACTCACAAGAGATATTCTAGAGAAAAAGGGAAAGCTGAGAGTAAGTACGTTGCCTCTACTCAGAGTACAGGTAACAGGAAAGAGAATAAAGATGATGTTTCTCAGGAAGTAAATACCAGCTTCACCTCTAGATTTCAGAAAAGTAAATGTACTTATTGTAGTAAGCTTGGTCATACTACGGAGAAATGTTTCAGGAGACAGCGTGATGTGAACAAAAAGGAGTCTTTAAATATTCAGTCAGTTGGTCTAGTGTCCACCCTTGAGAGTACCCAGAATTCTTTAACTGAGTTAACTGAACCTGCTTTGAGGGGTAACTTAAATTCTCATGATAGAGCTCCTCTTTTGAGCAGTAACGTGGGTGACACTCTCAAGAGTTCATGTGCTAATTTCCTGTCTGATGGTTTTGTCAGTCCTCTGGACAGTAATGACAGGAAATCAGTTAAAATATATCGTGATACAGGTGCTTGCCAATCCCTTATGCTGACCAGTGTTCTAGGCTCTAATGTTAATTCCTCTGATGAAACTGTAATCTTACAAGGTGTAGGGAATAATTACTTCTCTGTCCCTCTGTGCAGAGTGAATTTAGAGTCTGGTTTTGCTAATGGTTCCGTTATGGTAGGGTTGGTTGAGACACTCCCAATGTCAGGTGTAACATTCTTACTTGGAAATGATATTGGTGGAAGTCAAGTGTGTCCAGCTCCTCAGTTGTCTAGTGAGCCAGTGACTGCAGCCCAGGATTGTGATGTCCCTGATGTGTTCTCTGCATGTGCTGTCACTAGCGCTAAGTCTAAAGTTACTGGTGACTTAGAGGATAATGATGATAATGATGTTATCCTAGCTGACACTTTTCTTGCTAATTTGGACCACTCACCAGATGAGGCAGTACCCCGTAGTGTTGATAATTTGTCTCGTCAAGAGTTGGTTGAGTTGCAGGTTGCTGACCCTGAGTTGAAAGGTCTAGCTAACTCTGCTTGCAGTGAGGAAGAGTCAGCCGGTGCTTCTACTTGTTATTATATAAAGTCAGGAGTACTTATGAGGAAGTGGAGATCCCCAACAGCATCAGCCGACTGTGAATGGGAGGTTGTACATCAAGTTGTCATCCCTCGTGTTTGTAGGCAGGATATCATTAGAGTGGCTCATGATTCCAGTTTGGCAGGACACCTTGGAGTAACGAAGCCTGTGGCACGCATTTTGAAACACTTCTACTGGCCAGGTATCTTCAGGGATGTTTCCTGGCATTGTAAGTCTTGTCACACCTGTCAAGTTGTGGGGAAGTGTAATCAGACCGAAAAGGTTGCACCTCTAGTTCCCATTCCTCCTTTTGAGGCGCCATTCACCCGTGTGTTGGTGGATATTGTGGGCCCTCTTCCTAAGACTTCTTCAGGATTTTCTTATGTGTTTACCCTGATTGATATGGCTACTCGTTATCCTGAAGCCATTCCACTTAGAAATATCTCAGCAAAGAACGTGGTTAAGGAAATGCTAGGGTTCTTCACAAAGTTTGGTCTGCCCAAGGAGGTACAGTCAGACCGGGGAAGTAATTTCATGTTAAATGTTTTCAAGCAGTCTCTGAAAGAGTTGGGCATCACCCAGATCACGTCTTCAGCTTACCATCCCCAGACTCAAGGAGCGTTGGAGAGATATCATCAAACACTCAAATCGATGCTCAAGAAATACTGATTGGAACATCAGAAAGACTGGGATAAAGGTCTTCCATTCGTTGTATTTGCCGCAAGAGAATCTCCAAATGAATCACTGGGCATCTCACCTTTTGAACTACTGTTTGGCCATGAAGTAAGAGGACCCCTTAAGCTACTCAAAGAATGCTGGCTGTCGAAGGAAGATGACGTCAACCTGCTGGAGTATGTGATGAAGTTCAAAGAACGGCTGTCCACTGCTTTACAGCTGGCGAGAGAGAATTTAGGAGCTGCTCAGGAGAAGATGAAAACTTGGTACGATAAGAAGTCCAGGTTACGCCACTTTCAGCCAGGAGATCAGGTTTCGATTCTGCTACCGGTGCATGGGCAACCTCTTCAAGCCTAGTTTAGTGGTCCTTATTTCGTGGAGAAGAAACTCAGTGATGTCAACTATGTCATCGCCACACCAGATCATAGAAAGAACAAGCAACTATGTCACATCAACATGCTAAAGTTATATCACAGGCAGGACGAGAATAATCCAGTCTGCACTTTAGCTGTTCCAACCGAGTCTGCAAGTGAAGCTCTCCCATGCAGTATGAGCCTGATTGATAGTTTGGGGAAGAATCCTGATATCATGAATGATCTCAAGACTAAGCTTTCCCATCTACCTCCCGAGGAAAGGCAGGAGTTTTCGGCATTACTGTAGGAGTACCCGCAAGTGTTCCGTGCCACTCCAGGAAGAACCACTGTGTTGATGCATGATGTCGATGTTGGAGACGCAAAGCCAATTAAATTGCCTCCTTACCGTGTGAACCCAGTGAAAGTTCCTCTCATCCAGAAGGAGCTTGGCTACCTGTTGGACCACAAGATGATTGAGCCGTGTCAGAGCGAGTGGAGTTCTCCTGTCACTCTGGTCCCTAAGCCAGGGGGGTCACAGCGGCTTTGCATCGACTACAGACGTGTTAATCAGATAACCAAAACAGACACTTACCCTCTCCCTCGCGTGGAAGATTGCATAGACAAGATCGGAAAGGCTAGGTACATAAGTAAGTTTGATTTGTTAAAGGGATACTGGCAAGTACCTATGACTGAACGTGCTAGGGAGATCTCATGTTTTGTAACACTAGGAAAGACTTTTGCATGTTCTGTAATTCCATACGGTATGAGAATGCACCAGCCACATTTTAGAAGCTCATGAATGTTGTAACAGAGGGTTTGGCAGGGTGTGTTGTTTATATTGATGATGTATTAATCTGACAATTGGAAAGATCACTTATGCCATGTCAGTAAATTTCTTGAGCGTTTGGTTCAGGCTAATCTTGTAGCTAATTTGTCAAAGTGTGAGTTTGGTCAAGCTAAAGTTCAGTACCTTGGGTACGTAATTGGTGATGGACATGTTGCACCACCAGGAGCTAAGGTTCAGGTTATAAGTGATCTTCCCAGACCTAAAAGTAGGAAAGAGCTACAAATATTTTTGGGAATGGTAGTTTATTACCGGAGATTTGTTCTTAACTTTTCAATTCTTGTATCACCTCTTACCGACCTACTGAAAAAGGGAGTTAAATTTGTCTGGACCGATAACTGTGAATCCTCTTTCAACAAACTTAAAGCTATTCTATTAAGTCAGCCAGTGCTCGCTACTCCAAATTTTGCTAAGCCTTTTAAGATGGCTGTTGACGCAAGTGATACAGGAGCTGGGGCTGTTTTGCTGCAAGAGGATGATCAGGGTATTGAACACCCTGTATCTTATTACAGTAAGAAGTTCACTCCACCTCAAAAGAACTACTCAACTATTGAGAAAGAGCTTTTGGCCTTGATTTTGGGTTTACAGCATTTTTCATTTTATTTTTGTTCTGGTTTTGACCCCATAGTCATTTATACCGATCATAACCCACTGAAATTCCTTAGTAAGTTTAAAGATAAAAATCAGAGATTGACAAGATGGAGTCTACTTCTTCAGGAGTATTCATTAGACATACAACATGTCAAGGGGAAAGAAAATGTTATTGCAGATTGCTTATCTAGACTTTAGACAGATTGTTTTAGAGTAATAAGAAATTTCCTTTGTAAATTTCTTTTTCTTTGTGGGGAGGTGTTACATAGCCTATGATTTCATCATCCTTTGTGTATTTCTAACGTACAGAATGCTGCATGTTTGATCACGAGCGTGTTCTACCTCACTCCCCCCGTCCTCCCTTATAGTAGAGTAAGTCTTTCTTTCTGTTGTTCAGAGCAGGACTGTCAACTCTTTGCCCCTATGGCTTCATTTGCGCGTCCTTCTTACAAGTTGTATCAATCTCTGCCGGCCCCTATATAATGAGCTCAGTCTCTGCATTATTGCCACTTAGATCTACTCCTCATTTTGTTCACATCTCTGTCCTCCCCTGTACCGTTGTTATTATTGTGAGTGCTCAGGAAGTCTCCAACCATCTAGCAGCTGTGTAATTTGAGTATAAGTGTTATTGCATTTTGTTTTTGTGCTGTGTAGCATGGGGTGTTGGTTCGTGGGGCTAGTGAGGTTTTTGTAATTCATGTAAGGTTCTTATTGTCAGCCATCATTAATAATATTTTGTATCTGTAATAATATATCTTGCATTCACTGAGTATTATCTAGTAGTGTCATTTTATCAGGGCTGACTTAGATAAATTTACTCTTGCTAATTTCGTGTTAATAGAGGCTATTGCAGTTAACCATATACTTAACCTGTTTTTTGCCATTACATTATCCTTATGAGTCCTGAATGTTTTGTTGTTAGTTTGAGCATTAAACTTTAACTTGTAATTTTACCTAACTCTTTGTTTTGAACCTGGAACTTTACGGGACAGTAGTGATTTTTTAGTATTCTCACTTAAAGTGTACATTATCTTTCTCTGTTCCGTAGCAATATATATATATATATATATATATATATATATATATATATATATATATATATATATATATATATATATAATTCTATTATACGTCTCATTATATATCCATGTGCATCCCCAGAATCAAACAAAGACATAGGTATGCAATGATTAATATTTTCACCTACTTTTGACTTGCGACTCTTACTAAGATTCACCACTGAAATTATTTATAGGCTACTAATACAGTATTGCCTTTTCAATTATATGCAGTGAAGTCCCAGGCAACATATTTATCGATAAACTTAACAGGGGTTGCCATTGGTCAATCATTCCTTTCCCCCCCCAAACCTAGGAACAACTCCGCTAATACCTCATTCTTCACTCGAAACTGTTGTTTAACCCACCACAGCTTTAAACTCGTGAGCAGATAATACTAAGTCTACTAATGCCAAGTCGGATCACTTCCTTCCAAAACAGCTCCAAGCTCGCGCAGGGGGCGGAGCATCGGAGTGACGTCGACTGGCTCTGGCATGAAACCCCAGTGCTCAGTTGACTCCTAACCATGACGGTGAGTGTATTTTTGCTCCAGTCATCAGACCTTAACACATTTTTAGTCCGGAGAAGTGAAGGAAGGGACTGAAATGTGTGAAGGAAGGTGTAGGGGTATGAGGGAACCTACTGCTATATTATAGGGTTAAACGAGTCTGTACTTCTTCCTCTTCTTCATTTTCCCTTATCATAAATGTTTAATTTGAGTCTGCCCTTTTACACATTTTCTGGTACTTAATCCAGCTGACATCACACAAGCCACGCCTCCCTGCGCACTGACGGAAAGTGAACCGACTTGGTATTAGTAGACTTAGAGATAATATATATATGGAAAGCATTAGTCTATCGTTCGTAACGTCAGTATTAGCACATCGTATGCATAAATTTCATTTATCTATCCATATCATGTTTCATGTATATATGACTTATTACATGTAGCACAATGTGCTTAGGAGGTCAAAACAATTTAGCACATTAATCCATTGTATTTTTATTAGATAATTATATAATGTTTTCCAGCGGAAGTCGCAAGGATTTATTGCCACTTGGCATACCATTTTTTTTTTTTCCCTGCACAATCTGGTAGCGCTCATGACTGGACTGTCACTCAGCCATATTTCAGAACTTCTGCCTATCAGAATTCTTTCATCCCCGTACTGCATCTCTTTGGAACTCGCTTCCCCAGAGTTGTTTCCCTCCAATTTTCAACCTACAGCTGTTCAAGTCTAACTGTTACAGATATTTTATGAACAGAGGACAGCAGTAATCTGGTGTATGGATTACTTTTTTTTATTCATTTGTTTTTCCTTCCTCTGTTGTTAAAAAAAAAATAAATAAATAAACTATACAATAGTTAAATAACAACTACCCTAACAGGTCATTGTTACAACGATATAACCCTGTTATCAAAAGTGATAATATTTACATCAGTGATGCCCACGGCACCACCTCACACTCATTCTCCCACACGACATCCCATCCGCCACACCCATACCACCTCACATCCTATCCCCCACACCATCACCTCACATCCATACGACCACCACTTCATACCCCATCCCCCACGCACACTCTACGAGGACCTCACACCCACACCACCTCACACACACACACACACACACACACACACACACACACACACACACACAATCACCTCACACCCACACCATCACCACTTCATATCCCATCCCACCACGCAAACACACTACCAGCACCTCACACCCCATCCTCCCCACACATACCGCCACCACTAATTTGATACTTAACACATAGTACATACTTCTTGTATATAGGTATTTGTGTATGTAAGCAGATTACATTTATTGGCAATGAACTTATAGGCCTACACCTATCAAATCAATACTTTGTCCAGCCACCATCATTCTCTATTACAGTCTGTAACCTGCTGGGCATGGACGAGACGTGGTTATAAATAAGATGTCCATTACGACGGAACACTTCCCACTCCTCTATGGTGTGCTGGAGGGGACGTTGGCGAGTTCGTTCCCTGCCCTCCTCCCACGAGTTGACAATATTCCCCCAAACATTCTCTGTGCGGTTGAGGTCGCATCCTTTGCTCGGCTACTGCGGCAAACCATCACTGAACAATGCGCGCAATGTGTATGGAACAATTATCCTGTAGAAATTTTGCATGAGATTATGTAAACTGTGATAGCAAGTAAACAGACTATTATTGTTAGAGTAGGAATTTGCGTCCTAACGTGAAATATTTCAAAGTGCTTTCATTACATAATAACCTGGGCTAATCCATTTCAATTATATAATAACCGAGGATAATCAATATAATTTAACATACTGCATGCTTTCTCGTGATTGACCCTAATTTTTATTAATAAATGAAATTAGTGTCAACGACAGGTAATACAAAGTATAGTGATGAAACAATTTATGCAATGATTTACACTGATATACTGTAAAGCTACAGTATTAAGCTTAAATATTTAATAACTGCCAGAGCTACTAGATTAAAGTCCTCTGATGCATTACACTTTCAGTGCCGCATCAGGAGCGTAGGGGCCCAGGGCTACTCTATTCAGTCCAGACGTTTAAGGTGCGAATGGGCAGTTGCTATCCCCTGAATGGCACTATGTGAGTGCAGTTAACATCAACCTTTCCTATCATATCTTAACATGTGGTTGCTTATTATGTCAGAAAAGAGGCAAATAAATGACATACTAATCTCTAGCCAAACTCTTTATTGGTTTTAGTCATACCCTGCTCATATTATAAGCTTTGAAACAGTGTTTAAGCATATTGACTAGAACATTATCTCATGTCATACTTAAAAGTTCATTGAACATGAATCTCTCTCTCTCTCTCTCTCTCTCTCTCTCTCTCTCTCTCTCTCTCAAGCAGTCAGTCAGTATATTTATACATCTATTTATTATCTTATGAGTTTTCTCATTTTGTGTACAGGTTTCTGGATTAGATGATTTTTTTTTTTTTTAGTATTCGCTTGCTGAAAAGCGTACAACAGCGAGCAAACTAAATAAATACCGTACTTCATAAGGCAGGGAAACAAATTCAGGATTTTGTCTGGCTAGATTCTGTGCAGTGGCTTTTCAAGGTTGCAGGGATTTAGCTCCATGATGACAAATAAATAACTTTTCCACTGTTTTTAATTTTTATGGGAATTCAAAGCTAGGTTTCATCAATTTTTCATTTCCCCTGCTAATTGCACCAATCCATGTGTCTTCTTTGTTTGCTGCCTTTGAACCAAGGTAGCCATATTGAGGAAATTTATGAGCTAAGAATCCACCAAAATATACTAGGCCCTCTTCCTCGATAACTTCTTTTAACCCTTTAACTTCTAAATCCAGGTTGTCTGAAATATTTTCCCTGTCCATACCCACTGCCTTTGGTTCATCGTTTTCGTCTGACAAACAGAACACCATTGCAGACATGGTCAGTTCACACTGAAGATTTTCTTCGCCATCCTCAGACAGTGGAGCATGCTTATCACTGAAGCTGGAAAATGATCCTGCTGACATGTTCACATCATCATTTTCTTTCTCCAAGTTGTATTTTGACCTCCACAAAAGAACTATTTTTTCCGAGAAGATGTGACCTAACCTGATTTTTAACAGCAATAGGAGATGGATGCCTAGCGTATTTTGGTGAATTCTTAGCTCATAAATTTCCTTAATATGAGTATATCGGATCACAGCCAATAAACAAAGAAGACACATGGATTGGTGCAATTAGCAAGGGAAATGAAAAATTGATGAAACCTAGCTTTGAATTCCCAGAAAAAATTAAAAACAATGGAAAAGTTATTTATTTGCATCATGGAGCTAAATCCCTGCAACCTTGAAAAGCCACTGCACAGAATCTAGCCAAACAAATTGCTGAATTTGTTTCTCTGCATTGTGAAGTATTTATTTATTTTGCTCGCTGCTGTATGCTTTTTAGCAAGCGAGTACTAAAAAAAAAAAAAAAAACAACGAGAAATACTGTAAATACAATGAGTAAACTGATACCTGATAAAGACATGTATAAAATTCTAACTGACAAGAGAGAGAGAGAGAGAGAGAGAGAGAGAGAGAGAGAGAGAGAGAGATTCGTATTCAATGAACTTGAAGTGTGACATGAGACATTTTTCTAGTCAATGTGCTAAAATTCTGTTTCCAAACTTATACATGATATGAGCATGCTATGACTAAAACCAATAAATTGTTTGGCTAGAGATTCGTATATTATTTATTTGCATCATATCTGACATCATATGCAAGTGCTTGTTAAGATATGGCAGGAAAGAATGAGACATTTTAGTCTATAACAATGTAAGGTATGAGCTCGGACGCGGGAGACGAGAGGAGAGTGTGACGTCATCACCCAGGAGCTGGTGCGTTTTCTTTCGTTCCCGGCCGGCCCGTGAGTAGACATTGTAATCTATGGATATTGGCTGCAGTAGCCGAGCAAAGGATGCGACCTCAACTGCACTGAGAATGTTTGGGGGAATATTGTCAACTCGTGGGAGGAGGGCAGGGAACGAACTCGCCAACGTCTCCTCCAGCACACCATAGAGGAGTGGGAAGTGTTATTGTAATGGACATCTTATTTACAACCACGTCTCGTCCATGCCCAGGAGGTTACAGGCTGTAATAGAAAATGATGGTGGCTTGACAAAGTATTGATTTGATAGGTGTAGGCCTATAAGTTCATTGCCAATAAATGTAATATGCTTACATACACAAATACCTATATACAAGAAGTGTGTGTGTGTGTGTGTGTGTGTGTGTGTGTGTGTGTGTGTGTGTGTGTGTGTGTGTGTGTGTGTGTGTGTGTTCTTACCAAATTGTTCTTACCTAATTGTATCTTTACAGGAATGAGTCAAGCTCGTACTGTCCCGTGTCTTAAACCATATTTATCGTACATATCCTTAAATTTGTGAATTGTTTTGGCACACACTATTTCATTCGGTAGTGCATTCCATTGATCAATTGCTCTGTTTGGGAAACTGAATTTCCTTACGTCTTTATCACCTCTCTTCTTATGCAGTTTTTAGCAGTGTCCGCTTGCTGATGCTTCTCCATATGTTAAGTAATCATTTATGTCTATTTTCTCCTTCCCTGATATTCACTTATATAGCATTATCATGTCACCTCTTTTCCTTCTCTCCTGTAGTGTTGGTAGATTCAGTTTATTTAGTCTTTCTTCGTAGCTTAGATCCCTTAGAGGTGTAGGAGGACTACTGGGCCTCGGAATGGGTCACTGCTCCCGAGAAATAGGCCCTGCAGCCTTTGCCCAGAGTCAGACACATAAAAAAAAAAAAAAAAAAAAAAAAAGCTTGGTATCCATCTTGTAGCGGCCCTTTGAACTTTTTCAATCTTGTCTATGTGCTTTTTGAGATGAGGACTCCAGACTACTGATGCATATTCCAGGGTTGGTCTAATGAATGATGTTATTATCCTTCTTAGCATGTCTTCATTTATGTATGTGGATGCTATTCTCTTATTTGCAAGCAGTGTATACATGTTCCGTACCTTCTTGCTGATGTGGTCAGCCGGAGATAGTCTGTTATTGATAATCACACCTAGGTCTTTCTCTCTTTCTGATGTGTATAGGGTTTTATTTCCTAACTTATAATCCCAATCAGGTCTTTTTCCACTTTTACCAAACTTGATTACATGACACTTGTCCACATTGAATTCCATTTGCCATGTACTACTCCATTCATGAAGTTTATTTAATTCTTCTTGTAGCTCTTTACAAGAGTCTGTATTAGTAATTCTCCTTTGTATTTTTGCATCATCTGCAAACATATTCAGATTGCTCTCATTTCCAGTGTTACTGTTTATATCATTTATATACACTAAAAATATGATTGGTGCCAGCACTGAACCCTGTGGTACTCCACTAGTCACTTCTTTCCATGATGAGTAGTTTCCTCTTAGTACTATTCTCATTTCTCTTTTTATGAGAAAGTCTTGCATCCAACAAAACAGTTTGCCTCGAATTCCTCCTTGATGGTACAGTTTCCATAAAAGTCTTTGGTGTGGTACTGTGTCAAAAGCTTTCTTGAAATCTAAATAGATACTGTCCACCCATTCTTCCCTTTCCTGTATTGTGTTTGTTACTCTGTCATAGTAGCTCAACAGATTAGTAACACTTGATTTTCCTTTTCTAAAACCAAACTGTCTTTCTGTTATCATACTGTGTTCTTCTAAATGATTTACCCAAGCTTTTCTTATAAGCTTTTCTAATACCTTGCTTACAACACTGGTCAGTGATACTGGTCGGTAGTTGAGTGGATTTTGTCTATTTCCTTTCTTGAATAAGGGGACAATATTTGCTTTTTTCCAAATATCCTTGACTCAAGGATTTCTTGAAAATTAAAAATAATGGTTTACTTAATTCCTTTGCACTTTCTCGTAGTACCCAACATGAAATTTCATCAGGACCACTTGCTTTTCCTGTGTCTAATCTACTTAACTCCTCCTGTATTACTTTTTCTGCTATTTGTATATCTGGTAGTATGTGTGGACATGCATGTTCCACATAGTCCCTCTCAAAATTTTTTTCTTCTGTAAAAACTAATTGGAAATTCTTATTTAGTGCTTCACAAATATCTTTCTCTTGTGTATAAGTGATTCCCTCGTCCGTAATTGATTGTACTATATCTTTTACTTTGGTTTTGCTTCTGATATAGCTGTAAAACAGCTTTGGTTGATCACTACTTTTATTTATTATATCCTCCTCAAACTATTTTTGGGCTTCCCTCCTTATTCTTGTATAATCGTTTCTTGTCTGTTTGTAATTATTATACGCCCTTTTACTATTATGTCTTCTGTATCTATTCCACAACAAATCTCTTCTTTCTTTTGATTTTTTACATTCTGTATTGAACCATTTCTGTATTTTCTTATCTGCTTCTTTGTGCTGTGGGATGTACTTCTCGACTCCTATTTCATAAAATTCACAGAATTTTTTATATACAGCATTTAAATCTTGTCCTCTAAGCTCATTTTCCCAATCAATTTCTAAGAAATACTTCTTTAGGTCTTGATAATTTCCCTTTTTATAGTTTAGGCTCTTTTTGTAACTGTCATTGCTGTTTACTGTGTCATATGCTATCCTGAAGTTATAATTTAGTACTGCATGATCGCTTTTGCCGAGTGGAGGGTGATATATTAAACTGTCAATATCATTTTCTTGCCTAGTAAATATTAGATCTAGCACTGAAGGTACATCAAGTCCTCTTTTTCTGGTGGTTTCCCTCACATGCTGCATTAGGAAGAACTCTTGTACGAGATCAAGGAGCTTTTGGTCCCAACAGCTTTCTTGGCTAATTATATCTAGAGTATTCCAATTTATATTTGTATTGAAGTCCCCAGTTAGTATAATTCTTCCTGATTTCTCTTCCATTTTATGTAGTAATGATCTTAAACTCTGAATTGTTCTCTCTGCCAGGTCCTCATATTCATCTCTTTCCCATGTGTTTGATCTGGGTGGCATGTACAAATTGGCTACAATTACTTTACCTTCAGATGTGTTGATCTCTACTGCAATCAGTTCTACTTGTGATGGTATATCTAGTTTTATTTCATTGACTTTTAGATTTTTCTTAGTTAATATTATAATTCCTCCTCCTTTTTTTTAAATTTCTCTCTCTTCTCCATATATTGTATTCCTCTAAGTTTAGTATGTCATTGGATATCCTTGGTGTTAATTTTGTTTCAGTTAGGCATATTATTTGTGGTTCATTTTCTCTGACATAATCATTCATCTATAGTAATTTAGATACCATTCCATCCACATTTGAGTACATCAACTTTATCATCTTGTTTATATACTTGTCATGACATGGTTCTACTACCTTCCTCCTTTTTATTCCATCCTGTTTGTGTACCACTTTCGTACCTGTAATCCTATTACTTTGTAAAAAAAAAATTCCTCTTCTCCTCTTCTGATCTTCCCTCATTTTTTGTTTTTGCTTCCTCCCTTTTCTCTTTCAGTAATTCCAGTTCCTCTTGTGTTAGGCATCTTTTTATCCATACATTTTTGAACTCCTCTTTTTCCATAAGATTCTTTGCATTTTTTAGTATCTCTTCCACAGTGTTTACACTCTGGAAAGTCACCTTTAGAGGTCTTGTCTTGCTTTTCTCATATTTCCCTAACCTTTTGTGTTCCTCCAAGTCTTTACTACAGATTTCCTCTGATACTTCTTTCAGTAAGCTCATTACATTTGCCATCTCCTTTTTGTCTCTTGTGATCTTGTTTTTTACTTCTTCCTCTTCTATACCAGTGATTACTATAGATTTGTTTATATCTACTGAATCTCTGACTAACTTCGGATTGTTTTGGATTATTCTTTTCACTTCCTTTTTAATGCTTTTTTCCTCCACCCTTGTTTCTAAGTCTTTCTTTACTTTCACCATTTCAGCATACGTGGTTTCGACATCATTTTTGTAGCTTTGCACAGCTTCACTCACCTGTGTTATCTTCTCAATATCACTGCTCTGGTCAGTAAGACTGCTTACTTGCCTAATTGTCTCTGTGTCATTATTTTTGAACTCTTCCATAACACTCGTGACTGACTACCGTACTTGCCATTTCACTCATTTTCTTCCTAAGTGTACTCAATTCCACTGTTTGTTCACTGATGGTTGTGTCTTTCTTATTGGCCTCCCTTCCTAGTTTTTCTATTTCTTCCTTTTGCAAGTGCATCTGCTTCTTTATTTCATCAATTTCATTTTTGAAAGCCATTTCTAGTTTGTTTACACGTTCAACCAGTCCATTGTGAGTCTCCACTTCAACCAGTTCTTGGTAGAAATCATCATTTTGCTTTTTACCTTTATCCCTTTTCTTTTCCAAATTTCCTTTACTAAAGTATGTATCCATTTTGCAATACTAAAAGTGCAGAGCATGTACTTACAATCCCCGTGTTGTTGTAGTCTAAACAAACCTCAGATGACTCAGCATATTCTTTGGTCTTGGTTCTTTTTCCTGTTTGAACAAGTCTTGTTTAAACTTATTACTTTCTTCCTTTTAATAATGAAAAATCATTTAGTCTAACCTGGTACAGAGCTTGACTCATACAATGATACTAATTTAGGTAATGCCACTGGCCGTGTTGGTTCAGTACGGAGCGCCGATGTCGCACGTCTGCCTCGGTTGAATCCCCTGTGTGTGTGTGTGTGTGTGTGTGTGTGTGTGAGGTGCTGGTAGTGTGTGCGTGGGGGATGGGGTAGGGTGGTGTGGATGTGAGGTGGTAGGGTAGGGTGGTGTGGATGTGAGGTGGTAGTGTGGGGGATAGGATGTGAGGTGGTATGGGTGTGGTGGATGGGGTGATCAGGTGGTGCGGGTGTGGTGGATGAGGTGTCGGTGTGGGGGAATGAGTGTGAGGTCGTACCATGGGCATCACTGATGTAAATATTATCACTTTGAATAACAGGGTTATATGGTTGTAACAATGATCAGTTAGGGTAGTTGTTATTTAACTACTGTATACTTTATTTAGAGAGATGTGCGGGAAAAAAATGGTATGCCAGGTGGCAATAAATCCTTGCGACTTCCGCTGGAAAACATTATATAATTATCTAATATACATACAATGGAGTAATATGCTAAATTGTTTTGACCTCCTAAGCACATTGTGCTACATGTAATAAGTCTTATATACATGAAATATGATATGGATTGATAAATGATATTTATACATACGATGTGCTAATTCTGACGTTATGAACTTTAGACTAATGCATTCCATATACATATTATCTGCTCACGAGTTTAAAACGGTGGTGAGTTAAACAACAGTTTCGAGTGAAGAATGAGGTATTAGCAGAGCTGTTTCCTAGGTTTGGGGGGGGAAAGGAATGATTGACCAATGGCAACCCCTGTTAAGTTTATCGATAAATATGTTGCCTGGGACTTCACTGCATATAATTGAAAAGGCAATACTGTATTAGTAGCCTATAAATAATTTCAGTGGTGAATCTTAAGTAAGAGTCGCAAGTCAAAAGTAGGTGAAAATATTAATCATTGCATACCTATGTCTTTGTTTGATTCTGGGGATCCACATGGATATATAATGAGAAGTATAATTGAATTATATATATATTATATATTTATCTATCTATCTGTATATATATATATATATATATATATATATATATATATATATATATATATATATATACAGGTCACATAGCAATGTTAAAGGAAATCCGATGGAGTAAAAGAATGACTGGATTCCACGAGATGGGCAGCGTTGTAGAAAACAACCATATAAGAGATGGAGGTAATAGAGAAGATTGTAGGCAAAACCTGGTACAGACTGGCCTTAATAAGGAATTCGTGCAAAGGAAAGGGGAGGCCTGTGTTCAGCAGGGGACTCTAAATGGCTAATGATGATGATGATGATAAATACAGGCTACATATAGGGAGAGTAGACGCAAGATATCAGGTATGTCAACGTTTGATGACGGTAGCGTAAGTATAGGTGTCTAACCCTGAGAAAATACTGTCCATTATAGTGGAAATAACAAGTGGGTGTATTTTACTCCTTGTTATGATGTGTATGTGTCTCCTTTGTACTTGTTAGGCGTGCCATATCGGTTTTAACTGCATATCATAATTTAATGATATTGACAATATTTCCTTACACTACCATGGGCCTCACATGTCAATCACCCGCATATTCAGTGTCTGATCTGTGTTGATGAAGATAGACTGCAATTTGTAATTTGGCCATATATTTTGCATTAAACTTATAATCAGTGTTCATACGTGTCGTGCATGGACACTTCGAATCACTTGCACAAAGAAGCAGATCGAATTCACCAGACTCTACGTTGGTGTAATAAGGTTGGTCTATGTATGATGGCTACTGTCTGTACGGCATGTAATACTAAACATGCAGAATCGATTTGTGAAGTTATATTACTTTAAGCCTTTTGTATTAGCATTCACTTTACATATAATGATTATGGTAATGATTCATGGAATAACATAATTGTTTTTAAGGCAAAAACTGCAAACTATTTAACGGCATCAACAATAGCAAAGCTCAATCACCACTCCCGTCCTACGTAACAGGACGAAGCCCATTCATTCATAGAAACTTAAACTACTACGGCCATGTGCCAAATTTGGTAATACTGCTGCCACTCTGCCACACCTGGTCAGGGGGTAGGGTAGGGAGGTAGTAAAGTGAGTGTAGAAACTTCTTTCCGCAACTGTACCTGTGAGTGCATAAGGGCCTGGTTGTGGAATGGATGAAGAAGAGGGGATAATGGGATTCTTTCGGGAATGATGTTGATGAGTGTCTGCAGAGTTTAGGGGCAAATATAAATGTGGTAATGATGGGAGTTCTGAATGCTAGAGCGGGAAATGTAGCAATTGAAGGTCTAGTTCGTATGCATGGTGTGTCTTTAACGAGAGATGGTGATTGGAAATACTTTGTTTGAGAAGAAAGATATTTATAAGTATACATGGGTGAGGTAGGAGGGTGGAAGGCTTGGTGATAGAGCATTGATGGACTAGGTGGTTGTGTCCGGGAATGTAAGAGGAAGATTGTTAGATGTGGGAATTTTGAGAGAGGAGGGTGGAGGTATGTCTGACCACTACCTGGTGGAGGGAATGTTAAGAGGTATGAAGTGGATGACAGCTAGGAGAGTTGGATGTGGCAAGGAGGTTTTGAAAGTGAGTGAGTTGCATGAAAGAGAGAAAATGATAGAGTATCAGAACTTGAAAAATGAGTGGAATGAAGAGAAAGATCAAGAAAATGACGGCGTGGAGGAGGAATGGCAGTTGTTCAAGAGTGCTATGGTGGAGTATACAGAAGAGGTGTGCAGTGTGAGACGAGTGGGTGGTGGTGTAAGAAAGGGAAGTTAACGGTGGTGCGAGGAAGTAAGTATGGCTGTAGCTGAGAAGAGACGTGCATATGATGTGTGGCAGCAGAGGACGGATGAGGTGTCTTATGAGGGGTATAAGGAAAAGAGGGATAGGACAAAAAAAGGTTTGTGTGATGCTAACGTGGCAGCAGATGAGAGGTTTTGTTGAGTTTTCAGCAAAATAAGAAAATGTTTTGGAATGAGGTGAAAAGAGTGCGAGGACGAGAGACAGGGATGGAAGAGCAAGTAAAAGCAGATGATGGAAGGATCATAACTGAGATGGAGGCAGTAAGGAAGAGATGGGCAGAGTATTTTGTAAGACTGTTAAATGTAGAGGAGGAAAGGGAGGCTGAGATTGTGACATGCAAAATTTGCAAGGAGTAAATACGTTGAGAGAGCTGAATGATTCTTTGATCACGATGGAGGAAGTGTAGGAGGCAGTAAAAGAGATGAAAGCATGGAAAGCTGCAGGTATGTATGGGTGTGCTGTGGAATGTCTGAAAGGACTATTTTTGAGTGGCTAGTAAGATTGCTGAATGTGTGTTTTGTGAATGGTTTGGTGACAGTTGACTGGGCAAGTGTGTGTGTGTGGTTCCATTGTATAGAGGTACTGTAAGAGTGATATGTGTGAATGTACTGGTTTTAGGGGTATAGGTCTGTTGAGTGTTGTAGGCAGGGTTTATAGCAGAGTGTTGATTAAGAGAGTTAGTGAGGGTACAGATGGAGTTATTGGTGATGTGCGGTGTGGCTTTAGGAGAGGGAAGTTGTCACGGGGTTTTTAAAATAAATGCAAGTGATAATGTTCAATAATATTGAAGAACAGGGACAATGATTGTCTTGCTAAATCAAGCAGTGATTATACCGGCTTGCTTCGCCGATTTTCTCAGAACGAGAATTTATAAACTTTCTCAACAGTACACAGCAGAGACTAATTAGTTACAAATGCTGATTATTAGTACTGTTAGCCTCTGGAGAAAGTTACTTCACCCCTGACAATAAGTAACTAATACTATTAATGATATCAGGTTCTTGCTGATGCTTAACTCCTAGGAGGCACAACGGATTTTAAGCTTAATACAACAAGACTGGCCTAAGTACCAGTTATGAATGGCAAACGTTTATGCAAGCTAGGAGCTATAAGGGAAATAAGCTTAATTATGGAGAAATGAAACACGAGTTTACATTACATTAAGCTCAAGGAAAAGAACTGTTAAATTTATTGATTACAAAATAAATTTAACGTTACATTTCAAAATCAAATTAATGAGATCGCACTCACTCACTCACTCAAAAGCTAAATTCTTACGCCTAGGAAAAACACCTTAACTAAACTCTTAAGTCTAGGAAAACGAAAAGGGAATACTGGTCAATGAATGCAGTGTATCACCAACGAAGGGTGGGAGCCTGGAGAACTGTAGTCTAGTGAGCCTGGGTGCTAGCTGACCTCTCACTGCTGGAGCACAGAACCTCACTCCGTCACAGCAAACACTTGACTGAGTAAACTTGTGGGAAAAAGGGAGTGCTAGGACCGCATTTTTAACGGCTAGAGTGAGCGAAACGTGCCCAAAACAAATCGCTCAGCGGAAGCGCTAATGTCTCGCACAAAGACGATCACGTATGACAATGAAAAATTGATTTGGCAAGGCTCCCGACCGAATGAGCGGTTACTGAACGATAAACTGGGATTCCACTTGAGTTCGTGGTTTCCCACAAAAGCCAATGTCACTAGCCGACTCGTGACATTACGCCCCATGTTAGTGCAGAAATGGTGACATGTTGAGAGGTGTATGGTATGTAGGAGGACTACTGGACCTTGAGAGCAGGCTGTGAAGCCTATGCCCAAAGTTCGACACATAAAAAAAAAAAAAAGTTGGTAGAGGAGTTTGGAAGGGTGTGTGAAAGGAGGAAATTGAGAATAAATGAGAATAAGAGTAAAACTATGAAGTATATGAGGTTGGTAGATGGTACGAGTATGAATGTAGTTTTGTATGGTGAGTTGCTTGAGGAGGTAGAGTGTGTTAAGTATTTAGATTCACTTGGTGCTGTAGATGGAAGAATAGATGAAGTGGTGAAGTTTAGAATGAATGAAACAGAAAAGGTTCTGGGAGGAAAGAAAAAAAGTGTTTAGGTATCGATCGTTTAAAATGGATGTAAAGAGAAGGCTGTATGAGGCTGCAGTGGTACCAACTGCATTATATGAGGCTGAAACATGGAATATGGGGGTAGAAGAGAGGAAGAGTTTGAATGTAATGGAGATTAGGTGTCTGAGGAGTATGTGTGGAGTGACGTGTGGATCAAGTGAGAAATAATAAAGTGCAAAGGGGAACTGGAGTTATGCGGGAGATGCCTGAACGATATGAACAGAGCGTTGCAATGGTTTGGGCATATGGAAAGAATGGATGAAGAGTGACTGGTGAAAAAAAAATAACTGGATTGGATGTGAGAGGTGTAAGGCTGTGAGGAAGACCACGAATAGGATGAATGGACAGTGTAAAGAGAACGTTAGATGTGAGAGGGATGTCTGTAGAGCAAGGAACAGTGGCTGCGTGTGACAGGGATGACTAGAGAGAAATTGTGAACGAATAAGTGGTGACACAGCCCTGAGGGGATATTCTGTCACATTTGGTCTGATCTGCTGATCAGGTCAAGGTGAGTAAGGTTATGGCTCCATTATGATGTGGCAGGGGTAATGCAGCTCTGCTGACGTGCTTTGCTATGAATGTCACTTATTGCACTGTGCAGTTGACCCTCGTGTGGTGTGGTGCGGTGAGCATCTGTCCCTTCTCCCCTCACAGTTAAGATATGAGTAAATAAGTGTGTGTGTGTGTGTGTGTGTGTGTGTGTGTGTGTGTGTGTGTGTGTAGATGAGTAAATTGTGAGTTTGTCGTCCTGTCTCGGCTATCCCCCTTTTTCGGGGAAGAAAGCAGCCTAGGTATATAGGTAGAGTATTGACAATCTTCTTTTCAAAAATTTTTTTGAGCTAAGATTTATTATTGTTGTTCCCAGGCACACCATAATAGCACAGTGCATCATTAATAAGGACATTTGTCAAGTTTTACCTTAGAATCAGCAGTTAACCCGTCACGTCCTGAGCTATTTCGCACCACCGACACCCCCCAATCCCGAAGTACTTTCAAAACAAGTTTTTTTGGCTAAAACCTCCGCTTTTGGTGAGAAACATCGAAAATTCATAGAGAAATCGCTCACCTGAGGTTTTAATTACTCGATCCAGGTAGCAGTACCTCCTTACCTCTGGATCTTCTAACAGGCTGGCACCAAAGAAAACGAATTTTATGGGAGGGTAACTATTTCACACCACTCATAAATGGTATTTATTTATTTACTTGGTATGAATTTATATGTAGTACGAGAGTATATTGGTTTTCAAACAGCAATGTAGGCATTATAAGCATTGTTTCACTCACTAACTCATCACCATACCTAACCTTTTTTTGCCACATTACCTGATCATCATTTCTGACTGTTTCTTCCTTTAATGCTATGTAAACTTTGTCCTCCAAACTGTCATCGATTGGGGAATCACTCTGGCCCTGAATGTCTTTATTGGCCAGGTCACTGGTAACAGGTGAATTGCCGAGACAATGGAGTGCAGGGGGGGGGAGGTTATGTGGTGTAAGGCATTGTCCCTGCTTGGCATCTTGTAGAGGAATAGAAGAAGGTGTCCCGTGTATACGTACGAAAAATCACGCGCGAAAATAGAAAATTGTGCAAATTATGAACCTTGCAATTGTGCAACATACCAGTACGTCATCAGGACTGGCAAATGCAAAATGTTGCAACGTATCCATATGTCGACGGGATGCCTCGGGTTAAAACTACTGTATAAATTATATGGCATTTATAATATAGCTATTTAAATGAACAATAGAAAAGTATTTCTTTTCCCAATGTTTCCCCACAGGTGTTCAAACATACGAATCTCAGTTATTATCAGACGAACAAGCACATTTAAAAATCGCCCTTTTCTCTCTTCCAGCCATCATTCATCAACAATCCTACTCTTTCATTACAAGGATGGAGTGATCAAGGAAGAATTTAAAAATGTCACTCATTTCGCATCATTAACCTCCTTCCCTCTCATCTTCCATCCTTGAAACACTGCCCTTTATAAACATTCTCATTATTATTATTAATTTTTTTGTTAATGCATCATAATATACTTACAGACAAGCTGGACCTCACATCAGAAATGGGAGTACCCCTTGGTGCAGTGGTGGCTTCCATTCCTGACCCCACATGTTACCCACTATATATCCTGGGAGAAGACACAGCCTCACCCACCGTCTATAAGGTTCTCATGATTAAAGCCTTTGAGGGGAATTAAATTCACATCCGACACGTGATTTGGGTTCGAGACTATTTCTGTGTCAAAAGTATTCAACAATATTGTTCTGCTCGTTTTCTTTTCAACCCCTCTGTGGCCGACCGCATGGAATATGTCGGGCCCCACAGGCCGAACACGCAGCCACTTTTCGAAAATCGATTTTTTTCTTGCCATATTGATGAGGAAGTTCTGACACACTTGGCAGTGCGAAGTTTCATCTACATAGACCCATCCTGTGGCCTGCAATCGAAAGTGAAAGTTGCGTAAATTTAGGCAACTGATACCGGTCACACATAGGTATTGCAGTGACTTGATATCACAGTAATTTTTTTTTTTAAATCAAAAAACATTGCCAGTGGTGCTGAAATGGTATTAAATAACTAGATACCGGTATGTGTATTTTAAAGTTTTTCAGTACATGATACGCGAGGTTTGAATTTGAAAAAAAATATATATATATATTTTGCATTTTTCGGTGTTTATTGTGTTTATGATAGTATCAACTTATTTTTGAAGTCTAGTTTCTGGGATTTGCTGGAAAAATGGAGGCAAGAGTTTCTGTTCTCAAACCTAAACCAGATAAATGCCATGCCTTGAGTGTACAGGCTGGACAGTTAGGGTTGAAATGGGAGACGACCTACCATTCGCACCTCTCACGAGCTGAGTACCAGGAAGGGAAGGGAGGCCTTTCCACCCACGAAAAATCACGTGAGCACGGAATACTTTCCTGTTATACTTTTAGAAGGCTAAGAATACTTGTATGTAAAATGATCTAAAAATTATGTAAAGATACCAAACAAAAATGTTTTTTTAAGTCTTTTTGTTTATACCTGTATATATTTACAATCGTAAACAGGGTGGTTGTTTGTGTTTTGCAAGGGAGGGGAAAGATGATATTTTCTGTCTGGGCTGAGATAATGGGTGTAACTATGTGTGTTTTGGCATGGCCACGAGCGAAAAAATCGTACATTCACTCGTCACTGCAGAAGGTGGTGAACTGGCAATTGAGGTGTGAGAGCGTGAAATGAAGGTCAGTCTCATGTCCAAGATGTTTGTTCACTTTCTAAAAGTATTCACAGTATTCTACAGGTCGCATTGTATCACGGGCGCACCCAGGGGGGGGGCCAAGGGGGCCATGCCCCCCAAATTTCCTTCCTTATAAGAAACCAAATACACTAATAGTCACTGAAAAAAAAAATCATGATATTTTTCTAGCCACAATTTTCATTTTTATGGTCCACCCCCAAAAATATTCCTGGGTGCGCTCCTGCACTGTATTGAATGGTCCAAACCAACACAACAAACCTGAGCAAATAGGTAAAGATACCAAAACAAAAAAAGGATTTTCTGTTATTATCTATCTTTTTGTTAATGCTTGTAATTATTCATAATCACGACCAGGGTGCTTGTGTGTGCTTCGCAAGGAAAGAGAAGGATGATATTTTCATCTGGGTTGAGAAATGGGTGTGGTTGTCCATGTTAAGGCATAGCCACAAGCGGAAAAAAAAAAAAAAAAACACTCATCACAACATCAGGCTCTGAAATGATCGATGGGATGTATCAGAGAGTAGTGTAGATCAGTTTCAAGGTATTCAAAACGTTTGTTCACTTCCACAAAATTTTTGCCGTTTGTTTTTAGCAGCGCTCAAATGACGCCGGAGGCCACACTATGGCAAACTTCATTTGATGCCGTCAGCCATGGTGGGGTAAAGAAAATGCACACACACACACACACACACATATATATATATATATATATATATATATATATATATATATATATATATATATATATATATATATATATATATATATATATATATATATATATATATATATATATATATATATATATATATATATATATATATATATATATATATATATATATATATATATTCCACAAACAATGCCTGAATATTTGGAAATACAGCTCTTCAATTTAGATGTGTGACCATTCTTTCAAGGATGTTCTGAACACCCTTAAACGAATGTCCAGCATATACAGTTGTAGGTTAATGTTGCTGTATTCATGAGCCACACCTAGATGCTCAGCCAGATCCATTTCTTTATAATGATCCAGGAGATGATGGAACTGCACAAATCACGCGGTGCAGGGGTGTTCCAAATGGCACTGCATGGAAAGGATGCTAATGTAACACTGCTACTACTCTCTCACACCATCAAACAGGCCCAGTTGGTAAGTTACCATGGATAAGATGACTCAGATCCTTTCAAACTTTTGTAGTGTAAGTATCTTTTCAGGCTTTTGTAGAGTATGAGAAAAACAGTCATTCGTTATCTAAAACGAGTAAATAACAAGATTTCAGAGGAGGGCAAGTTATACTGACACATACTATATTTGCCGGACTGTATCTAAAAAATGAGGTGGATATTCAACGTGCTTGTCTTTCTGTTGATATAATTTGGTCATACATACTATTTCTGACGCCAAAAGATGTCCCCCTTTTGTCTTAAACATCATACAGCCCAGTTCTTTACCACCTCAGTAGCACTGACGTCTCATCTTCTTTAGAACTGTCTTATAGAAACCTTAATTGCTCAATTCCTCATATGGACTAGATGTGTTAAACTGCTTTGTGCGCTCTTCAGCTTAGGAAAGTTGTTCATTCAGTATAAGGGCATCATTATGTCAAGTATAGCTTTCAGAAGGATGTGAAGGGGCAGAGGTGGTGGTGTCACCACACAGCAGTTTTTAACAGATTAGAGACAAAGGCTTTTGATTACATCAGCCTTTTAGTCATATTTTCTTCAGTCTATCAATCCTAGCGGCTGTATTGTATTATTTTCTTACCTGTCGTAGTTACTAGGTTTTCTTCCACTTTTATCCTATGATCAAAGGTTCAGGCACAATAATGTGGGGTCTTACGGACCCCAATGTTTAAAAAATGAATAAAAACCAGTAAAGGAACTTTAGTGTGATCTCAAAGTACAAAATGGTAATTTAAGTCTCGTGCTTGAACAGAAAAAATGATTAAAGCGTTTACTTTGCTATAACAAGTAAAAAAATTTTAAACTATTTTTTTCTCTCTCTCAAATCCTGTATGTAAAAAATCACAAAAATAATGGCAAGCTTGATTGATGATCAGATGTTACAAAATGGAGCAGAATGCTTTGTTAACCCCTGACAATCACTTAAGCCGCTTGGCAATAAGGGACGTTTGTACCTCAACAGTTTGTAAATCATTTTTTTCTCATATTATTACACAGGACTTGGGGGAGTGGACTTTCTGACCACCACTTGGTGGTGGTGAGAATCAAGGATCAAATGAAATGGAGGAATAGATGAAGAGAAGGGCAGGAGGAATTAATTCATACAAGGAGAGTGGATGGGTTACAAGAGGATGGGAAAAAGGCAGAATATAAGAGAGAAGTGGAGGAGCGATTGGGTAAATATGGATTGGAACAGCTGGGGACGTAGGTGTGTGCAAGATATTCACAGAAGAAATCTATACATCATATGCAGTGGTGTGTGGAGTCAAGAGGAGGCGAAAGGGGGTGTAAGGAACAGCATGGTGGAATGACGAGGTGAGACTGGCAGTGACACAAAAGAAGAAAGCATATAAAGTGTGAATGAGAAACAGGAGTGTGGAAGAAGTTGAGAGACGGAAGAGAGAGTTATATGTAGAGAGGAAGAGAGAGGTGAAAAGATTAGTAAGAGAGAGTAAGAAGAGACTGGATGAAGAGTTTGGAAGAAATTTGAATGTAAAGTGGAGGCAATGTTAGAAAATTTTCTGGAACGAGGTAATGAGAGTTGGACAGGGTGCCAAAGAAGTTAGTCGGAGAGTGAAGGATAAAAATGGTAGATTACTGGTGGAGAAGGGAGAAAAAGTAAGCAGATGGAGAGAACACTTTAACGAATTGCTGAACAAAGAGAATGAAAGTAAAATGCGGGCATAAATGGCTGGGGAATGGCTGAGAGATGGAGGGATGTGATAAGTGAGGAAGAAATCAGTAGGATGGAAGTTGTGGAAGCAATGAATAAAATCAATATGGGGAAAGCCCCAGGAATTGATGCAGTGTGTGGTGAAATGCTGAAGCATGGGGAGAGGTAGCAGTAGAATGGATGTGGAAGATGTGCAGGTCGGCCTGGGAGGAAGGTAGAGTTCCGGGGGATTGGAAGTCTGGTATAATTAGTGCCCTATACAAATGAAGAGGGGAAAAAGAAATATGTGGTAATCATGGGGGCATTCGTCTTCTTTGTGTAATAGGAAAAGTATATGGTAGGACAATTATTGACAGAATTAGAGAAATAATAGAGGAATTAGTTGGCGAAGAACAGGGAGGTTTTAGGAAGGGAAGCGGTTGTGTAGATCAGCTATTCATTCTTAGGTCTTTTGTGGAAAAGTTTATAGAGGAGGGAAAGAAGTTATATGTGGCCTTCATGGATTTGGAGAAAGCATATGACAGCATGCATAAACAAAGATTGTGGAAAGTATTAAGAATATATGGAGTAGATGGGAAGTTGTTGAATGCCATGAAAAGTATGTATGATGGTGCTAAGGCGGCAGTGTGTGTGGACAGTGAACTAAGAGAATTTTTCTATGTGAAGGTTCGATTGAAAAAGGGATGTGTCATGTCCCCATGCTACTTCAATCTGTAAATAGATGGGGTTATAAGAGAGACAGAAGGTAAGACAGTGGATACCGGAGCGTCCCTAATGAGACAGCGCAATGTTTGGAAACTCACTGTACTGTTCACTGCAGAATATGCTGTGTTGTTAAGACAAGGGGGGTTGCAAGGCTTGGTGGATGCGTTTGGGAGAGTAAGAAACGGAGTCTAAAGATGACTATAGGGAAGAGTAAAGTTATGATCTTCGAGAGAAATGAAGTCAGTGAATGTACAGTGAGGTTGGATGAGGAGGAAATGGAAAATGTGAGTGCATTTAGGTACTTGGGTAGTGTGATGAGTAAGGATGGACGTTTAAAGGGTGTAGTGCTTGAAAGAGTACAACAATGAAGAAGGGTTGCTGGTTCCCTGAAAGCACTGATAAGAAACAGGGAAGTGAGCATTGAAGTGAAAATATTACTGCATGACAGTATTGTGATACCAACTCAAACGTATGGAAGGGAAGCTTGGACCTTGTTGGAGGGACACAAGTCAAGAGTGGGAACAGTGGAAATGAATTACTTGAGAAAAGCACGTGCAGTCTCATGGAGAGAATGACTGAAAAATGAGAAAGGGAAGGAACGTTGTGGTGTGAATGTGGATGTGGTAGGAAGTGTTAGGAGAAACACTTTGAGGTGCTTTGACCATGTGGAGAGGATGGAGACTGATGAGGAGAATGTATGTCAGTGAGGTGGAGGGGGGGAAGAGGGAGGAGAGTGGCCAAGGATGAGATGGAGAGATGGAGTGGAGAGGTATATGAGGGAAGGGGGGGGGGGTGAGCTGGAAACAGGGCGACTTGGAGGCGATTTGAATGTGGTCACCTCTTACGGGATTAGGGCTTCTTGCAATAGATAGATAGATAGATAGATAGATACAGTAGACTTAAAAATCCCTTGAAATCCCATTACTAGTGAGTAATATATCATAGTGAAAATATTCATGATATTCACAGTAAAGAATAGCTTGCCATATAATACACTTGACCTTACCCACTCCTACTGGCACCCATTACACAGGACCTGGGAGTGGCATCCACACACACATGGCATCTGCACTGGACAATGGTGGTTCTCTCTCTCTCTCTCTCTCTCTCTCTCTCTCTCTCTCTCTCTCTCTCTCTCTCTCTCTCTCTCTCTCTGTATGCATATATATATATATATATATATATATATATATATATATATATATATATACATACTACAGAGGAAGGGAAAATGAAAGAGTTGGTGGTGTAGGATTTCTAATTAACAGAAATTTTGCAGACAACATTGTTAAATTCAGCAGTGTATCTGACAGAGCAGCAATGGTTGTAATCAGACTGTGCAAAAAATATACCCTGAAAGTAATACATGTATATGCACCAACTTCTCAGAGTTCAGATGAAGAAATTGAAACATTCTATGATGACATCTCCCAGATTATGGAAGAGGAAAAGACCACCTATACTTTTACTCATGAGAGACTCCAATGCGAAAGTTGGAAAGTCAAAAAATGGAGAAGCATGTATGGAAAAATTTGGAGTGGGAGAAAAGAACGAGAGAGGAGAAATGGTGGTAAACTTTGCAGAAATGCTTAACATGAGATAATGAACACATTCTTTCACAAAAGAACAGGGAGAAAGTGGACCTGGAGAAGCCCAAATGGAGAAACAAAGAACGGAATCTACCTCATTCTAGCAAATAAGAATAACACGATCACAAATGTCACAGTTATCAACAAAGTAAATATCGGTAGTGACCACAGAATGGCGGGTTGCACAGCAAGATTCAATTTCAAAAGTTAAAGAAAGAAGATGATTAAAGAAAAAAAGATATGCCCAATAAAAGTTAACGAAAACAAAGTCGACTTTCAGTTGGAAATAAGAAACAGATTTCAAGTTCTCAGTAATGCTGAATGTGACATCGATGAGTTGAATGACAGACTAACTATCTATCTATTGCCAGACGCCTCAATCCCGTTTGGGGTGGCCACAAACAAATCGCCTCCAAGTCGCCCTGTCCCCCGCCATTTCACTGCTACCGAAAGTGCTAAAAGAATCAGCGGAGGTAGTAGGAAAACCTAATACAATTAAAGCCAAGAAGTGTCCTCAACAGTAATACTGCATCAGAAATTGCTATTCTGGGTGATTTTAATGTCCATAATGTTGAATGGCTCACTTGTTCAGCCAGAACTGATGACTCTGGTCTTGAATGTGAGCTATTTGCAGACTCATTTAATCTCACCCAGTTAGTCAGTCAACCCACCCGTGTACCAGACAACCCTGATCAAAATCCCCACCTACTGGATTTGTTTCTAACAACCAATTCAGATTATATAATGTCGAAGTGAAGTCCCCCCTCGGATCCTCGGATCATTGTCTGATTCAAGCCACCAGTTTCACACCTACCACACCCTCCTGCTCTGAACCTGTCGTGAAGGATAAATGGCACTACGACAGGGCAGACTGGGAGGGACTTCAAAATTTTCTCATGGATGTTCCTTGGACCTCCTTTTTCTCCCATGATGCAAATTCCACATTGGGCCACATACAGGCTTTCATTAAAGTCGGCATGGAAACATTCATTCCCCATCATAGTTACAGAAAAAAAAAAATGTAATTCTCCTAAATGGTTTGACCACAATTGTGCTAGAGTATAGATATATAATATTATAGAGATTAGTAGATAGATAGATAAATAGACTGATTGATTGATAAATATCTATCTATCCATTGCCAGACGCCTTAATCCCATATGGGGTGGCCACAAACAAATCGCCTCCACGTCGCCCTGTCCCCCGCCATTTCACTGCCTTGCTCCCAGCTCACACCCCCTTGTCTCATATACCTCTCATCTCCATCCCTCCATCTCATCCTTGGCCTCCTCCCCCCTCGCTCCCCTTCCACCTCAATGACATACACTCTCCCCATCAGTCTCTCACTCTTCGTCCTCTCCACATGGCCAAACCTCCTCAGTGTGTTTCTCGTAACGCTTCCTATCACACCCACATCCACACCACAACGCTTCTTCACATCCTCATTTGTCAGCTCGTCCCTCCGTATATGACACCACATGCTCCTCTCCGATAACTCATTTCCACTACTCACACTCTTGACTTGTGTCCTTCCAACAGCGTCCAAGCTTCACTTCCATATGTTAGAGCTGGTTTCACAATACTGTCATGTAGTAACTCTTTCACTTCCATGCTCACTTGCCTGTTTCTTATCACTGCATTCAAGGAACCAACAACCTATCTTCCTTGTTGTACCCTTTGATGCACTTCACCCTCCAAACTTCCATCCTTACTCATGACACTACCCACGTACTTAAACGTGCACACACAATCCATTTCCTCACCATCCAACCTCTCTGTACATTCATTGACTTCATTTCACTCGAAGACCATAACTTTACCCTTCCCTACATTCAACTTTAGATTCCGTTTCTTACACAATCTCCCAAAATCATCCACCAAGCCTTGCAGCTCCCCTTCCTCTTCATTTAACAACGCAGTATCATCTGGATACAGCAGTACAGGGAGATTTCAAACACTGGCTGCCACTCCCACATCCACTGCCCTACCTTGTATCTCTTTTATAACCCCATCCATGTACAGACTGAACAACCATGGAGGCATGATACATCCCTGTTTCAACCCAACCTTCATATAGAAAAACTCACTCAGTTTCACTATCCACATGCACTACATCCTTAGCACCCTCATACATACATTTCATGGCATTCAACAACTTCCCATCTACTCCATACATTCTTAATATTTTCCACAATCCTTGTCTATCCACCCTGTCATATGCTTTCCCCAAATCCAGGAAAGTTGCATACTCTACAACTTCTTTCTCTTCTCAAGAAATTTTTCCACTAAAGATCTAAGAATGAATATCTGATTTACACAACCTCTTCCCTTCCTAAAACCTCCCCATTCTTCTCCATCCAATTCCTCTGTTATTTTCTTAACTCTGACAATAAGTATCCTCCCATATACTTTTCCTATTACACTAAGAAGACAAATGCCACTATGATTGCCACACATTTTTTTTCCCCTTTCCCTTTGTACAAGGGAATAATATACCAGACTTCCAATCCTCCAAGACTCTACCTTCCTCCCAGGCCAATCTGCACATCTTCCACATCCATTCTACTACTATCTCTCCCCCATGCTTCGGCAATTCACCACACACTGCATCAATTCCTGGAGCTTTCCTCATTATGACTTTCTACATTGCTTCCATAACTTCCATCCTACTAATTTCTTCCCCTCCTCTCACATCCATCCTTCCTCCAGCCATTCCCTAGCCACTTATACTAGCATTATGTTCATTCTCTATGTTCAGCAATTCCTTAAATTGGTCTCTCCATCTGCTCACTTTTTCTCCCTTCTCCACTAGTAATCTACCATTTATAGCTTTAACTCCCCGACTAACTTCATTGCCACCCTGTTTAACTCTCTTTACCTCTTTCCAGAACATTTTCTTAGTCCCCTCACCTTAAGCTCAAATTCCTCCCAAATTCCTCATCCACTCTCCTCTTTCTCTCATTAATATTTTCACCTTTCTGTTTCTTTCTACATATAACTCTTCCGTCTCTCAGCTTCTTCCACGCCCCTATTCATCATAAATTCATTAAATGTCTTCTTCTTCTGTGCCACAGCCTGTCTCACTGCTTCATTCCACCATGCTGTTCCTTGCACCCCATTACGTCTTCTCTTCACCCCACACACCACCTCACATGCTGCACATATTTCTTCTGTGAATACCATGCATACACCTTCCACGTCCCCCATCTGCTACAATCCATAATTACCCAATCGTTCCTCCACTTCTCTCTTATATTCTGCCTTTTTCACATCCTCCTGAAATCTTTCCACTCTCCCTATATCAATTCCTTGCTCCCGTCCTTCTCTTCTATATGTCCATTTTTCTTGGACCTTGATAAATATACATACATACATACATATTATATATATATATATATATATATATATATATATATATATATATATATATATATATATATATCCATCATCCAATCCTACATTTTCCCATGAGGAGCATAAGAGCCCGGGCTAGGCAAGTTGGTCCTGATATTTAAGATGAGAGTGACCAGCCTCACTCATCCCTGAGTGGCATTACGTGAGCAATAAACCCTAACCATCCCTTGCATATATATATGTATATCTATCTATCTATCTACCTATCTATCACACACACACACACACACTCACACACACACACACACACACACACACACACACACACACACACACACACACACACACACACACACACACACACACACACACACAATCAAGATAAAAAAATGTGCCACTTCACCCGTGAGTTGCGACACACCTCTGACGGGGGTGCATTGGAAAAACTGTTACATACCTCTTATGAGCGCAATTTTCAACACTGCACTACGAAGGTTTTAGAAGGATCAGTGCAACAGAAAATTTATTGGGTATTCGGGTGACAGGTAGCTCTCGTTCTCACCTCCTATCTTGTGCCCAGGTGCTAAGTAGCACGAGCAACAACTAACCAAAAACACGCACTTTGTAACGCATTTCCGGCAATTTTATCACCCCAGGAAAGGCAGTCGTGTCAGAACTGATTTGAATAACATCAAATCTAATACAAAGTCAATAGATGATAATGGAGTAAGAGTATGGTGGTAAATAACAGGTGTATATGTAGCTCCCTAAACTCGAACTGGAGGATGCGGAGCGAGCTGGCAACCCACCTGGCGGAAGGGGAGTCTGGCGGCAGCGTTTCTATCCTGCTCCCCAATACGCATTACTCTCTCTCTCTCTCCCTCTCTCTCTGGATGCATTAGGAGGAAGCTGGGAACACATTCTCACTCCATGCCTCATTCTTTCCCCGACACCTTTCTCCACTTTTTCCTTCCCTACACACACACACACACACACACACACACACACACACACACACACACACACCTCACAATAATTGATATCGCTAGTATTCTCTCTCTCTCTCTCTCTCTCTCTCTCTCTCTCATCCATGTGCTTTTGTTTCGTTCTTTATCCACAGCTTGCATTTGTTATTGTTGTTTGAATGTGTGTGTGTGTGTGTGTGTGTGTGTGTGTGTGTGTGTGTGTGTGTGTGTGTGTGTGTGTGTGTGTGTGTGTGTGTGTCGTACAAAAAGCTTTGCCTGTATATTTTTTCTTGTTCTTTTTTTCATGTTTAAGATTATTCACATTCATTTTCTCTCTCTTTCTGGAAGAAATAGGAAGGACCTGGCAACATAGAAGCAGACTTTCCTGATCTACCAGATGACCCGCCGACATGTCATAAAAGTACCCCCGCTAATACCAATACACCAGTCCTGTATGAGACAGCCCTAGCATGTATTCAATATGGACGGTGGGTGTTAGCGCCGAAGTGGTGACATGTGGAGGTGCAGGAGGACTACTGGGCCTTGGGATAGGCTATTGCCCCCGAGATGTAGGCCCTGAAGCCTTTGCCCAGAGTCGGACACATTAAAAAAAAAAAAAAAAAAAAAAAAACAATTTCACCGCATTCCTCCTGTCCTCCTCGACACCACTCTCCAGCCTTTCCCTCCCTCTCCCCCACCACTCTACACACACACACACACACACACACACACACACACACACACACACACACACACACACAAGCCTTCTTCCCAACAGATATCTCCTGGCTACTGGCCGAGTGATGTCCACAGCTACATAATACTACGCTTATCACATTGGGAACAGTGATATCTTATTCCTATGATTACATCCAACTTAGGTGCAGTAGTATTGTGAGAAAATAATTGTACAGTATCCACACACAAATATACACCTCCAAGCATTATGATGGGGGGAAAATCTGGCCTCCACTAATCGATCGATTTCTAAGGTTGATAGACTTTTTGCCAGTCCTAGGTAATTACTGTGCCCACCACATCAGTAGCATTAATATACCAACTCACTAATATGATTACATTCAGCTATGGTACTAATTTAATGTGGAAAAAAAAAAATTCACAAAGGTAAATATACCCTATCAGCCCCCAACCTCAAACCTGCCCTTTTCACCAAAGCATAGTTTTCATCTTCCAGCTAGAAATGCAATTTCTGACAATTATTTCCCCAAACTAAGCCGATTTCAGTTTTTAAAAAGTCTGTGGGTAGCTACACGATGCAATTTCCTAGCCATTGATATACATTTCAAGGAAATCTGTAAGAGTGACCAAAACTTCCATTTTGCCACACCATGTGGGATGTCTGAACGATCCCTCGCAGCAGCCCATGGGTTCACTACAGCATATTTGTGGTTCCACTACACACAAAACAGCCTCTGGTACCCACTGGACCCGAGTATCCTCCATAGCAACACCTCTAGTACTTGAAAAGAACCACCTATGCATTTCTGTTTTTCCCTGTAATTCAATGCATTTCACAATTATTGTTTCTCAGAGCTGTCACAAAATTCACTACTTATTCCATCACATCTCTGGGGTCCACTGGGCCCCAAGATCTCAGTCAGCCAAACATCTGTGCACAGAGCCTCACACCCTCCTTCCTCAAGCTTTCAACTCACACTGCCGGGCCCGGCCGACAGGGGTCCAGGTACACTCTCACCCAAAAGTTTGTTAAATCTGCCAGCCAGCTATTGCTGCACTGCCTGCTTCAAATGTCTAAAACTGCCTCAGCACCAACCAGAACATGAAACCAATGCAAATGAATCTAAAGGTTCGAAGTGTCATTCTCAAGTTCATATTTGAATCATAAGATGGCTCACCGTGGTGTCCTTGAAGCAGATATGGTGGTCAAAAGGGACAGGAGTAGCACTGTGCACAGTATTATTTGAAGAAAATGTAATCCTTTGCACAGCAACAACATTACGAAAGAAAAAGTGTAACACCGAGAAAAAGGTGAAATGTAAGTAAACTACTACATCAGTAATTAAGCATCAAACAACCTGTAACAGTGAGGGAGTGCGATGAAGGGGACCGAGCATCAAGCTGGGGTTGAATGCTGACATCACCAATGGAGGTAAGTAACGACACCATGTAATGCCTTCTGTATGTTGTAGTATCATTCAGATATACTGCATATTATATAGCTCCAACATTGTAACAAATGCAGATACATATTACTAACCACAATTAATAGAGTTTTATAAAGACACAAGTGACAGAAATTACATTAGTTCAATTAGGTATGTTTTAAGCATATTTTGTAGCTGTAGTAGTAGTAATATGTGTTGTTTTCTAAGCAGTCTGGCCGAACAGCCCATAGTCCCTAAGGAAGGCCACGGCCGAGACTGGGCTTTCACACAGAGCTCTCAAGAAGTGTATGTTGTGATGTTGGTGCAGGTGATTGTATGCAGTGGAGTCTTCCATACTGTGCTTAATGGTATGGGGTACTGTGTTGCATCCTGGACAGGCATCAATGACAGAGTCATCCAACCTCTTTTGATAAATCAAGAGGGTTGGATGATGTCCACACTTCAGCCTGGTCAGGTGGACCCTTTCCTCAGGAGGGAGATAGGTTTCGGAAAGGTGGATATCAGGATGCCATGCATGCAGCTGTGTGTTGTCTGAATGACTGAATGGAGCAGCGAGTGAACTGAGCATGGATATACATCTGGAAGCTGGTTTGCTGCAGGCTAGGGGGGAGAGATGACCGTACCTGTGTATGACATCGTGTGCTGGTTGTTGTTTTGAGGTTCCTCGAAAGTGTGAGGATGTGCTGCCGTGTAGTGTAGTGGATGGTGTTAGTTTGTGGAGGCTGCGGCAAGAATTTGTGTGCCTCTCACGTATAGATGTTCCTTGACTTTGGGCACTTTGGTTTCTTGGTGTAGGTGGTCTGTAGGTATGGTAGCTGTGCAACCTGTGATTATTTTTAGGGTCTTGCTCTGTATAGTCTGAAGGGTGTTGTAGTGTGTTTAGGTGAGGTTAGAAGCCCAAGCAGGGCTTGTATAATTCATAAATCACTGAATATACATGTTTGTGTACTGTGGTGGTGGTTTCTTTGTTGTTTCCAAATGTTGTATGGGCAAGTGACCTTACGACTTAAAGTCTTGGTGTTCGTTTATTTTTAATTTTTGTGATGTGTTGTTTATATGACATTGATGTACTGTATGCTACACCAAGGATTTTGAGTGTGTATGTGTGTGTGGTAGGGGAGTGTTGTTTATGGAGAGGTGTGGAATGTACAGTAATTACGTTTTGCTGTCTTGTTTGTGAGAAGGGTCACTAGATTTGGCTGGGCTATTGTGAGCCTGTTTGTGATGAACCATTCATATAGTAAGTTGAGGTAAGGTTGGAGGATGTGTGTAGCTGTGTTTGCATTTTCGTGTGTACATCTAAATGTTAAGTTGCCTACATAGAAAGCTATGTCTATTTGTGATGTGTAGGGTGTGATGTCGTGTATGTATAGGTTAAACAGTGTATGGGAAAAAACAGATCCTTGGGGGACGCCGTTTGTGAAGTTTCTGATGTTTGATGACTGGCTGAAAGGGTTACATATGCACATCTGCCTGCTTAGTAGTTTGTCGGCCATCTTCTTGTGTTATTGTGCATGTTTGTGTTGAATATTTTGTTTATGAGGTTGTGGCGGGGGATGGCATCAAACGCGTTGCTAACGTCTAGTGTGACTAGGAGTGTTCTGTGTGGTGGCCTAGCTGAATTGATGCCATCAAGAATTCGTTGTGTAAGGTCTTTAAGAAGATTGTGGAGTGTAGCGGCCAAAAACCATGTTGTGATGGGGCTAGGGGGATGTGCGGTTTTACTAATTGTAATACCAGTCGTTCAGTGACATTGGAGGGGGTGTACCTGTTGGTGAGTGCTTGTGTGCTTTGTAGTCCAAGGTGCATAAGGTGTATGTTGTTTATGTTGTCTGCGCGACAGACAGATGAGTGCTTAAGGCTGCTAATGATGTGCTTCATCTGGTTGAAATTGAAGGGTGAGAAGAGTGGGTCTGTGGGCAGCTGTCTCATGCACTGGATGACATGTCGGTCGGTCGTCGCTGTTTATGTAGGTGGTTGCACAAAAGAAGGGTGTAGTTTAACTTCATGCTTACCCTCCCAGACCATGTATTGTGTGTTTATTCATGCAGATAGCACAGTAAAGGTAATTTGATTAAATATCCCATAAATAACAACAATGTCAAATATACAGTAGGTCATCTACGTAGTGATTAAATATAAATAACTGCATGGCTGACAAGTTGAATAATATCGTACATCTACAGATCGCAAAGCCATGAGCAAACTCACTGAATGTGATGACAGACTGTAGGAGGATAATTGGTGTGTGGGTGTGGAAGAGGTATGGCAGAGAAAGCAGAATCACTAGGCCTCACCAGACCAATGGTGTATAAGAGGAATACACGATGGCAGGAAGGAACAGTGACAAGTACCGTAGGCCGTGCTGTGGTCGGTCAGGTGTCACCATACAGGAGAAGGAGGACATTATTGTTGCTGCTTCAAACGCACATCTCAAGACGTCAGCAGTCCAGATAATGCAAGACCTACAGCTGACCTGTGACGTGTGGACTACACAGCCATGGCTGCATGAGCATGGCATCCATTGTCACGGCCCAGTGAAAAAAAAAGAAAAAAAAAAAAACTGATGGAGGCACACAAGGAGGTACACTCGGCAAGAGTTCCGAATGGACCACCACGTTGTGGAATTTGGCTAACGTGGCAACACCGCGCGCCCGTGTGTGTGTGTGTGTGTGTGTGTGTGCCCGACAATCGCTAAGCTTCATCCTCTGAATTATATTATGTGGCCATTGTATTATCCTATGATATAAGCTAATAAATATTATGTGATTGGGATAATGGGCTGTCCACTATACTACTTATAAAGTCTGAGTTATATAAAATAATTCTCTTGCCTTGTAGCATGAACCACGATACAGGTTGGGCTGTGCTTCAGAAACAGAGGGCAAGTTCACCCACAAATGGCACAATGTAGGGGGAAGGGAGAAGTATGGGAGTGAGCACCCATCTGTTATACATTCTTAACCATTACTGTATAGTTATTAAGGTGTCCATGATATCCTGTTTCTTAAATAATACAAATATTTCTTTTTATTATCTTTATATAGACTCGATTACATACTTTAAACTACACCAAACATAGGATACCCCATCCCTCGTTAATGGAAAACATTCAGCCTGCTCCACCACCTCGACTCTCTCTCTCTCTCTCTCTCTCTCTCTAACTCCTCAGGTGGCTATAAGTAAACACACACACACACATTATCAGTTTGTGCTAATGAGTAATGACATTGTATATAATATTTTTACCTAAAATTTAATCTTGTATCAAAATACAAGTGCAATACAAAACCACCTCACATTACGTTTTACGTTAACCAATAATCAATACTTAATTGCATAGTCTATGTTTCAGTAATAGTCATTGGGTAGCCAAACCCACGGTGATATTTTCGTTAATGTTAAAGGTAATCATGTGTTCAGTGGCGGATACCAGTTAGAGGGGAGGTGGCCGCTGACACCTCCAATCCCCATAGCTACGCTGGTGAGTTGTAGTGTCACTGCAGAGGTTCCTGTTCCTCCAGTTATGTCAATAACTGAAGTTAACATACTGATGAACAGTCATTTCTTACGAAAAATAGAAACAGCCTATATGGAACTCTCAAAATACATTTTATAGCATATTGTGGGAGCTTTGCAGCTCTCACGCACCAGTCACAGTCTTGGTCCTATGTTTCAGTATGGCCAGCCTAGCGGTATGCAGTGTTAATGAACATGCTATTAATATTAGTTCTATATGCTTATTTACATTTGGAACAACAGAATTCAAAGCAGATTTCATTTAGTACACAGAATGCAAAATACAGTATGTGTGTGTGCATGTGGATGTGGGTGTGGAACAATACGTGTGGTCGGGGTGGAGGGAGTATAGTGAGTATGAAATGTGTGTGTCATAATGGTAATATGGGTGTGTGCATACGTGGCTAAGGACGTCCAAGACTGATATGTAATCTTTGCCTCACACACCTCAGTATTTATTAGGTGCTCCTCATAAGTTTGTAGCATGATTCATTATTATATTATATATGATTATGTTTGGGGGGTGAAGCCCGAAACACCATATAAAGACAAACACTGAAATATTAGAGTAATGCATTATGTGTGACAAAATACTTGAATAACAATATTTCAAGAAATATTACCGTATTATAAAATCGACTTAAATACGTTGTAGGTGCAGCGTTTCTTAAGCGTAGATCATCGGATTTCCGTTGCTCAGTATGTTATGTTATACACTAGCTTTGAGTTAAGTAATATGCTATGCAAGCGATGTCAGGGTGGACGTTCACTTAAAACTACATCGAACAGACAGCAAGTGCAATTGTTAGTAGTTTACCGATATTTGTTATTGATCTCACACTGACTAACTTGTTCCTGAGAATTTTTTTACAATCTTTATCACGATTGGAAACAGCACCTTAGGCATGTCAGCAAGTGGCAAGATGTCTAGCTAGTTGGCAAAATGTCTAGAGAGTTGTCATTGCGGCAATCAAGAAAGCATCATATTTTATTGGAAGAAACCTGCTATTGTAACAGGAATGTTGCGTTAAGAAATGCACATAAATGTCACAAATTCCCGTAAAATTGCCCCGTAATAAAAATCATGTCAGTGAGCAAAAATATATATATATATATATATATATATATATATATATATATATATATATATATATATATTATATATATATATATATATATATATATATATATATATATATATATATAAGATAGTGTCGTATCAGTTATACTGTCAGATAAGTTATAGTAAGTTAATAAAGTTACTGTTAGATTATTATACTGCATGGAATAATATCCGTTACAATCAGAGGATAATAAAAAATAATAATAAGATTTGTATGGAATTCATTAGTAGGAAGTCCACCCACCCTCCTTCACGAACACTCCAACAGTCTGTTTGTCATAAAGGGGACATGGTTCCTTATGAGCTGTTGCTGGTTTCTGAACAGTTCTCACAAGGCCTCATGTGAGGCGATTGGCCTCCCCACCAAAATTTCAAGCATGAGGATGCGTCAGTGGTTTCCAAGGGAATGTTAACACTCCCTGTTCGCCAACAGAGCTGCTGTCAAGCCTTGCCATATCGCAGTTACAAAATACCACATATTTGGCAATTCATAATTGGTTGGGAGGATTGCGGCAAATAATTTCATCTCCCTGGCACATAGTTTCTGGTGAGATGTAATTTTTGTGACACCCTATTCAGTATATTCGGCAGAGCCCTTTATATCAATGGGAGGTAACACTGCACGGTCTCGTATATCTGCAAAGCCTTGCCCCCTTCCCCCATATACCACCTGGGGACGCACCAGGAAGCAGTGGGATCCTGCCCTGAGATTATATATATATATATATATATATATATATATATATATATATATATATGAGAGTGATATATGAGAGTGTGTAGTTTTGGTACCTTAAGCTAATAGATACAATATCTGTGGAACATGAGCTGTCTCGAAAAAATGATTTGAGGAAATTGCTGATCGATTTGCTTTAAGACATTACATGTTTTCAAAGTGATAAAATACCATCACAGAAATTTTACCAAGTCAAAGGTCCGATTGTTAACAAGTGGTTTTCTCATCAGTTGCAGAAGCCGTGTGGCAGATTAACACTGCTGGTCATCTTTGCTTTCTTTCATTCTCTCCTTTTTCTTTTTTTCTTTTTTTTTTCTTGTGACTTCACAAGAAAAATGACCAAGCAAACACTGTGCTTTTGAATGCATATAAATAAAAGAAAGTAAATAAACAGATTGACATTTGATTGTATTAGAGGTTGAAAGAAGTCCATAACAGAATACTGTATATCGTGCTTTATTGACATGCTTGGCTTAGAGAATTCTTCGAAGATCACGACCATGACATGCACAAAATTAGGATATGAATAATGCTGAGTGACAGGTTTAAGGTTACATATGTAACGAAATGTCATGTCTACAGTGTCATATTAACTTTGACCACATGGCAGACTTTTTCTGAAAAGTGCTTGCACATTCTGCAGTTGCTATCTGCATGCTAGAAAGAACCATTCAGATACTGTGAAATGTGTGTCTTGCAATGTGTCTAAATGCCGTAAGTTTGACTTTGCCCTTTGACTTTGAATTTAGATTGATCGTTCTTAAAAGTACTTAATTTTGCCAGAACTACAGCATTTTCACGTTTTGTCGAAATTAGACCTAAAATGTTGGAAATGACCTTTCTATACACCTTGACCTTTGATCTATTGTTTTCAAAATCGAATTTCTCGACCTCAACACTTCAGCGAAGATGGATCCAAATTTAATTGAAAGCGCTTGAGCTCCAGGGTTAAACATTTGACATTATCCTCTCACTGAATGTTCTTAAAGTCGAACCATTACATCCTAGCTTTACCTTCAACTCTTCCGGCAAGTTTATTCTAAAGAGGATCAAAACTGTATTGCTGACTTTGCTGTTTAACCTTGACCGTTGACCTGTTTCTTTCAAGAACAAGAGTTCAACTCATAGGAAGACCCTCAACTTCTCCACTGCTAGAGGGAGAACAAAAAAAAAAAAAGTGTAAGCGATGTGAAATGATCATAAGATCACGAATGATGAAAATACTGTATATCATTTTCCTGACCGATGAAGTGAATGTGCTTTACACTTTTGGTAAGGGCGACAGACAGATGACTGTTCATGTGGTCTGTTTGTGTTACCAGGTGCGACAGGTATCCAGGTGTGTAGTGGTAGTGGTGGTGATGGTGGTGAGCTAGAACCTCACACTGTTAACGTGCACTGTGTTGATGTCACCAGCTGCAACAGGTTTTCAAGTGTGTGGTTGTGGTGGTGGTGGCGAGCTACAACCTGACACTCAGTTAACGTGGACTGTATTGATGTCACCAGCTGCGGCGGGTGTCCAGATGTGTGGTGGTTGCCGTGGTGAGTCGGGACCTAACATTCATCCACGCTTTTGCCGAGTTGTCTCTCAAGGATCGCCTGCTGGCGTGGTCAACACAACTTATACTGCTCACCCGTTTGCCCAGGAAAGACCTAGCTACTCTGATGTCATCTCACTGGACTTTCTCAATGCACAAAGCAGTCGTACTTAATGTCGACTCTTCTGCTCATGCGATGGGGTAAGAAAACTTTTATATTTATTGTTATACGTGGTCTGCTTCCAGTGTTATGAGTATTTTATATCACGATAATAAGTTCAGGTATTTTATAGAGGAAAATTGAGTGTGATAACTTCCTGTACTGTATATAACTATTGATTTTATTTAGAAAACTAAATTAGTGAGCCAGAACATATTTTGTGATTTTGTGCATTATATGACATTGTACTAATCCTTTCAATAATTTTCTGACAGAATAACATCCGTAATACTGTGAAACAATAATGCGTTTTAATAAATATGCCATATGGTTCAGGGTTGGTGTGTATGTGCATCTACCCTACACTACGGCTGGTGCTCATACAACAAGAGTAGCAACCTGGAACCCCACACGTGGCCTCACCTACCTCACACCTCTATCACTCTTCCCTGACAAATTTCGCAAGTACTGTGCCCTTCCTCAATGAATGACTCTCTCAGGGGCCGAACCTATATACAACTTGTGTGTGTGTGTGTGTGTGTGTGTGTGTGTGTGTGGAGAGAGAGAGAGAGAGAGAGAGAGAGAGAGAGAGAGAGAGAGAGAGAGAGAGAGAGAGAGAGAGGATTTTTGTGTAAGGAATCCCTTATCAACATAGGGCCAATTCTCAACCGTATAGATGTATAGTTATGTCCTTTTGGGTGAATTGCTAGAAAGATCATTCTCATGCGTAATGTAATATCCAGTTTTAACGCCACAACGACTGAGAATTCGAACTATGTTCATACATCATTTTCTGCAATAAAAAATCAGCCCAAGAACTGCATTCTGAAGTTAATATGTCAAGTCCAAGGACACTCAGTTCGGATAGATAGTATGATGGACAGATAGATGGACAGATTGATACAGGCAGACAGGTTAATAGGTAATCAGACAGATACATAGAAAGTTAGGAAATTGATTTTTGTTGAAGGAAACGTGCTAACGTGCTTAATCTAACGCCCATTTCGTGGCTACGGATTATCATTTGCATATACAATGTAACTGAGAAGGAAAAGTAACTCTCAGACTAGAGGCCCTCCCAGGGTGGAATCACACCATTCACATGCCGATACATATCTTGCGCGGCTTGGAATATGACCTTGACCTTGACCTACTTTCACCAGTTTCGAACTCGTAGGAGATTTTCATCCCTACTACATACAAGGAAATCTTGTGATTATACCTTGAGTGGTTGGGAAGTTATCGTGGTAACAGACACACAGACCTTGACCTACTTTTACGAATATAGAACTCGTAGGAGAGTTTCATCCTTACTACACACCTGTAAAATTTTGTGATGATATCTTGAACGGTTGCGAAGTTATCGTTGTAACAGACACACGGACCTCGACCTACTTTCACCAATTTCGAACTCGCGATCGATTTTTTCTTTTCTACTACACACCTGTAAAATTTTTTGATGATGTCTTGATTGGTTGCGAAGTTATCGTGCTAACAGACACTGACACACACACACACACACACACAGAAGAAAACAGTGCCAACTTCGCTATCGTAGCCGGTATATGACTTATCTGGCACTGTTAATCAAGTAACAGTTATCTGCTTAAGTAACGAATAGTGTGGTATGATTAAGACCCTTTCAGAAAGCACTCTTGGGTTAACCGGCTGTTCCTCAGTAGTGGGCCAGGTGCAGTCAAGCCGTCCCCCCCCCCTTAAAAAAAAAGAAAAAAAAAAGGCCCACCTACCGCACGTAAAATTTTAAAACTGGGAGAACATTGTGAAATATGGAAAAATGTTTAATTATAACTCCAAATGTTGTCCATGGCAATTATTAGGACTCAAGAACGCCTAAAACTTTTCATAGGTTACTGGGTACTACATTTTTTGAATAACTAGGTTACTAGATTCGTATGTGTCTGGAGGCCTCGTTCATTTTTTACATACATCGAACTCAAGAGGCGTGAAATTTTTTGCTTCACTGTAATTCCTAATAGCCTGTAAATCCAAATCTCTAGATACAAAATAAAATAGTTCTAAACTCTTATGTCACAGCTCTCATGTGTGTTTTCTCTGCCTCCCATCTCGTGTACTAAACTCTATCTACTTTATTTATCTTACATTCGACTCTGCCGATTACAACTTTTCAAGGTATTTGTCACTATTTAATGTGTTGTATACTTGTCTCTGGTCATTGTCACCTACCTAAAGAATACTTGTCTCAGGTCTTTGTCACCTACAAAATGTATGCGTGCCTCAGATCTTTGTCACCTGCTTAGTATGTACTTGTCTCAGGTTTTTGTCACCTACTTAATATATATATGTCTCATGTATTATCAAACAGGATAAATAATAAGTTGGTAAAAAAGAGGTGCTAGGAATCCCCCCTCCCTTTTCTCTTTCTCTCATTTTTCTTTCTGGATATATTAGTATGTTACAACTGTGCATTTTACACAAAACTGCTATACAGACACGTAATCAGAGACAAAGAGTTATAAAAATATGCACCTACGGTAACACTCCCTTGCTAATGGAGCAGAGTTATCACACCCTGCTTATGTCTTTTGTTATTGCATGAATGTGGAGGTCACACTAGTAGTGATTAAGATTCGTCGTATAAATGGTGAAGCGTCTTGTTTTGGTCAGTAATATTATTATTAGTCTTCACCTATTACATAGGTGGAGACCATTGTTCTTTCTTGTGTTATTGTTATTACGGCCTCAGAGTCTCACAACGATTCCAAGAGAACTGGAAGATGCAGAAGGAATCAGAAAGGCCCATGTTATGTGTCCTGGTATGGGCCATTGCTGATGGAAAAAAAAATCAAATCCTCTACGTGCAGTGGCAGAAAGAGTCATATCAGTATTGTGAGCGAACAAGATAAAGTAGTCATGATTACAGTAGATTTCAAAGGGACCTGATCAAGTAATCTGAAAATTAAACTTGGTATACGATTACAAAAATTTTATTTCGTTTTTTAATCCAGATCTCCCCAGTGGGGTCAAGGTCATTGTAAGAAACAGAAGATGAATACTAGTGACTGTTCACAGGACAGTTACAGAATTCTAGTTATTAGTCTGCACCTACTACATAGGTGAAGACTATTGTTTTTGTTGATATTATTAATATCATTATTCTCGCAGCAGAGTCTTACAACAATTCCAAGAGAATCAGAGACTGCACAAAGAATCTGAAGGGCTCGGGTAATGTGGCCTGGCACGAAAAAAAAAAAAAAAATCTTCCCAATGTGGTCAAGGTCATTGTAAGAAACAGTAGCAGACACATGCATTCTTTGACACCTTTATCTCCCTTGTTGCGTTACACAAGAAGTTACCTTAGGGTAGATGTTGTTTATATTAAACAGAACTTACCAAATCGCCAAGCTTCCTTATGTGCCTGAACAATAGCAGTACATAAATAATGATAGTTATTCTGTCCTCGGTGCCTCTTGATGATTCAATGAGATCCCAGAGACTGCAGCCACTGCGCAAGGAATATGAAGGGCCAGAGGTATGTGTCTTGGCATAGACCATTTCTGATAGAAAAAAATCCAAATCTCCCAAGTGGAATCAAGGTCACCAAGAAACACTAGGTGGAGACTAGTGACTGTCCATAGGACAGTTACAGAGTTTTAGTTAGCCTCTACCTGCTACGTAGGTGAAGACTATTGTATTCACTGGTATTATTAGTCAACAGCTACTACATAGGGGGAGCCTATTTTTTCACTGGTATTATTTTTGTTATTCTCGCCTCAAAGTCTCGCAACGATTTTAGGAGAACCAGAGACTGCGCAAGATATCAGAACAACCCGGGTTTTGTGTCCTGGCATGGGCCACTGCTGATAGAAAAAAAGAACCCAAATAACCCCGATGGGGTCAAGGTACTTGTAAGAAACAGTAGCAGACACATGCATTCTTCAACACCTTTGTCTCCCTTGTTGATGATACACAAGAAGTTACCTGAAGGTCTTAAGAGCTTGTTTATATTAAACATACCTTACCACAGGGTGAAACTTCCTTTTTGTGCCTACACAATAAGAATATGTAACTAATTATTTATTATTTTTCCTGCCTCAGTGTCCAGGAGAACCGGAGACTGTGCAAATAATCCACAGGGCCAAGGTTATGTGTTCTGGCATGGACCATTCCTAATAGAAAAAAAAATCCAAATATCACCAGCTGGGTCAAGGTCACTAAGAAACAATAAATGGAGACTAGTGACTGTCCATAAGACAGTTACAGAGTTATAGTTATTATTATTCTTGCCTCAGAGTCACGCAACAATTACAGGAGAACCAGAGACTGCACAAGGAAATTGAAGGGCCCAGGTTATGTCTCCTGGCATGGCCCATTTATGACAGAAAAAAGAAGTTCAGATCTCACCAGTGGGGTCAAGGTCATTGTAGGACACAGTAGCAAACACATGTGTTCTTTGACACCATTGTCAGATCCCTCTTTGATGTTACAGAAGATGTTACCTTGGGGTCTTCAGATCATGTTTATATTAGCCATACCACATACTACATCTTGTCTGGGCTAATATATGGCCCGGGCCTCCCAAAAGGCGAGGCAATCTGTAACAACAATAACTACATCTTGTCCCTTCACTCAGTCCTGCGAGGCGGGCTCGTAAGTCGAATGTCTGCCTCGGATACAGCCGCCGAGATCATCGCCCTGTCCTCCACCTCAACCCTCTTTGATGCTGTATCCTCTTATCCTTCCCCTCGATAGCCATGCCCACCCCTCCTGATCCAATTCGCATTCCACCCAGATGGGCTTTATTTTGCCCATGTTCATGCTGTTCAACAAAGATGGACAAATCTAAACTAACTAACTAACTAACTACATCTTCTTGTGGTTATACATACGAAGACATAACCATTTAGTGTCCATGTACTGTGAGAGGTAGACTGTAGCACCAGTCGAGCAGGGCAGTACTCCCAAGATGGGTGGAAAGCTGTTGAGAGGGAGAGCTGAAGCTCCCGTTTCATCAGCCCACGGGACTAGTTCCCGACCATCCCCCTTTGCTGAACTTTTTCAGTGTTTCAGTAACACAGAGAGTAGGCCAGCATGCTCTCTAATACAAGTTTCTCTAACTGTCTACGTCAAACTACATGCACAGTACACACTACACTTCCTTTTCAAAATTAAAAGAAAAATGGTGCATTTAGAACTTGCCTCGGAGTCCCCAGGGGGGAGGGGGGACCACAAATGCCCTCACCACTGTCTGACTCACTTCTTCATTTCGGCAACATTCACGGCCTTTCCTCGAACTTTCTGTTGAACATCACCTCTCCTCTTCTAAACCTCACCTTCTCTTTTTAACCGAGACTCAGCTGTCTGAGGCAACTGACAGCAAACCTTTTTCTGTATCCTCCTACTTTCTCTATACTCATTTCAAAGCCAAAGGTGGCTGTTGTGTATATGTATGCAACGACTTATCTTGCTCTCGTGTTGCTGAACTTGATTCTTCTGAATTCTCTACACTCTGGCTTCGGCTTTCCTGTCATTCTCTGACTAAATATATCTGTGCTGTTTACTTATCCCTTAATTCTACTGACTATAAAAAAAATCTTCGACTATCTTACTTCTACAATGGAACACATTCTATCCGTTTCTCCTTTCTGTGAAATCTCCATTCTAGATTTCAATGTTCACCACCACCTTTGGCTCTCTTCTCCTTTCATTGATCCACCTCGTGAACAAGCCTACATATTTTCTATCCTTAATGACCTAGAGCAGCTTGTACAGCACCCTACCAGTATCCCTGGCCGCCTTGAAGAGAGCTCCAACATACTTGACCTCTCCCTTACAACTAATCCTTCTGCTTACAATGTTAATCTTTTCTCCCCTTTGGGCTCCTCTGATCACAACCTTATTACCATAACCTGTCCTATCGCTCCGGTACAGCCTGTGGACCCTCCACAGAAGCGTCGACTGTGGCACTTTGGAGCTGCAGATTAGGAGGCCCTCAGGCAGTACTTCTTTGATTTTCCCTGGAATGATTATTGCTTCCACGGCCAGGAGCCATCTGAGTGTGCCTTGTGCATTACGGAGGTTATTCTCTAGGGCATGGAAGCATACATTCCTTTCTCATATCATTTGAGTAATGCAAGAAAAGCCTTGGTTTAATCACACTTATTCTAATCCTGTCCATAACAAGGAGAGGACCTATAAAAGGTACCAGTGCCAACCCACTCCTGAATCACATCTTTTTTATGTTTTTGCCCAGAATCGTGCTAAGTCTGTTCTTCGCTCTGCTAAAAATAATTTCATCCGAACAAAATGCTCTCAACTCTTCAACGCGAAATCTTCCTGCTCCTTCTGGCACCTTGCCAAAAACCTTTGTAACAACTTTACCTCATCATCCTTCCCTCCTCTTTGTAGCTATTTCTTCTACTGATAAAGCAGGTATCTTCGCTCAGACTTTCTCCTCCAATTCCACCTTAAATGTTTCCAGTGCTGTTCCTCCATCACTTTCCCCCTCTCACTTTCTTATGGCTGACATTAAAATTTCTTCAGCTGATGTATTTTCTGCCACCACTGGACTCAGTACTAACAAGGCATATGGGCCTGATGGACTCATTCCTGTTGTCTTCAAGAACTGTCCTTCTGTGCTTATGCCCTGCCTAGGTAAACTCTTTCGCCTTTGTCTTTCAACTTGTACCTTTCCTTCTTGCTAGAAGTTTGCTCTCATTCAACCAGTCCCAAAAAAGGGTGACCATTCCCAGCCCTCTAACTATCGTCCAATTGCTTTAACATCCTGTGTCTCCAAAGTTTTTGAGTCTATTCTTAACAGAAAAACTTTAAAACATCTTTCTTATCACAACGCTTTAAAGCATCTTTCTTATCTGGGATGCTCCATTGGCGATCTTCTCACCTACCTTTCAGACTCCTGGTCATCCTCCTTTCGAGACTTTGGCGAAAGCTTTGCCATTGCGCTTGACATCTCAAAGGCTTTCGATCGAGTCTGTCATAAATCTTTAATTTCCAAACTACCCTCTTAAGGTTTCTATCCTTCCACCTGTGCCTTCATCTATAGTTTCCTTTCTGGTTGTTCTATAGCCGCTGTTGTAGACGGCCATCGTTCTTCTCCTAGATCTGTTAACAGTGGTGTTCCTCAGGGCTCTGTCCTATCACCAAGTCTCTTGCTTTCGTTCATCAATAATCTTCTAAGCTGTACATCTAACCCTATCCACTCGTATGCTGATGATTCCACCCTTCCCTTTCCATTCGGTTCCCGCACCGTCCATCCCAGCAGTTACTTCAACAAACAAGGGATTAGGCTATGGCACTCCTAATGTTTGACCTGGCTCGTATCTGACTGAGGTTAAAATAATCTTGTTGTTTTTAATGCATCAAAGACTCAGTTTTTACACGTATCAATCTGACAGAATCTTCCACAGGAGTACCTACTAAAATTTAATGATATCCAGCTCAATCCAGCATCATCCTTGAACATGCGTGGGGTGTCATTTAATCGGGATTTATCTTGGAAAGATCATATTACATCTCTGGTAAAATCTGCTTCCAAGAGATTAGGTGTGCTAAGCCGACTCCTTACCTTCTTTACCCCTGAACAGTTGTTGGCTTTATACATAGGATTTATTCGACCCTGTATGGAATACAACTCCCATGTGTGGGGAGGCTCCCCACATACAGCTCTTCTCAATAGGGTGTCAAAGGCATTTCGTCTCATAAACTCTGCACCTCTTACTGGCTTCCTTCAACCTCTGTCTCTTCGTTGCATTGTTGCCTCTTTATCTCTTTTCTATCGCTACTTCCATGGTCATTGCTCTTCTGAACTGTCTGCTTGCATCCCTCCACCTCTGCAACAGGTGCGTAGCACCCGTTAGCAATAAACTCTCATCCCTTTTCTGTAGAACTCTCTAATGTAAGAATTAACCATTACTCCCAATCCTTCATTCATGCAACAGGTCAACTCTGAATCTGTCGCCCTTTGTCTGTATTTCCTACTTCCTATGATCTCCAGTCTTTCAAACGCAGTGTGTCCAGGCATCTCGAAATGAACAGATCTTGAATTTGTCTCTTTTTTTTTTTTTTTTTTTTCTTGCAGGGAAACTGTTTTGCGGGCTCGTAGCCTTTGGTTCCTTCTTCCTTGCATGAAAAAGAAGAAAACATATGTGGTGTCCAATGTTTCTGCTGGTATCATTCATGTCCACCTACTATAAAGGTGGAGACTATTGTTTTTGCTGGTATTTTTACTCTTGCCTCAGAGTATCGCAATGATTCCAGGGGAACTGGGGACTGTGCAAGGAATCAAATGCTCAGGTTATGTGTTCTGGCATCGCCTTTGCTGATAGAAAAAAAAATCCAGCTTTCCCCAATGGGGTCAAGGTCACTGTCAAAATAAAAACAGAGACATACATTCATCGACACCCTTGTAAGAGCCTTTGTTGATGTTGCACAAGAAGTTATGGTCTTCAGATCGTGTTCATATCATACATACCTTACCACATCCGAAAGCTTCTTTATTATGGCTACACAATAGGAATTTGCAACTAATATTACTCTGGTCTTAGAGTCTCCCAGTGGGTCAAAGAAAATCGGAGACTGAACACGCAATCTGAAGAGGCCAGGTTATGTTTCAAGCATGGACCATTGTTGAGAGGAGAGAAAATTCAAATATTCCCAATGGGATCAAGGTCAAAAAGGAAACAGTAGAGTGACTACGAAGGACAGTTACAGCGTTTTATATATATATATATATATATATATATATATATATATATATATATATATATATATATATATATATATATATATATACTGTATATATATATATATATATATATATATATATATATATATATATATATATATATATATATATATACTGTATATATCTCCCATCCATCCATCATCCAATCCTACACTGCCGCATGAGGAGCATAGGAGCCCGGGGCTAGGCAGTTGGTACCGACATTTAAGATGAGAGTGACCAACCTCACTCATCCCTGAGTGGTATTACATGAGCAATCAACCCCAACCACCCCTTGGATATAAACCTTCAATGGCTCAATCCGATTGAAGCGCAATAATTACCCACTAAAACCACCAAGCGCCATAATCTGGTTATATGGTTACCACCCAGCATAGTAAATGCTTTCATGGTGTACAGGAAACCATTTGGTTTGTCACTCAGTGTAGTCACCCACAGGCTGAAGGAAGGGGAAAGAATGAAGGAAAGAAAGACAGAAGAGAGAGTGTAAAGTCACCCGTAGGCAGAAGGACAAGGAAAGAATGAAGGAAAGAAAGACAGAAGAGAAAGGAAGGAGTGAAGAATGGAGAGGAAAGGGCAGACACCCGTGAGCAGCACTACATTGAGTGAGTAGATGGTGAGCACCCCCACCTACCACAAAATATATATATATATATATATATATATATATATATATATATATATATATATATATATATATTTACCTTTTTTTCTTCGAACTTCATATTATACATGATGGTAACCTAGGATAACCCAAGTCCTAGCGTCAGATATAAATGACATTGACCTTTTTGAAGGAGATATACTCATTTTTATTCTAAAAACTTCATATTGAAATTAAAGTATCTCAGAAACCAGTAAAGATACTTCCATTTGATTTAAAATTCTATAATAAAAATGTTTGCTGGATAATTTTGGCATAATATTTTGCCATTTAACTTTGTAGAAAGTACTGAAATCACGTTTTTTTTTTTTTTCAACATGTTATAGAGCAAACTACAAAAGCTTTAAAGCCGTAACTTTCCAGATAAATAGCTGTGATCCCTTTTATGATGTGAAAGGAGTATGGTTACAGTTAACCTGAGGCATCCCATCGACGTATGGATACGTTGCAGCCTTTTGTCACAGCTAGTCCCGTCGACGTACTGATATGTTGCGCAATTGCAAGGTTCATAATTTGCACAATTTTCAATTTTCGCACATGATTTTTGGTACGTATACGCGGGACACCTTCCTCGATTCCTCTACAAGATGCCAGGCAGTGACAATGCCTTACACCACATAGCCTTCCCCCCCCCCACATGCCATTGTCTCAGCAATTCACCTGTTACCAGTGACCTGGCCAATAAAGACATTCGGGGCCAGAGTGATTCCCCAATCGATGACAATGTGGAGGACAAAGTTTACGTAGCATTAGAGGAAGAAACAGTCAGAAATGATGATCAGGTAATGTCACCAAAAAAGGTCAGGTATGTTGATGAGTTAGTGAGTGAAAGAATGCTTATAATGCCTATATTACTGTTTGAAAACCAATATACTCTCTTACTACATATAAATTCGTACCAAATAAATAAATAAATACCGTTAATGAGTGGTGTGGAATAGTTACCCTCCCATAGAACTCATTTTCTTTGGAGCCAGCCTGATAGAAAACCCAGTAAGGTAAGGAGGTACTGCTAACTGTATTGAGTATTTTAAACCTCAGGTGAGCGATTTCTCTATGAATTTTCGATGTTTCTCACCAAAAGCGGAGGTTTTAGCCAAAAAAATTTTTTTCCCAAAATAGTTCGGGACTGGGGGGTGTCGGAGGTGCAAAATAGCTCGGGACGTGACGGGTTAAGCCTATAGGTAGCCAGGTATTACGACAAACATACAGTTTACATATGCGTCATTCAACATCTTTGTTTTCAGATCTTGATATTACACAAGAATTTACCTTAGGGTTTTCAGATCTTGTTTATATTACACACAACTTTATGAAGCTCTAGAAAATTACGTTGAAGCTTCCGTATTGTGGCTACACACTACACAATATGACTAGGTAACTAGTTAAACTTAGCAATACAAATAGCAAAACTTATTGTTTTTATCAGTATAGTTGTTTTTCTTTGCACTTTTTTTTCATTGTTGATATTGTACATGAAGGTACCCTAGGGTTACCCAAGCCCCTGTGCCAATTATAAATGACCTTGACCTAATTTTGAAGACCATGTACTCTTATTTATTCTAAAAATTGCATATTTTTATTTGAAATATCTCAGAAACTAATTGCGTTACAGCTGTTTGGTTGAGATTTCTGTGATATAAATGTTTCCTGAATAATTTAAGCTTATTATTTTGCCATTTAACCTTGTGGAAAGTACCGAAATCAAATCTGCTCAGCTTTTTCTTTGTAACGCATTTAGGAGAAAACTACAAAAGCCTTAAAGCTGTAACTTTCCAGATACACTGCATATCCGCCCACTTATGATCTGGAAGGAATGTGGTTACAGTTAAGCATACAGTTAGCCAGTTATTGAGACAAACATAAAATTTACACATGCATTCTTTGACACCTTTGTCTTCAGATCCCTTATTGATGTTACACAAGAAGTTACCTTAGGGTCTTCAGATTTTGTTTATATTGTAGTCATGAAAAATTCCACATTACCCACCTGTCGATGCACTGGCGTGAGATGGGTGAATGTGAAGCAGCAGCCAGACCTCATATGTATGGTAACTGTGAGTGTGAAGAAGGGGGAGGAGGGGGATTGGGGGCAGAGCAGGGTTCGGTGATAGCTTGGGAATCACGTGTAAGTCTGCAGTGTATAACTTGGACGGTGTGTTTGAGTTAATCTACTAAGGATAAATGACAATATAATGCTAGACTTTATTTGATATATATATATATATATATATATATATATATATATATATATATATATATATATATATAATGTCTGTAGAGTTAGTGTTGTCAGCAGAGTTATGGAAGTTTGCTGGGTTCTGACAGGTTTGAATGCTTTCATTCCCGCTCGACTTTAAAATGACAAGTTTTCCAATGAGATATTCATAACGATAAAAGATATTTATATTTTGTGTTGACTCGAAGACAAAGCCACAATATATATATATATATATATATATATATATATATATATATATATATATATATATATATATATATATATATATATATATATATATATATATATTCATTCTTATAAATTTGTTTAAATATTTCTTTTGTCATCCAACTACAAACAGTCGCCCGCAAACATTTCCAGTGTTACTCTGGTAATTATTCACTTCGATCTTAGAGTCTACTGTAGTGTGTAATAATAATAATAATAATAATATAATCTATATGAGCGATTAATAGACTTTTCGTTTTCCTTTAGACAGAATGACATGGGAAGTCCCAGTTATAAGATCAGTCTATGTAGCTATCGTTCCTATCGAACATTACAAAACGAAGGCAAAGATCCATACCATTGACAGTATCCATGTGTTATATATGCAATAATGTAGACAGACTCAGAGGACAGTGTGATACCATACAAACAACATACCACTTTTGCACATTGAGTATGTCGGACGCATTATAATTGGCTATTGATATTGTGACGTGAGCATTGCTCCAAACCCTCTGACCCCCAGCCACCCTCCCTCTCACTCATAGTTACCAGACATGTGGGGGTCTGGCTTCTGCTTCGTGACTATTCGTTGACCACCGATGCTCCAAACAGTGGGTAATGCGGAACTTTCCTTGACTGTACATACCTTTTAATACCATGGACAGGTGTGGCAAAGCTTCTTTAATATGGCCACACACCACGAGTAGGCAACTAATTAGTATTATTATTCTTTGCAATTTTATTCTTTGATATCCATGATACTGTACTTGAAGTTGCCCTTGGAAAACCCAAGTCCTTGTGGCAAAGATAAATGACCTCGATCTATTTTTGAAGGCCTCATACTCATTTTCATTCTAAAAAATTCATATTTGAAAATGAAATCTCAGAAAATTATTGAGATACTGCCATTTCTTCGAAAATCCCATGATAAAAAGATTTGCTGATTAATTTTCGTTCAATATTTTGCCATTTAGCCCGGTGGAAAGGAGAATATAAGAGAGTATGGATCAACAGGTTCAAGGACTGTGTGGGTAAGATTGAAAGCTGGACTACAAATGTGAGCGATTGTGTGCGTAAATGCGCCAATGCAAGATCATGCAAGCAGAGTGAGAGAAGAGTTCTGGACAAATTTGGAAGTGTGCGTGGAAAAGTTTGAAAGGAATGAGAGAGTGTTTTTGATTGGTGATATGAATGGTAAAGTAGGGAATGTGAAAGTGTATGAAGTAGTTGGTGGGTGGGGTGTGCCTGCTCAGATAGATGAGAATTGCAGTGCTTTAGTGGACATTTGTGCCGGGATGGGGTTGGTGACAGCCAATACCCTCTTCAGGCACAAAATGATGCACAGGTGTAAATGGTGAGTGATGAGAGGAGTGGGTGGTGAACTGAATGACAGGAAGGCAATGATTGATTACGTGTATGTGGATGAAAGAATGTATAGATGTGTAATAGATGCAAGAGCATTTAGAGGTGGGGGGAATGAACTTTCTGACCACGACTTGGTGGTGGTCAGAATCAGGGTCCAAGTAAAATGGAGAAAAAGAAGAAGGGAAGGACGGGAGGAAGTAGATACAAGAAGAGTGGAAAGGTTACAAGAGGAAGAGAAAAAGGCAGAATATAAGAGAGAAGTGGAGGAACGATTGGGTAATTATGGACTGGAGCAGATGGGGGACGTGGAAGGTGTGTGCAAGATATTCACAGAAGAAATATGTGCAGCGTGTGAGGCGGTGTGCGGGGTGAAGAGAAGACAAAAGGGAGTGCAAGGAACAGCATGGTGGAATGAAGAGGTGAGACAGGCTGTGATACAAAAGAAGAAAGCATATAATGAATGGGTGAGAAATACGGGCGTGGAAGAAGTTCAGAGATGGAAGAGAGAGTTATATGTAGAAAGGAAGAGAGATGTCAAAAGATTAGTAATTGAGAGTAAGAAGAGGTGGATGAGGAATTTGGAAGGAATTTGAGTGTAAAGTGGAGGGACTGTAAGAAAATGTTCTGGAAAGAGGTAAAGACAGTTAGGCAGGGTGGCAATGAAGTTAGTAGGGAATGAAAGATAAAAATGATAGATTACTAGTGGAGAAGGAAGAAAAAGTGAGCAGATGAAGATAATACTTTAATGAACTGTTGAACATAGAGAATGAAAATAATGAGAGTATAAGCGGCTGAGGAATGGCTGGAAGAAGGAGGGAGGTGAGAAGACAGGAAGAAATCAGTAGGATAGAAGTTGTGCAAGCAATGAAGAGTGTCAAAATGGGGAGATCCCCAGGAATTGATGGAGTGTTTGGTGAAATGATGAAGCATGGGGGAAAGATAGTAGTAGAATGGATGTGGAAGATGTGCAGATTGGCCTGGGAGGAAGGTAGAGTCCCGGAGTACTGGAAGTCAGGTATAATCATTCCCTTGTACAAAGGGAAAGGGGAAAAAAGCGTGTGGCAATCATAGGGGCATTTGTCTTCTTAGTGTAATAGGAAAAGTATATGGTAGGATACTTACTGACAGAGTTAGGGAAATAACAGAGGAATTAGTTGGAGAAGAACAGGGAGGCTTTAGGAAGAGAAGAGGTTGTGTAGATCAGATATTCATTCTTGGATATTTAGTGGAAAAGTTTCTAGAGATGGGAAAGAAGTTGAATGCGGCCTTCATGGATTTGGATAAAGCATATGACAGGGTGGATAGACAAGGACTGAGGAAAGTATTAAGAATATATGGAGTAGATGGGAAGTTGCTGAATGCTATGAAGAGTATACAGTATATGAGGGTACTAAGGCTGCAGTGGATGTGGATAGTGAACTGAGTGAAATTTTCTATTTGAAGGTTGGGTTGAAACAAGGATGTGTCATGCCTCCATGGTTGGTCAATCTGTACATGGATGGGGTTATATAAGAGATACAAGGTAGGGTAGTGGATGTTGGAGTGGCCCTAGTGAGGGAGGGCATATTTGGAAACTCCCTGTACTGTTGTTTGCAGATGATACTCAGTTAAGTGATGACGAAGGGGAGCTGCAAGACTTGTTGGATGAGTTTAGGAGAGTGTGTAAGAAACGGAATCTAGAGTTGAATATAGGGAAGAGTAAAGTTGTGGTCTTCGACAGAAGTGAAGTTCGTGAATGTACAGTGAGGTTGGATGATGAGGAAATGGAAGATGTGGGTACGTTTAAGTACTTGGGTAGTGTGATGAATGAAGATGGAAGTTTGGAGGGTGAGGAGCGTGACAGGGAACAACAAGGAAAAAAGGTTGCTCGTTCCTTGAAAGCAGTTATAAGAAACAGAGAAGTGAGCATGGAAGTGGAAAAATTCCTACATGACAGTATTGCAATACCAACTCTAACGTGTGGAAGTGAAGCTTGGACGTTGTTGGAGGTACGCAAGTCAAGCGTGAGAGCAGTGGAAATGAGTTATTTGAGAGGAGCCTGTGGAGTCACATGGAGAGACAGACTGACATATGAGGATGTAAAGGAGCGTTGTGGTGTGGATGTGGATGTGGTAGGAATCGTTAGATGCACATTGAGGTGGTTTGGCCATGTGGAGAGGATGGAGAGTGAGAGACTGACGAGGAGAGTGTGAGTGAGGTGGAGGGGGAGAGAAGGAGGGGGGAGGCCAAGGATGAGATGGAGGGATGTAGTGGAGATGTATATGAGAGAGGGGGGGGGGTGAGTCGGGAGCAAGGCAGTGAGATGGCGGAAGACAGGGCGACGTGGAGGTGATATGTTTGTGGCCACCTCGTATGGGATTAATGTGTCTGGCAATAGATAGATAGATAGAATGCACCGAACTCAAAATTGCTCAGTTTTTCCCTCGCAACACGTTTAAGAGAAAACCACAAATGCTTTAAAGTTTTACCTTTCTAGATATATAGCTGTGGTCCGTCTTATGACCTGAAAGGAATACGGTTACAGTTAAGTCTGCAGTTACAGTAGGAGTTATTGGGACAAACGTAATATATATGAACATGCATTCTTCGACACCTTTGTCTTCATAGCTTGTTGTTACGCAAGAAGTTACCTTAGGGCTGTTAGATCTTCATTATTTTACACATACCTTATATACCATAAATAGTTATGGCAAAGTTTCATTATTCTGACTACACAAAAACAAAAGGTAACAAGTTAAGCTTCAACTTATAAATGATGAAGCTTCTTGTTTTGGTCAGTTTTAATATATTTCTTTACACTTTTTCTCTTTGATCTTGATGATATTACACATGAAGGTATCCTACGGTAACTGAATACCTTGTGCCAAATATAAATGACCTTGACGAATTTTTGATGGTGATATACTATTGTTTATTCTAAAAATCGCATATTTGAAAATGAAGTATCTCAAAAACTAAGTGAGTTATAGCTATCTGGTTAAATCCTATGATAAAAATGTTTGCCGAATAATTATGGTTTAATATTTTGCCACTTAGCCCTGTGGAAAGTACCATGTGCAAAATGCTCAGTTCCTTGGTAACACGTTTTAGACAAGACCACAAAAGCTTAAAAGCTGTAACTTTTCAGATATATAGCTCTGGCCCCTCCAATGGTCTGAAAGGAATATACTTACAGTTAAGCATGCAGTTAGCCAAATTATTGAGCCAAACGTAAAATTTACACATACGGTCTTCAACACCTATTTCTTCAGATCTTGTTGATGTTACACACTAAGTTACCTTAGGGGCTTCGGATATTTTTTATATTGCACATACCTCTCTATACCATTAATTGTTATAGCAAAGCTTCTTTATTGTGGCAAGACAAGAAGAATACAGAAGGTAACTAGATATTATTATTATTGTTTTTCCTGCCTGTGCATACTCTGAGTTGGAAATATCCTTATGAATCACTTTACAACTCGTGAAGAATTATTTAGGTAAATATGTGTGTTGATACAGTCCACTTAGTCATTTTTTAACAGTTTCCACAGTGCGGTAGTCAACGTGACGGCCTTGCCTTTTGCGCCATACTGGGCCAAGTCAGGAGAGGGACACAACACCAGGTACTATATTCATAAACGTTATCAGTTTCATTTGTGTACAAGAATGTTAAGTCTAATTTTATCTTCACTCATTCGCATATCACACACTTCACAACCAGACTAGAATTACCATCAGAACGAAAGAAACTCCCAAAACTCAGGCCCTGAGCTGTTGACACAAAGCTTCACTCGGTATGCCTCCATCAAACCTTGCACACAGGTTCGCCATACGTCCACCATGACAGGATTTATTGTTGGTTGGATGAGATTAAGGATAAACTAAGTCGATTCCATATGACCTTTAACCCCTTGACCTTCCTGACCTAATCAGTTCATCGTTCATTCATACTGTATGACTGACAAAAATTTGGTCGAAATTCTTCGAGGGGGTTCAGGAGATTTCACATCCACACCCATATGACCTTGACCTTTGACAATAATGAGCTAATCATGCTTTCATACTATACCACTGACAAATATTTTGTCGAAATCCGTCTAGGGGTTCAGCAAATATTATACCTACGCTCATGTGGCTTTCATCTTTGACTCATTGACGTTGCTCACCTAATCAGTTCATTCTCCCTTCATACTATATTCCTGATAAAAGTTTGGACGAAATCTGTCATGGGCTCTGGAGATGTCGCCCACAAGGAGGCGGTGGCTGAATTGGTAAAGTGTCCTGCAGTCTTAATGAACCCAGGTTCGAATCCTCGTTGGGGCAGGGAACAGTTTAAAGATTTGAGTCTTATAAAGCAGACCTTGCTGATCTACCCGAAGACCCGCCGACATGTCATAGAATTATCCCCGCTAATACCAGTACAACAGTTCTGTAGGAGACAGCCCTAGGACGTATTCAGTATGGACGGTGGTTGTTAGTGCCGAAGTGATGACATGTGGAGGTGTATGGTATGTAGGAGGACTACTGGGCCTTGGAAGCAGGCTAAGAAGCCTATGCCCAGAGTTGGACACACACACACACACACACACACACACACACACACACACACACACACACACAAATGGTCGACCTCATATGATCTTGAACTTTGAGCCTTTGACCAAATCAGTTCATCATCTCCACATACTGCATCACTGACAAACGTTTGGTGGAATTCCATCTGTGGGTTCAAGAATTACTGGGCCCACAAGAGTGTTACAGATGCATGGACTCATGCACTCACGCACGCACGCACGGACAGACAAATCACTTGATCATAGGTGGGTGGATGCATAATAAACGAACTCACAAAAATATTCCTGATGATAATTTAGTGCTATGGAGACTCTCAAATCTTAAACATATGTAGATACTACCTATTGATCAATCTATAGCCACAAAGTGTGGCCACAAACAAACCGTCTCCATGTCGCCCTGTCCTCTGTCATCACACTGCCATCTCCCCAACTTACATCCTTCTCTCTCACGCACTGCTTCACTCCATTCCTCCATCTCATCCTCGGTCTTCTCTCTCCTCTCCCTTCCTCCACTTCAGTCACATACACTGTCCTCCATACTTTCTCGCTCTCCATGCTCTCCACATCACCAAACCACCTCAGTGTATTTCTCCCAGTGCTATCACATCCAAGCATTCACACCACAATGCTCCTTCACATCCTCATTTGTCAGACTCTCTCTCCTTGCAGCTCCACACATTTCTCTCAAATAACTCATATCCGCAATCCTCACTCTTGAGTTATGTCTTTCCAATAAGGTCCAAGCTTCACTTCCACACGTTAGAGTTGGTATCACAATACCGTCAAGCAGTGACGTTTTTGCTTCCATGCTCACTTCTCCATTTCTTATCACTGCTTTTAAAGAAACAGCAACCATTCTTCCCTCTTTTACCTTTTCAAGCACGTCATCCTGTAAGCTTCCATCCTTACTGATCACACTATCCAGGTCCTGAAGTGCATACATATTTTCCATTTCCTCACCATCCAGCCTCACTGTTCATTCAGTGACTTGATTTCTCTCGGAAACTACAATTTTACTCATTCCTGTGTTCACCTTTAGATCTGTTTCTCATACACTCCCAAACTCATTCGACTCATTCGCCATCCCAAACTCATTCACAAAGCCCTTCAGCTTCACTTATCAATACAGTATCATCAGCAAACAAGAAAACAGAAAGTTTCCAAACGCTGCCCTCTCTCATTAGGGCTACTCCAACATCAACTGCCCTGTCTTGTACCTCGTGTATAACTCCACCTATATACAGATTGAACAGGCATGGAGACATGGCACATCCCTGCTTCAATTCAACATTCAGATAGAAAAATTCACTCAGTTCACCATCCACACGCAATGTAGCCCTAGTGCCCTCATGCATTCTCTTCGCTGCATCCAACAGCATCCCATTTACTCTGTATATGCTTAATAATTTCCACTTTCGTTGTCCATCCACTCTGCCATATGGTCTCCTCCAAATTCATGAAGGTTGCTTACAACTTCATTGCCGTCTCTACAGTGGAAACTTTTCCAGTAAACACCTTAGGATGAGTACCTCATCTAAACAACCTCTTCCCTTTCTAAAACCGCCCTGGTCTTCCCTATCTAATTCCTCTGTTATATCCCTGTCTCTGTCAATAAGTATCCTACCTATATTTTTCCTATTTCCGTATGCCTAGTAGACAGATGCCCCCATGATTATCACAGGTTTCATTTCCCTTTTCCTTTATACAGGGGAATAATTATACCTGGCCTCCAGTCCTCTGGGACTCTACCTTCCTCCCGGGCCAATCTGAGCATTTTTGCCTACTTCGACAGCTAGCAGTTCAATGAATGACCAGCGTTCTTCTTCATCTGGTTCTATATAATTTGTTAAAACGAGGCTTTTGGAGACATAATAGTGGTACCATATAGGGTAATTTGGCATCATGGTTCCAAATCTGCCATCAGCTGACACCTGAGGTGGGGCCATGTAGCGACAGCTTTACCGTAGTAAAAGTACATAAGTTAAGCCTATTGAGACATAAAAGTGGTCTCAAATAAGATTATTTGACATGGAGAATTAAAATTTGCCCTTAGTTGACACCTGTGGTGATGCTATGTAGCAGCAACTGTGGTAGAAGTTCTTCATTGAAGCCTATTGAGAGATAGAAATGGTCCTATATAGAGTTATTTGACATAGTTACTTACTTTTTACAGCAAATTGTTTGATACAAGAGCCTTGTTGCAAGTCCCAAAGTAATTCTACTCTTTTTCATATCAGTTCTACTACTTTCTCTGCCCCGTGCATCAGCATTTCACCACACACTCCATCAATTCCTGAGGCTTTCCCCATTTTAAGTTTCTTCAGTGATTCCACTACTTACATCCTTCTGATATCTTCCTCCCTTCTAGTCTCCCTCTTTCTTCCAGCCATTCCCCAGCCACATATATTAGTGTTACTTTCATTCTTTATGTTTAACAATTCCATAAAGTGCTTTCTCCATCTGCTTAGTTCTTTGCTTTTCGCCACTAGCAATCTGCCATTTTTAACTTTCACTCCCTTCCAGGACCCTTCTTACATTCCCTCCACTTTACATTCAAATTCCTTCCAATTTCCTCATCCACTGTCTATTTACTCCCTCTTGTTAATCCTTTCGTCTCTCTCTTTTTTACAAATAGCTCCCTATTCCATTTCTTTATTTCCTCCATGCTTCTGCTTCCCATCCACTCATTATATGCTTTCTTCTTTTTGCCAGAACTTGTCTCTCCTCTTCATTTTACCATGCTGTTTCTTTCACCCCCTATTGTCATCTCTTTATTCCACACACCGCCTCACATATTGCACAAATTTCTTCAGTGAAAATCTTGCACACACCTTCCACCTCCCACCTGTGCTCCAAATTTTATTTAACCATTAGCCCCTCCACTTCTCTTCTATATTCTGCCTGTTTTTCATCCTCTTGAACCTTTCTACCCTCTTTGTATAGATTGCCTTCTCCTACCCATGTCTCCTTCTATTTATCCATCTCATTTTTGTCTTGACTTTCATCACCACCAAGTGGTGGTCATACAGTCCACTTCCCCAATCTCTGTATCCTCTCGCATCCAGCACATTATCTTCTTATCCTCCCATCCACACGCACGTAACCAATCACTGCCTTCCGTTCACTTAGTTCACCACCCACCCTTGTCATCACTCACTATGTATACTGTGGATCATTTTGTGCCCAAAGAGGGTATTGGCTATCACCAATCCCCTCCCTACTCAAATGTCTACTAGAGAACTACCATTCTCATCCACTTCTGCAGGCACATCCCACTCACCAACTACGTCATCCAGTTTCACATTCCTTACTTTTCCAATCTTATCTCTAATAAAAAAGTGTTTCATTCCTTTCAAACTTTTCTATGCATGCTTCCATAATTGTCCAGAACTTCCTTTTACTTTGTTCGCACAGTTTTCTGTCGGCACATATACACACACAATAGCCCATGCTTGTATTCCTACTTTCAGTCTTACCCACACAACCCTTGAACCAAGTGGGCCATACTCTTTTACATTTTACTTCCATTTCTTGTGCACAGCAATACATACACCCTCCTTTGCCCTTTCATTCTCGCCTGCTCCCAAACAAATACCCAATTAATATTCCCACCCTCTCAAATTCTCATCTCACCATTTGGCCCAATCAATCCACATATATCTACTTTTGCACTCTACCTCACCGGGACAATCTCTTTTTCACCTCATCATTCGCATCCCTCACATTCCACGTTGAAGTCCGAACCAAGTCCCTTGTCAAGTCCTTGGTCGTCACCTGTGGGGTAGTCCTGGTTCAAGACATTTTATAGTTAGTTTTTGGGAGGGACTCTAACCCTCCTCCAAACCACTTGTTGACCCGTAGGGAACACGCATGGGTTGGTTTTAATATCCAGTGTATTTTTATTTCCTGGCTAACAGGAATTTGGCTTGTCACTCAATGTACAGTAGAGTACCCTTGGAGTAGAGTAGTAGTCTATTGAGTTAGAGGATGATGGACGCTTCCACTGACCACACGTAAAGACCATTTTTTAATATTTTGCCAGGTACACGGGCATTGACTACAGGCAGCTCGAGGCCATCAGTCAAGCCCTCAACTTTACCATCAGAGTCCTGCCTTCACGCAACTGGAACGAGGCAAGTTTTATATTTTGTACACATTCCCATCAAAATTCCGTTTACTGCTTAATGAAATAGTGTGTTTTGAAGTGTTATGGGAATAAAAGAAAAACATTATAAGCTTTCATTATTTTCATAGCTTTCTTCTTCCCCTCTCTCCTTCTTCTTCTTCTTCTTCTTTTTTTTCTTCTTCTTCTTCTTCATCATCTTCTTCTTCTTCTTCTTTTCCTCCTTCTTCTTCTTCTTCTTCTTCTTCTTCTCTTTTACTTTAACCCAAAGTGTCTTTATTATGCAAATGGTTATAATTTCTCAGGGGTGATTGGAAGTCAGTCATCATGCAAATCTTAACCCATCCTAATCTCTCTTCACACAATCCTCTGAGGCCGGAAGGACTTGAATCGACGCGTTTAAACAACTATTGCACCAACAAGACTGAATATGGACGCATATGTCTATTGAAATGTTCTGTGGTAGGCAGCATTGACTTAAATCGATCGAGACGAAGGAACTTAAGAAAAAAAAAAGTAGAAACCTAAGTTACTATATCTCGAAAACTATGCAGTATTTGGGCCTGGTTTTTGTCACACGCACTGATGGGCATTACATGAGCGTGTATGTGACGATTTTTCCTGTCCAATGGATCTGAAATAGCCTGAGGGGATCTAGAAAAAACTAACTTAGATAGACCTGAACTGATGTCCATGGATCTGATCACAGCTAAAATAAGTTAGAATTATCAAACTAAATATAAGGTGACCTGCATGGATGTGACTGGGTCTGGAGTGATCCAGCTGGACCCAGGTTGGTGAAAACCTAAATGCACCGCAATAAGTCAAACTGGATCTAAATGGAATAGTTTTTAAATGACTTGATTGAGCCTAATTGGATGGGAAGGGTACGAATGGACTTAAATGGCCTTATTCAGCTCAAAGGATAATTACTGGACCTACCTAGACCTGAATGGCATAAGCCTAGCATAAAATGGTTTGGGAAGTCTGAAATGAACGTGAAGAGCCTGGCGTGACTTAAATAGACCCAAAATATCCTAGGCGATGCTGAACTGACAATAATTTAGTAAATGAATCTACCTTGATGTGAAGAGGCCAGAATGCAAGTATATAAACTCTGAATGGATATCAACCAAACTGAATGAGACTATACAGTAGACCTTTTACTTTAACGTAGCCCAGATTTTCACCGCTTTGCGGATTATCCATATTACCTCTTACAAAATCTGCTTCGAAGAGATCAGGTATGCTAAGCCGACTCCGTGCCTTCTTCACCTTTCACACCTGTTGACTTTATACAACGGTTCTATTCGCCCGTGTAGAGTACAGCTCTCATGTGTAGGGAGTTCATACACACAGCTTTTCTCAATAGAGTGGAGTGATGGGCTATTCTTCTTATCAATTCCCCTCTTACTGACTCCTTTAACCTCTGTCTCTTTACCGCACTGTTGCATCTCAATCTCTCTTCTGTGGGTATATCTATTGTCACTGCCCTTCTGAACTGTCTGCTTGCATTATGGCAGGAGCGTAGCATTGGTCTGGCGGCAAACTCTGACCCCTTTTCTGTTCAGTTCTCTAATGCAATAGTTAACCGTTACTCCAAGTCCTCCAGATATACAACAAGTCAACTGCGTAACTGTGATCCTTTCTCTATGTCTTTCTGAATATGATCTCCAGTTTTTTCAACTCAATGTCCCAAGGCATCTTGAATTGAGAGGATCTTGAATGTCTTTTTTTTTTGGGGGGGGGGGAGGCAGTCTTGTGGTTTCTGGCCATTGGTTCCTTCTACCTTGCAGAAAAAATACTTCTAGAACCTTTCCATAACATTTCTTTGTGGCTGTTATATTCTAGTGTTAATCTTTTGTAGCAGTTTAGCATTCATTACAGAGAGGTGAGGATTTTAGGCCAACTTATAGTTTAAAATGGTATCAGTGAACCTTAATAAACGTAATTGGACCTGCTAAACTCTGAGCTAACCTTAAATGAACCAATATGTCCTGATTTGACCAGGATTGATACAAATGAGACTGGATTGCTCTGACTGGATCTGAATATGCGAGGAACGATGTGAGATAATGGAAGAAAGAGCAGGCTGCTTGAACTGAATCGAATAGAAGTTAGTTGAACCAACAGCGTTGGGTGCATGTACACGCACTCCAAAAAGTATCTTTGCAGGGGGGTCCGATGAGTTTCATACTGAACAGTCAAGCTGTCTCGGGAGGGTTGGGGGAAGGATATTATCACACGTTTCATTCGTGGTGTCAGTTTGTATCGCCCAGAAGGTGTAACGATACTTTTTTGAGTGTGTGTACAAATCCTGAAAGGACCTCAAGTACTCAGAACTGACACCTAGAATAATTTGACACTAATTATGCTTCACAAGAGAGTATTAAGTCATTTGACTGTTCTAAATATTATGTCATGTGACGGATATACTTACCTGAAAGTTATGCCATGTGAAGGTTAAATCATCGAAAGGTCATGTCATCTGAAGCTTATGCCATGTGAAAGTTATATGTGTGAAAGTTATTCCATATGAAGGTGGTACCAAGTGAAAGTTATGTCATGTGAAGGTTTTGTCATGTGAAGGTTTTGTCATGTGAAGGTTTTGCCATGTGAGGGTTTTGCCACGTGAAGGTTATGCCACATGAATATAATGCCAACAGACTTCAGGTACACCATTGACTAATATTCTTGTTAGTAGAGATTTTGTCGCATTTCCAACTCACTTGTTTTAATTTGTGTTGTTTACTAGTACTGTAAAATTAATGTGCTCTCATGTACCAAGCATTCCTCCTTATTGGTGGCTTCAATACAGCCTGCTTAATAGAAGAGTGAAGTCTGTATGCTGTGCAAAGAATGGTTTATTTGCCATTGTGTGTGTGTGTGTGTGTGTGTGTGTGTGTGTGTGTGTGTGTAGCGCCACAAATTTAGTATTCATGTACGTGTTTAGAGGTACTGTAATTTCTAAGTTAGATAGGGTGTAATCTGAATACTAGTCCATAAATTCCTGTCCTAAGTAGTAATTCATATGTTAAAGATTGTTGTAGGGTTAACTTTATTTTTATATGTATACATCTCTGTATCTATGCATTGGGTGATGTAATTGTGAGTGTTGAGCTATGGGAATTCCTCCGTCTGGTCGAGTGATGAATAACAGATGCGTGCAGCCTTTTCTCCTTGTTTGTGGGTCGTTGTTGGGCGCCAAGTTTAAACCTTAAACAGAGTAATGATGGGTATACAATTATCTCCGTATCCTAGTTGTGAAATGCTTACTAATGAAGTTGCTAGAACCCAAATATGTAAGATTAATAGTCAAAAAGGCCTAAATAATGTCATTTGTGAGGGATTTAATAGTCCCGCTTGCCTTAGCCGTCACTAGATGGCATAAGCTGCCCCAAACTCAAGGCAGGATAGTGGTAAATTCAGTATTTAAATTAAGTAAGGATTGAATCCCAAATTTTCCCCAATTCAATCAAAAGTCCTAACGTCATGTGTACACTACTATATAAATAGTGAAGAGAACTAAAACCCACCATATTGCAAAAACACAATCTCATTTGATCTAGCAGTGGCGTCTCTTGCGTGCCCAGGAAGCCGCACTTGCTGCCCAGACGTCGTGTATAATGGACGTTGGTTCAGGTGAGCTGTCCACATTCCTCCTTTTTCCCCGCTTTTTCTTGTTTAATCCTTACTTGGCGTGAACCATATGAAGTAAGGTTGTTAAAAGTTTAACGTAGACTTGCTGCCCAGACGTCGTGTATAATGGACGTTGGTTCAGTCCCCAGACACCGGCGACGTCAGAGTGTGCACGAGGCCATCTCGTGGTATTGCCCATACACTCGTCTTACATACACACTTACACTACCCATGAATTATTTTATAAACTGAATGTAGTTGAAATGGTATTATTGATCTATCAAGTGAACTTTTTTTTTGTAGATAAGGAACAGAAATTTGAAAAGTGATGTGATCATATAACGGAAAGGCGAAATTCAAATTCATTAACCGTTTTCTTTCTCTTATATTAATATGTTAGAAAATTAGGAGCGTGGAAGGGAACTTAGTGGTTGTGAGCAATAATGTGATTTTTGAGTTGTTCCTCGAGGCTAAACAAGCCCGAGTGATTATGTATTCTTGGTGATTATGCGATCTTGAGTTGTTCCTCGAGGCTACACAAGCCCGAGTGATTATGTATGTTTGGTGATTATGCATTAATGATGATTATGAATTGTTAATAATTATGAATTGATAGTGATTGGGAATTATAGTGAATTGCATGATGAGAGTATACTATACGGGCGAATTAGAGCACGAGTGATTATTTTTATTGGTTCGAGGCTATGCCAGCCCGAAAAGATAACCCAAGCTCATAAATGTTCTAGTCTTGAGGCTATTGTCGAGCCCAAGAATAACTGACAATAAAAAGTAAGGTACGATGACCTCAGAAATCGCTTGAATGTACCAAATTGTTTCGCCTGACGACAATGTTGTAGGAATGATCACCCAAACCATAGTTTGGATGTACAACCCTTTTTCATATGACTAAAGGTCATGTAATTAATATGTCTGTTGAAAACCAGTATAGAATTATTAAAGTAGAGTAAAGTATGTCATTTTTTATGTATACCCAGTCAAGGGAATTATGTCCTCTCATGCCTAACTCACTCCCCTTCCAATTCAAGATTCCTTCGCTTAGGGAACGACGACCTCACATGGTACTGACTTAATCTCGACTCGGCCAAAAACTACAAACGCTACCAAAACTATCTTAAACAATTATCCTTTACCATACCAAGTCAAAACACCACCCCCTCCCCTTTTTGTTTTACTGAAGTGAATTTTCTATCAACCAAGGAGGGGAGACTAAGTCGAGTACCATCTGGATTATCAAAGGGTAAGTTGACCAGAACCAACAACCGGTAAGATTATAAATCCCTAACATTACACTGATGGAACAATAACAAGCGGGGAAAGATCACAAAACCCGTCGTTACATGTGTGTGTGTGTGTGTGTGTGTGTGTGTGTGTGTGTGTGTGTAAATCTGTTAAATATAAGTGATCTTATATTAATTACCCTATACTTGCTTCTTCCAGACGATTCTTTTCAGCTGAGGGGAGACCTGATGACAGGAGAGATATATAAAAATTGTATCTACCTTACCAGTTTGAAAAGTTTCCCCCAAGTTGGGTAGGATTATTTCATGGAAGCAAGAGTAAAAGATATAAGCAGTTATTATACTGGTGGGATTACAATCATTGTTACCACCCAATTTATAATAACAACGTAAATTTCATACAGTATGACTTATAACTGTTTAAGCTTATGTATGTCACACAACAATTTAAACCTATATATTTATCTATAGTTTAATAGCAGACAAGCATTTGGACCATTGTCTCTCAAAAATAATTTCTAATAAAAAAGATTTAGTGCATCAAAACTATTATACTTATTGCCTTATTGACTTACTGACAGAGTTAGGGAAATAACAGAGGAATTAGTTGGAGAAGAACAGGGAAGCTTTAGGAAGGGAAGAGGTTGTGTAGATCAGATATTCATTCTTAGATCTTTAGTGGAAAAGTTTCTAGAGAAGGGAAAGAAGTTGTATGTGGCCTTCATGGATTTGGAGAAAGCTTATGGCAGAGTGGATAGACAAGGATTGTGGAAAGTATTAAGAATATATGGAGTAGACGGGAAGTTGCTGAATGCTGTGAAGAGTATGTATGAAGGTGCTCAGGCTGCAGTGCATGTGGATAGTGAACTGAGTAAATTTTTCTATTTGAATGTTGGGTTGAAACAGGGATGTGTCATGCCTCCATAGTTGTTCAGTCTGTATATGGATGGGGTTATAAAAGAGATACAAGGTAGGCCAGTGGATGTTGGAGTGGCATTAATGAGAGAGGGCAGTGTTTGGAAACTCCCTGTACTGTTGTTTGCAGAAAATACTGGGTTGTTAAGTGAAGACGAAGGGGAGCAGCAAGGCTTGGAGGATGAGTTTGGGAGAGTGTGCAAGAAACGGAATCTAAAGGTGAATTTGGGGAAGAATAAAGTTGTGGTTCTCGAAAGAAATGAAGTCAGTGAATGTACAGTGAGGTTGGATGAGGAGGAAATGGAAAATGTGAGCCGTTTAAGTACGTGGGTAGTGTGATGAGTAAGGATGGAAGTTTGGAGTGTGAAGTGCTTGAAAGCTTACAACAAGGAAAAAAGTTGCTCGTTCCTTGAAAGCAGTGATAAGAAACAGGGAAGTGAGCATGGAAGTGAAAAAGTTACTACATGACAGTATTGTGATACTAACTCTAACGTATGGAAGTGAAGCTTGGACGTTGTTGGGGGGATACAAGTCAGGAGTGAGAGCAGTGGAAATGAGTTATTTGAAAGGAGCCTGTGGAGTCACATGGAGGGACAGACTGACAAATGAGGATATAAAGGAGCGTTGTGGTGTGGATGTGGATGTGATAGGAAGCGTTAGGAGAAACACACTGAGGTGGTTTGGCCATGTGGAGAGGATGGAGGGTGAGAGACTGACGAGGAGAGTGTATGTGAGTGAGGTGGAGGGAGAGAGAGGGAGGGGGAGGCCAAGGATGAGATGGATGGATGGAGTGGTCAGGTATATGAGAGAGGGGGGTGTGAGTTGGGAGCAGGGCAATGAAATGGCAGGGGACAGGGAGACATGGAGACGATTAGTTTGTGGCCACCCTGTATGGGATTAAGGCGTCTGGCAATAGAGAGACAGACAGATAATTTTGCATCATCGGGCTTTCTGACAAGGGCCTCATCTCATCCTCAGGTGACGGACCAGGTATTGGCGCGTGTATCCTTCATAGCCAGCGTGGTGTATGTAGTACTCCACACGCGACAACAATGGTTAGTTTCATGATTCCATTCCTAAGGAGATTTCCGGTAACCCTAACCATAAGTTCATTTATGGCCAGGTTGTCAGACAGATCAATACACTCTTTCCTGTATTATGGAGTACCCTCTCATATTATGTTCCTTGTGAAAAATTTCTAGCATTAGATATTCTCATTTAATAATTCATAACAGAGAAAAAAGTTAAAAAATAATTTTCAAAACATAATCTGTTGAGACCAAGCATCTATTAGCAGGGAAAATAATCTCCGAGTGATGCTTGACTGAAATTATGAAGGCTCTGCTACTAATATTTTCTGTTCTTTTATTTTTTATAAGAAGAGGAATGGTTCTTACGTCGTGCTGGTTAACTAAAATTGTCGAGGGTCTGCTGTTGGTATTTTTTCCAGTGGCGGGGGGGACACAATCTGGCCGCACTATGGGGTGGTACTACTACTCTGCGGCCCGATTGTGTTAGGAAAAATTTTGCCACCGTATTACCTGCTTGTCGTAAAAGGCGACTAAAAGGGACAGGGTGAAGGGCCTATGGACCCCCTCCTCTGTTTTTTTAGTTCCTATCAAAAGGCAGGGAATAAAAAGGGAAGGGGGACTGAGTTATTCCCGTACCGTGAAGATTGAGTCTATGAATGTGCGTGGATGTAGTACGATTGAGGTTAAAAGGGAGGAGATTGGGAAAATGTTTGTGAGAAGAAAGTTGGATGTGTTAGCTTTGAGTGAAACGAAGATGAAAGGGAAAGGTGAGTCTAAGTTTGGAAGTGTGAATGGAAGATTGTCAGGTGTTGATAGAGGAAGGGCAAGAGAAGGTGTGGCCTTGTTAGTGAGTCCGGAAGTGCAGCAGTGTGTGATTGAATGGAAGGAGGTGTCATCGAGCCTGAAGTGGGTCTGCCTATCTATCTATTTATAGTCCTACGCCCTAATCCTGCAAAGGGTGGCCACAGACAAAACGCCTCCAAGTCGCTTTGTCACCCACCTTTTGACTGCCCTCCCCCCAGCTCACTCCCCCCTCCCTCATATACCTCTCAACTCCATCCCTCCACCTCATCCTCGGTCTCCTCCTCCCTCTCCCTCCCTCCACTTCACCTACATACACCCTCTTAATCAGTCTTTCATTCTTCATTCTCTCCACATGTCCAAACCACTTCAGCGTATTTCTCCTAATTTTCTCAGTAACATCCACACCAACCCCACAACGTTCTTTCACTTTTTCACTTTTTCATTCGTCAACCTGTCCCTCCATGTCACTCCACATGCTCCTCTCAGGTACCTTAAGTGGGTGAATGCGAAATTTGGACATGAACCGTGGGTATTTGTGAGTGCCTGGCAGCGAAAGGGATGCAGAAGAGAGAGAGTCTTTATGGAATGATGTTGATGTCTGCAGCAGGGCTGGGGTTAATTCATTTTTGTCAATTCAATTCATTTCCAATTCAGAATAAAATTTGAATAAATCCGTTCCATTTCAATACAATTCATTCGTAAAAAATGAGATCTTCGATTCCAATTCATTTCATTATGGTCGATAATTCATTCAATTAAAATGTTTTCAATTCAAAATCAGTTTTAATCTACCCAGTACCATTAATCTAACGGAAATTAGTAAAAATGAGGTTTCAAATTATTTTTAACATTTTTGTGATAGCAAACTGTATATTTTACTGTTTATCTGAGTATACTGTAAGTTAATTATTGTACCGTAATGAATTCGCATATTACAGTATATATTATTATTTTATCAATTCAGTCATCAATTCTTATCAGTTCATTTATATCACTTCCAGTTCAGTTCAGTTAATTTTTTTTTTATATCTTTCTCATTTCCAATTTAATTCCAATTCACATTTTTTTTTATATCACTTCCGATTCAATTCCAAGTCAATTCATAATTGACCCCAGCCCTGGTCAGCGGAGTTTTGGAGCAAATGTGATTGTGGTAATGATAGGAGATAAGAATGGTAGAGTGAGAAATGTGGCAGTTCAAGCTGTAGCTGGTATGCATGGTGTGCCTGGAAGAAATGAAAATGGGGAACGAATAATAGGGATGTGTGTTGAGTGAGAGATGGTGATTGGAAATACCTTGTTTGAGAAGAAAGATATTTATAGGTATACGTGTGTGAGACAGGAGAGTTGAAGGGTTGTTGATAGAGCATTGATGGACAATGTGGTTGTGTCCAGGAATGTAGAAGGAAGATTGTTGGATGTGAGATTTTGAGAGGGGAGGGTGGAGGTATGTCTGACCACTACCTGCTGGAGGGAAAGTTGAGAGTAGGTATGAGATAGCTGAGAGGTAGGGGAGTTAGGTGTGGCAGGCAGGTTTTCAAGTGTGTGAGTTGGATAAAAGAGAGAAAATGATAGAGCACGGGTACCCAGTTACTATGTGTGAAGGTCCAGACACACAGTTTCCTAAGTGGCAAGGGTCCGGATGAAAGTCTTAATTCAAAATGTGGTAATAAGAAACAGATAAGAGAACACATTTCAACGTGTTCAAGCTACATGGATTATTTTTGCCTCAAAATGTTGATGAAAATAAACTATAAATATCAATTCTCTAACAGAAAAATCACTGAATGTACATCTATGCTAGAAGTAACCATCCATTTTTCTAGCTGAATAGGGCTTCTGGGAGAAAAAGAAATGGAAAAAATGATCTAACAGTGAAACACTGCCGGTCTTGGTAAGCATATTTGGAGGGTCAAAATTCAACTGTTCTTCTAGAAGGAGGGAGGGTGACTGAAAAAGAAATTCCATATTTTTCTGTAACACACAAAATATTACATGTACAGTCGTCAGCACAAATTCGCTGCAAGCCTGCTCGTGTGATGTGGTTGTTTTGTCTGGGAACAGTGTATAGGAACTAGTTGCCACACAGGCTTTTATACCCTTTAAAGACGTGTTTGTAAGAATTAGTGCTATAAATCGCCCAGAATGCAATAGTCTTTATATCTGATTAGCATAAAAGTGAGCAAAGGACGACAGAAAAATGTTGTAGAGTGATGAAACCTCTGCTCTCTCCCTCGTACCCACCCCATGTCCCTCCCCACCCTACCTCTCAACCTCCCCCCCCCCATGCTCCTTCATTTCCACTCCCCTCTCTCCTCACCCTGTCTACCTTAACCACGGCGCAGATCTACGTAATGAACTGCACTCTTCTCCATTTCTTGTCTATTCCTGTAACCTTTTAGCTCCTTACATTCGAGAGTTTCTTCCCATGCCTCAGTCTTTTTCACCCACTCTTTACTCCAAACGTGATACAGTAGTTCGAAACATGATGGGTTCTGATTCTGCTTCATGAATCAGTGAACAGTATGAGGAGGATGGGAACATTTTCCTTGAAAGAGAGAGAGAGAGAGAGAGAGAGAGAGAGAGAGAGAGAGAGAGAGAGAGAGAGAGAGACAGACAGACAGACAGACAGACAGACAGAGACTGAGACAGACAGACAGACAGAGAGAGGAAGTAAGAGGAATGGGCACAAATGTTTGTTTACTTTCGCCTACTGAAATAATAGCCATCAACTGCCAGGCTCACTAAACACACACACACACACACACACACACACACACACACACACACACACACACACACTATCTATCTATCTATCTATCTATAGCCCGACGCCCTAATCCCGCAAAGGGTGGCCGCAGACAAAACGCCTCCAAGTCACTCTGTCACCCACCATTTGACTCCCCTCCCCCCAACTCACCTCCCCCTCCCTCATATACCTCTCAACTCCATCCCTCCACCTCATCCTCGGTCTAACCCTCCCTCTCCCTCCCTCCACCTCACCTACATACACCCTCTTAGTCAGTCTTTCATTCTCCATTCTCTCCACATGTCCAAACCACCTCAGTGTATTTCTCCTAATCTTTTCAACCACATCCACATCTACCCCACAACGTTCCTTCACCTCTTCATTCGTCAACCTGTCCCTCCACGTCATTCCACATGCTCCTCTCAAGTAACTCATTTCCACTGCTCTCACTCTTGACTTGTTCCCCTCTTGCAATGTCCACACCTCGCTTCCATACGTCAGGATAGGGATCACAATACCATCATGCAGTGACTTCTTAACTTCCATACTCACCTCCCTATTTCTCATCACTGCTTTCAGTGTACCAACAACCTTTCTTCCCTGCTGTACCCTTTCACGTACTTCATCCCCCAAAGTTCCATCCTTACTCATCACACTACCCAAGTACTTGAATGCACTCACATTCTCCATATCCTCACCATCCAACCTCACTGCACACTCTGTGACTTCATTCCTCTCAAACACCATAACTTTACTTTTGTTTACATTAACTTTCAGCTTCCTCCTCCTACACACTGTCCCAAATTCATTCACCAAACCTTGCAACTCCCATTAATCTTCACTCAACAATACTGTATCATCAGCAAACAGCAACACCGGAAGCTTCCAAATCTCACCCTCATTCATTAGGGCCACCCCCACATCCACTCCCCTACCTTGTACCTCCTTTACAACCCCATCTATATATATATTAAACAGCCATGGAGACATTACACACCCCTGTTTCAGTCCCACATTGAGATCAAAGAACTCACTCAGCTCACCATCCACTCGCACCGTAGCCCTAGCTCCCTCGTACATACTCTTCACAGCACTCAACAATTTCCCCTCCACTCCATATATTCTCAATACCTTCCACATACCTTGCCTATCTATTCTGTCATAAGCTTTCTCCAAGTCCATGAAGGCAGCATACACTTTCCTTCCCTTCTCTAGATACTTCTCCACTAAACATCTTAGAACAAATATCTGATCTACACACCCTTTTCCCTTCCTAAGTCCCCCTTGTTCTTCTCCAACTAGCTCCTCTGTCATATGCCTAACCCTATCAATGAGTATTCTACCATATATTTTACCAGTCACACTAAGAAGGCAAATAACCCTATGGTTACCACATACTTCTCTCTCCCCTTTTCCTTTGTACAGAGGAACAATTATACCTGATTTCCAGTCCTCTGGAACCCTTCCCTCTTCCCAAGCCAATCTACACAACTTCCATATCCACTCCACAACAATCTCACCCCCATACCTAAGCATTTCACCACACACTCCATCAATTCCTGGGGCCTTTCCCAGCTTAATCTTCTTCATCGCTTCCACTACTTCCGACCCGCTGATCTCTTCCTCCCTCCTCTCATCTCTTCTTCTCCCAGCCATTCCCCAACCACTTATACTCACACTGCTCTCACTCTCTACATTCAACAAATCCTCAAAGTGCTCCTTCCATCTCCTCAATTTCTCTCTCTTCTCCACCAACAATCTATTATTCCTATCTTTCACTCCCCTACTATTTCCCCTTTCACACTGCCTTACTTTCTTTACCTCCTTCCAAAACAATTTCTTACTCTCCCTCCATTTCACACTCAGATTCCTCCCAAACTCTTCATCCACTTTCTTCTTACTCTCCTTCACCAGTCTCTTAACCTCCCTTCTCCTTCTCACATATACCTCTCTCTTCCCTCTCTCATCTTCTCCCCTACCTCTACTCGCCAACCATTCACCATATGCCTTCTTCTTTTGTTCCACAGCTCGTTTCACCTCATCATTCCACCATGCTGTCCCTTGCACACCCTTGCATCTCCTCCTCACTCCACAAACCGCCTCACACGCTGCGCTTATCTCTTCCGTGAATATCTTACATACGTCTTCCACCCCTTCCATCTGCTCTAGCTCATACCTTCCCTTTCTTTCTTCCACTATGCTCTTATACTCTGTCCTTTTCTCACTATCTTGCAATTTCTCCACTCTTCTCACAGGAGCTGCTTCCTCCTGTCTTCCCCTTCGCCTCCTCAACCACTTTCTTTGCAGCTCTACCTTGGCCATCACTAAGTGATGGTCAGAGACTCCATTCCCCCACCCTCTCCACACCCTTGCATCCAACACTTGTCTTCTCATTCGCTCATCCACACACACGTAGTCTATCATTGCCTTTCGTTCAACAAGTTCACCATCCATCCTCCTCATTACACTCCATGTATACCGGTGGATCATCTTATGACGAAAATAGGTGTTGGCTATTGCCAACCCCTTACCAGCACAGATGTCCACCAAAGCACTACCATTCCTATCTACTTCAGCTGGCACACCCCACTGACCAACCACTCCATCCACTCGTACATTCCCAACTTTGCCATTCATGTCTCCAATCAACAGCACTCTCTCGCTCCTCTCATACTTGTCCATACATACTTCTACTCTCCCCCAAAACTCATCTTTCACTCTTGCCACTCGATCCTCTGTTGGAGCATACACACATACAATCGCCCATGCTTGTATACCTACTTTCATCCTCACCCATACAATCCTTGCACCCACTGTTCCATACTCTCTTATATTCTCCTTCCACTTCTTGCTTATCATCAGATATACTCCCTCTCTTGCCCTCTCATTCTCACTGACTCCCGCACATATACCTACACCGTATTCCCATTCTCTCATCCTTTCACCTTTCCATTTAGTTTCAGTCAATCCACATATATCCACTTTTACATCCTCAAGCACCTGGACAATCTCTCTCTCTTTCACTTCATCATTCACTCCTCTCACATTCCACGTTCCTACACTCAGAATGTCCTTTGTCCGTTCCTTAGTCGTCAACGTATGGTCCGTCCGGGTCCGAGGCACTTTATTTGCTTTTTTAGTTAGTTCTTTTTACGGGGTGGGGCACTAACCCACCACCAACCCTTTTAGTCGCCTCGTACGACAAGCAGGGATACTGGGGGAGTATTCTTGAAACCCCCCTACCCCCAGGGGTAGGAATAATACATCACAAGAACGAGACCTCAAACGTTTATGTATCTAGCGGCTGTTCGTAGTGACAAGAGGTGGAGAAAAGAATGACAACTGGAATAAAAAGAGTGGGAATCAGACGGGGAGGGTGAGAATGGGATTAGAACAGGAAGGAATATTGGTAATTAGCCTTGGATACATTTTATTAAAGCTTTTCTAGCAATTGAGAACAGGACAGTATTGGTTTAGTAAACAGTCAAGAGAGAATTGTGATGCACCAGTCGGGTTAATGCCGTGGATAAATGAATGAAGGTAGAGAGAGTGAGGAGAGGAGAAAGTGGAGAGGCATGAACGTGAGTGGGGAGTAGGAGGGGGAAGGAGGGGTGAGGGGACATCAGGAGGAGAAAGGGGGAGAGAGGGGAAGGGAGTTTAGACACGGTTATGAGGAATGTCAGAGTATTACGCTCGTACGTTGTTTCATAACATTCTGTCAGCTTTTGCACTTTTTTTTTAATACTTATTAAATACGGTATACATAATATTGTACTCTAGCCAGCCTCCAGTACCATTTTTAAAAAACACGTCGTTAAAGTGTATAAAAGGCTACGTGGCAACTAGTCCCCTTACACTGTTGCCAGACAAAAGGACTCACAGCACGCGAGTAGACTTGCAGCGAATTTATGCTGACGACTGTACGTATAGTACAGTATGGATTTAAAAAAAATCTCTCTTTCTTGAGGGGAGGAGGATCAGTTTTCTCTTGGACTGTAAATGTAAATATTACTAATACAGACCTGTCACTGAGTGATTATCATTGCTTTATTAGTATGAAAAGTTATCATTTTTCCTTCTTGCTAATTCCCTGAACGTTGGTGCAAATAATGTGACAGCTAAAGTAATGATGGTGTTCATTGGCGAATCTGGAGCAGGAAAAACAGCGTAAAAATAAAAACTACTCTTAATTGCTGATCCTTGTTAAAAACAAATTATTTATTTATTTGTTTATTTATGTTTTTCCTCCTTGTTAGAGACAGGAAGGTGCTGGGGTCCACACAAAAGCTCATTGTTGTCCGGATTTGGACCGCGGTCCGCCAATTGAGTACCACTGTGATAGGGTATCTGGAGTTGAAAGATGAATGAAACACAGAGAAAGATCAGGAAAATGGCAGTGTGGAGGAGGAATGGCAGTTGTTTAAGAATGCTGTGGTTGGGCATGCGGAAGAGATGTGTGGTGTGAGACGAGTGGGCGGTGGTGTAAGAAAGGGAAGTGAATGGTGGTGCGAGGAAGCAAGTATATCTGTGACTGAGAAGAGACGTGCATATGAAGTGTGGCTCCAGAGGAAGGATGAGGTGTTATATGAAAGGAGTAAGGAAAAGAGGAATAGGACGAGAAGGGCTGTGCGTGATGCGAAAGTGGCTGTAGATGAGAGGTGGGGCAGGCGGTTGACTGAGAATTTTCAACAGAATAAGAAAATGTTTTGGAAGGAGGTGAAAAGGGTGTGAAAGGGAGAAGGAAGAGCAAATAAAAGCAGAGGACGGAAGGATATTGACTGAGATGGATGCAGTAAGGAAGCGATGGGTGGAGTATTTTGAAAGATTGTTAAATTTAAAGAGGCTGAGATTAAAGCAGATGGAAGGGTGCAAGAAATAAATGTGGTTGAATGATTCGCTGATCACGATGAAGGAAATGTATGAGGCAGTAAAGTAAATGAGAGCAGGGAAAGCTGCAGGTATAAATGGGTGTGCTGTGGAATGCCAGGAAGGTGGTGGAGAGACTACTGTTGAGTGGTTAGTAAGATTGTTGAATGTGTGTTTTCTGAGCGGTATGGCTCCGATTGACGTGACAAGTGCTAGTATGGTTCCGTTGTATAAATGTAAGGGTGATAAGTACAATTATGAATGTACTAGCTTTAGAGGCATAAGTCTGTTAAGCGTTGTAGGTAAGGTGTACGGTAGAGTGTTAAGAGAGTAGAGATGGTACAGAGGGAGTGATTGGTGATGAGCAATGTGACTTTAGGAGAGGGAGGGGATGCGTGGATGAGGTGTTTGCTGCGAGACAGATCTGTGAAAAGTATTTAGCGAATGGTAAGGATGTGTTTTGGGTGTTCATGGATTTAGAGAAAAATGTATGATACAATTGATAGGGTGGCTTTGTGGACTGTTTTAAGATTGTATGGACTTGATGGTAGGTTACTAAATGGAGTGAAAAGTTTTTATGTTAATAGAAGAGCGTGTGTAAGAGTGGGAAATACCGTGAATGATTGGTTTCCCGTGAGAGTGGGGCTTCGGCAAGGACGTGTGATGTCTCCTTGGCTGTTTAATATTTATATGGGTGGTGTTGTAAGGGAGGTGAATGCAAGAGAAGTTTGAGTCTGATGAATGCTGATGATAGACAGTGGAATCTGAATCAGCTGCTGTTTGTTGATTATAACTGCACTGGTGGCTGATTCGGAGGAGAGATTGAGACAGTTGGTAAAGGAGTTTGGAAGGGTGTGTGAAACGAGGAAAAATTGAGACTTAATCAAATTAAGAGCAAAGTGATGAAATATACAAGTTTAGTATATGGTAGGAGGATAAATATTGTTTTGAACTGTGAGTTGCTTGAGGAGATAGAGTATTTTAAGTATTTAGGGTCACATGTTGCTGTGGATGGAAGAATAGATGTAGAAGTGAAGTTTAGAATCAGTGAGGTAGGAGAGGTGCTGGGAGGAATGGAAAACGTGTTTATGTATCGTTCGCTTAGAATGCATGTAAAGAGAAGGCTGTATGAGGGTGGAATGATACTGACTATTATTTGGGTCTGAAGCATGGAATATGGGTGTAGCAGAAAGGAAAACTCTGAATGTAATGGAGATGAGGTGTCTGAGGAGTATGAGTGGAGTGGCGAGAAGGGATTGAAAATGAAATGATCAAGTGCGAAGGAGAACTGGTGTTATGCAGGAGAGCTGGTGTTATGCGAGAAATGGCTGATCGAGTTGAGCAGAGAGTGTTGCGATGGTTTGGGAATATGGAGAGAATGGATAAAGAGCGAATGGTGAAAAAGATAACTGAATCGGATGTGAGGGGTGTTAGGCTGAGAGAAAGACCATGAACAGAATGGGAGGATAGTGTGAAGAGAGCATTAGATGTGAGAGGGATGTCTTGTGAGCAAGGATAAGTGGTTGTGCGTGATAGGAATGGTTGGATAGAAATTGTGAATGAATAAATGGTGATGCGTTCCCGAGTGAATATTCTTCCGCATTTGGTCTGATTAGCTGTTCAGTTCAGGTGCGGGTAAGTGGATGGGCCCATTACGATGTGGCAGGGGTAGACCAGCTCTGACGTCGGGCCCTGCTGCGGATGTCGCTGATTATGCTGCGCAGTTGACCCACGTGCAGTGTGGTGCAGTGAGGATCTGTCCCTTCTCCCTTTGGGACTAAGATACGAATAAATGTGTGTGTTTGAATGAAAAAATTTGGAGTGTGTCGTTCTGTCTCGGCTACCTCCCTTTCTTTGGGGGAAGCAGCCTAGGTATACAGATCGATGGAATTTTTACAAGAGGATGGCTGTTTCACACGCATACATGTGAAACTAATTTCAGATTTGGAATAGAATTTTTGGTTGGGCATCACAGCCTAAAATTGAGGAGTGAGATGCAATGCGTTGATGAACGAGAGATTGAATTAGCAAGAGCTGCGTACTGGAGTTTGAATTCAGAAGTAAGAAGGTTAGCTAGGAGAGATAAAAGAAGATGTGTGGATGAAAAGGTTGCAGAAACTGAAATCTTAATAAACAAAAATGATGGACAGAGTCAAAGAATAGCATATGAATCGATTAGAGAACTGAGTGGTAATGCAGGTAAACGCAAGGAAATACCAGTTAGAGACAGGGAAGGAAATTTGTTGACCAAAGATGGAGATATTAAAAATAGATGGAAAGAGCATTTTGAGACAGTTCTTAATAGACCAATACTACCAGAAGAGGATATACCATCTGCTCAGGAAGATTTAAATATAGAAACAGGAGAGTTGAGGCTTGCAGAAGTGGAGAAAGCAGTAAAACAGTTAAAGAATAATAAGGCACCAGGGGAGGATGGTTTATTTCCGGAAATGTTTAAAGTGGAGGGGGATAGATTAATAATGATCTTGACCAAGCTATTCAATAAGATATGGGTGACGGGGTTACTACCATCAGTTTGGAAGAATGGTGTAATTGTTAAAGTTCCGAAGAAGGGAGACCTGAGTGAATGTGGTAATTGGAGGGGAATCTCTTTGTCACCGATAGCTTTGAAAGTTTTCAGTAGAGTGTTGTTAAATAGGTTGGAGCCGGTGGTTGAGGGTATTCTGAGGGATGAACAGGCTGGTTTTAGAAAGGGACGTGGTTGCAATGATCAGATCTTTATAGTTAGGCATTTGATGCAGCAAGTTAATGAAATGAGAGTACCGTTAAGTCTTTGTTTTGTTGATTTTGAAAAGGCTTTTGATAGTGTTTCGAGAGAGACTATGGGGAAGATCATGAGACATTATGGAATACCAGAGGAGTTTGTGAGGGTCATTATGAACATGCATGAGGACACATTTTGTAAAGTGATGGTTGATGGTTGTCTGAGTGATTCGTTTGAAGTCAAGTCCGGAGTAATTCAAGGTGGTGTTCTATCGCCTTTACTATTTATATTGGTCATTGATTACATTATGAAACGCGTTGGAACAGAAACCGGTGCAGGTATACTTTGGGGAGAGAACAGGAAACTTTTGGATTTAGATTATGCAGATGATATAGTTTTGATTTGTGATGGGCCAGAAGAGATGCAGAGAGTGTTGGACTGTTTGGTGAGTGAAGTTCGCAAGGTGGGTTTGGTTATTAATTGTGGAAAAACTGAAATAATCAATATGAATATGGAAAATGCGCAGGAATGTGTAATTGGAGGTATGGTTGTAAAGCAAGTTGATAGGTTTAAATATTTAGGTACTTATTTAGCCAAGGATGGTTCTTTGAACTTTGAATTCGAGGAAAGGTTAAAGAAGGCTAATCAGGCAATGGGAATGCTTAAAAATATTTGGAATAATAACAATTTTTCTGTGCATACAAAAATCAAACTTTATAAGGTAATGGTTAGGAGTATCTTAATTTATGGACACGAGTCTTGGTACAGCACAGTGACTATGGAAAATAAATTCTTGGTGTTTGAAAACAAAGCACTTAGAAGAATATTAGGAGTTAAGTGGTGGGAAAGGATACCAAATAGTAGAATTAGAGAAATAACGGGAGTGCAGCCGGTCGATGAATATGTTAGGTTCTCACGATGGAAGTGGCTAGGACATGTGTATAGGAGACAGGGAATAGTACGAGGTACACCAGGGTGGGTGGCACTTGGTAGGAGAGGTAGAGGAAGGCCAAAAGAGACGTGGGTGAGGACAATGAGACGGGAAGCTGGAGATGAGTGTTGGGGAGATCTTGAGGAGTTAGCACAAGATAGGATGTGGTGGTGTGAGTTCATCGAGGCCCTATGCATCCCCGAGGGTGCCACAGGAAATGATTGATTGATTGATCACAGCCTAAACAAGGAGTGATGGCCACAAGCAGCTTGGAGAGTACATGCTAAATGACGTACATCAGGTACACACACACACACACACACACACACACACACACACACACACACACACACACACACACACACACACACACACACACACACACACACACACACACACACACACACACACACACACACACACGCGCGCTATGGGTAGGAGCAGAAGAGAGGGAATTGGGAGAGGGATGAAAATATAACTGCCATAGGTCAAGGTCACGTGGTGGGGAAAGGGGAGGGAAAAGGAAAAAGGATGATGTAGGGCCGTAGAGGGGAGAGGACACATAAAATCCATACCGTCTGTCCGGTGTACATTCAAGTCTTCTGAAAATCAACCATTCACTTTATATATATATATATATATATATATATATATATATATATATATATATATATATATATCATTAATCTCACTTAGACTTTATTAATATGACCTTTTAGTTAAGGTATTCAATGTCCAACCTGCGTAATCATTTCTGAACATAGCTGGGTCCTTCGGGGGAAAATTACTTGTCCTTAACTAGGATCCTGTGAAAAGTACATCTTTATACCACTGACAGCAATGATACTCCACGACATAAATTAATGTTGCATCATTAGGCGTGAAAAAGAGCATTCTTTCCCTACATTATAGCTGATGATCTCATGAATATTCCGAGAAATGAGACTAAGTATACTTAGTAAAAATAAAGGACAGAATTGTTGCTGAAAAAATATAGTTCTGTGGAAGGTATTGTACCTAAAAAGGAGGAAAGTTTGGGTTTCAGAAACATGAAAAAAGAAAGGAAATACTGCAGTATTCAGAAATAAGATATTAACCATTTCACTATGATCACGTATTTTATTCTTACAACACGAAATGAGTTCATTCGGCTTGAAAGAACCTCTACAAGTGAAGGGATAGGTGAAGGTTTCATGTGACCTCTCCAACCCGAAAAGATTATGATGAGGTGAATACAGTCGTGTTTAGATGATACTAAGATATAATATGCCTTTGGACTGTAAAGTGTGAAAATGAGCCAGGAACCTGTATTGGTGATAGATGAATGTTACGGAATGTGGGATATACAGTGTTAAGGCATTCATGCTTTATGCAACATGTGATGGGTCATCATCCATAAAAGGAATTCTGGACTTTTTTTTGTCACTGTTTACCATCGACCTCTGCTTCCATGGCAAACCACATTCCCCAATATTTCTTCTAATACTGTCACGCCAAATTACAGTATATCATCCATTCCAACCAACATTTGTCATACACCCTACTATTAAACCATTTATCTTCACATGTACTCATATGACGGGACCACCTCAAACTTGTAGAGTATAAGTTTCACCCCGTTTGTGAAACTGCTGTTTCATGACCTGAGCAGTGTGAAGGCAAAATTCATGAACTGGGCATATTTGCTGCACAGCTCGTGGACTGGGTAAAATGGATCTTGCTTACTTCTTGAACTGAGCGAACTACACTATAAAAAGGGAAAACATCATTATGAAAGCTGTGAAAAATATATCTCCATTCATCGCACATACCCTGGTAAAACATCATTATAACAATAAAACAAACCTGAGAACTTGTGCAAATCAGTCTTCATCTGTGTATCCCTGGGACCTGACGGACAAACTTTACTTGGTGATTCTCGGTTTGATTTGAAAAAAAGAGAGAAAAATATACCGTATTAACAAATACTATCTACTTCTTGCAGCCCCACACTCTATATGAACGTGTCCCATTTTCTGCACCCAATTATCATCCTCCATCCTCAACACATGCCCAAACCACCTCAATCTACCTCTCCTCATCACAACACCATTACACTCCAGTCCCATCCTACCTCTCAACTCTTCTATCGTTAACCTAGCTCCCCCAGGCCTTGCACTCAGGGACGCACTTGCACATCCTCCTAATGACTGTCATTTCTCTATGCTTGAGCCTGCGAATATCCTCTTCCTTTACTGACCAGGTCTCACTACCATACAGCATTATACTCTTAACACATGCTGCATACAAAGATCCTTTAGCACCTGGGGAGAGCACTCTCAGTGTCAGAGAGGCAACAACACCCAGAGCTTCTTCCAACCACACTCCTCACCCTAGCCACAGAGCTAGCTCTAGCCCCACCTCCACACATAACATGTCTTCCAAATAACAAAACTCTTCCACACACTCAAGAGGGGGAAGCGGTGCACAAACAGCGTGTTTTGTAATCAAAATGAAATGTGTGCCTGATGGGAAGTGTGTCCCGAACGGATAGTGACAAAATGTGTTAAAAACGTGTAGCGAAATGTGTGACAAAATGGATCTCTCTCACTATAACCTCAAGCTTATATAGTAGCTTTACTCCACCTCCATTTATATAACCAGCCACTAGACTGTCTAAAGTCTTCAGCCTATCAGCCACTAGACTGTCTAAAGTCTTCAGCCTATCTCAAACAATGGAGGCATCTGCTACCCATTAAAAGCTAACACATCCTATATCTTAGCTAATAGAGAGGTGTCACAAGGCGGAGCTAAATCAGTGATTGGATAACATTCTTATTTCCTTCACTACAAGATCTCTATGCGTAGAAATTGAATAAAGATTTCTGTCCAGCTCTTATCTTTTTCCCTAAATCAGTCAAAGGCCACTCTCACAGCTGTGCAAGGAGAGAAAAGATTTAATGTTTTACTGACGGCTGGACAGATACAAAAATAAAAAAAATTATAACTTCGGGCGAAACAATACGGTTAAGAAACAGATAAGAAGCTTTCAAAATGATTTCTGTTATCGACTGTTTTCCTGTCTCCCTACTTTATCTTCACCTCTTCTATTTCACTCTGTTCGTTACTGGGTAACTACGCCACTGACAGAGACAACAGGCTAATTGGTCGGTAGCTTTTAAGATCTTTCAAGTTTCGTTTGTGGTATATTAGGATTACTACATTTTTCCAGGCTGTTGGAAATTTTCCTTCTCGGGGACATTTCGTGGAATTTTGAATTTTCGGGGCAATCAGTATCACATCTTTTATCATATCTGCTTTGATACCGTCTGCTGATACTCCACATAGTTTTAAACTCTTCAAAGCTGTTTTTGTCTTTTCTATAGGTATAGCTGGAATTTCTGTTGATAGTGGGTTTCCTTTGATGCGTGCTCTGTCTTCTGAGTTGTATAGATGACCATGGATTTCTTTCACCACTCTGATGTTTTTTCCCCGTATTATTTGTTATTTCACCATTTGGTATAATGAAAGATTACATCTGACATCACCCTATCTTAGTCTCCTCTTTGGTGTCTACGTTAGAAACTGATATTAAGACTTCGTTTTTTTGTGCTTGTTGAATATTCACACATCTTCTTGCTTCTACTTATTCATTTTCTTTTTAAATTATACTGGTTCTGTTTTATCTCTAATCATATTAATGATCTCTTATCTGTCACTCACAATCCCATTCACTCATATGCAGATGACTCAACACTACATAGTTCATTCACACTCAGACATCCATTTACAAAGTCTAATATCTCTACCTCTCAACTCAATACAGCCATCTCCATAAATCAAGATCTATCTACAATCAGTGAATGGGGACAAAACAACCTTGTCTCTTTTAATGCTAGTAAAACTAAATATATACAGTTTACTAATAGACAGATATTGCCAGATTCGTACATTACCTTCAGTGCTACTAATATTCCCATCTCCAAAAGTATTGAAATTCTTGGTGTCTCACTTAACAGTGCCCTCAGCTGGACCTCTCATGTCAGATCACTTGCTAAAACCGCCTCAAAGAAACTTGGATTATTGTACAGAGTCCGTAACTTCTTCGCCGATGAGCAGTTAGCTATAATTTATAAGAGTCATGTGCGCTCTCAGCTTGAATATTGCTCACCCTTGTGGAATGGTTGTGGAGAGGTTGCATTAAGACAACTAGACAAAATTCAGAATAAAGCTGTTAGAATCATTAACAACCCTGCCATTACATATAAACTACCTCCCCTGCAAGTAAGAAGGAATGTTGCCTCCCTTGCATTATTTTACAGATATTTTTTTGGCAAATGCTCAGACGAAGTTGCGTCCATGGTGCCACCTCTCCATGCCTTCCCTCGTGCTACACGGGCATCTGGTAACGCTCATGACTGGAATGTCACTCAGCCACATTGCAGAACTTCTGCCTATCAGAATTCTTTCATTCCCCGAACTGCATCTCTCTGGAACTCGCTTCCCCAGAGTTGTTTTCCTCCAAATTTCAACCTACAACTGTTCAAGTCTAATTCTTACAGATATTTTATGAACAGAGGACACCAGTAATCTGGTATAAGGATTATTTTTTTTTTCTCCATTTGTTTTTCCTTCCTCCGTTCTGTTATTAAAAAAAAAAAAAAAAAAAAAAAAATATTATTACCTTCATTTTCTACCTTTCTTCGTTAATAGTTTTGTTTCGTTTGAGAGTTTACTGTTGCTTTGTTTTACTGCTTTACGCTCTATTTCAAGTGCTACTTCCCTCAGTATCTTGGTGAATATTTCATTTATTCGTTCGACGACTATTTTTTTTTTTTTTTTTTTTTTTTTGCTAATGCCTGGATACTTGTTATGGGTGCTGATATTATTATTTTTTTCCTGTTATTCAATTTACCTAAGTTTGGAGGCATTGTTCATAAGAGGTTGTTCATTTCTTTTCCTAAATTAATTTTATGTTTCAGAATTAGGTAATCGCTAGCAACATTTACTCTATTCACGACTGTTACACCGAGTGACAAGCTGAATGGTTTCCTGTACACCAGGAAACCATTTTCTACGCTGGGTGGTAACCATATAACCAGATTATGGCGCCTGGTGGTTTAGTGGGTAATTGCGGTGCTCCGATTGGATTGAGTCAGTGAAGGTTATATCCAAGGGATGGTTGGGGTTATTGCTCATGTAATGCCACTCAGGGATGAGTGAGGATGGTCACTTATCTTTAATGTCAGGACCAACTTGGCTAGCCCCGGGTTCCTACGCTCCTCATGGACCAATGTAGGATTGGATGATGGATGGATGGATGGATGGACGATTGTTACATTTTCAAGATATCATGGCGGTTTGTAAACATGAAATAAATCTTGTTTTTATGCCATCTGGAAAATTCTGAGTCCATTTTGTATATGTTCTCTTCTCAAAGAAAGATTCATGATTTTCATTAACCGAGTTTCTGTAAATTCTACCAGAGCTTAACTTTTTTCATTGCTTGAGTCTGTACCATGATTCCCAAAGGAAATCTCCTCCTACCCCCTTTTCCTACTTTAGCATCGAAGTTACCTGTGATCACAGTATAGTAGTCCTTTCCTTTGTTAGCAAGAGACTGTACATCTCAAAAGTTAACATCTTCATTGCTATAGCTACTGTACATTTTGCTGCATACATCTGAACTACGTTTAATTCGCATCTATCATTTAATCTTACTGTGACAGTAACTACTTTCATTTATAATTTTATATTATGTTCTTCCTTACTACTATCAAATTTGCCTATTCAGTATAATACATTTTCACTGTTACAATACTTTCTGCCGTTCACCTTATTATCTGATTTCACTCCTACGACATGCCATCTCATAGTTCTTACTTCTTTGGGCAGTACTAACGGATCAGCTTCAATTCTCATTGTTCTTACAATGTACGTGCAGATGTTCATTAACCTATGGGGGCCCAATCCTTTACCCCAGAGAATCTTAGCATCCTCAGCTCAAGTTATTCTGATCGTCACTGTATATAAAAACTTTTAGTCTGTCTCCTGCTATCAGGCTCTTCTAGCATAGGTTGCACCGATCTAGTATGGCACTATAGGTTCAATCAGTACTTAAGTCTGCTTCCTAATATTTGATAACATTCCTGTAGCAGGTTCATCCCCATCCCCAAAGGGGAGTGGGAGATGAGGTGGTCTGGCCGACCTCCTCCGTGCCCCCCTCTTTCCTGCCCTCATAAAACCCTAACCACATTTTCCGGCTGGGCTTGGGCTCAATAGGGTCTCAGGAGAGTTGGGGTTGAAATGGCTATCTATCCTCCTCCATGTCATCCTTCTCCCAACCCCCATAGGGCCACCACCGACTGGAGCTCTGGGGCCAGATACTCAATTCGAGCCTTTAGCCACGGCGACAATTCGTGAAAGGCACCTTTTTGTACGGCAGGTCAAAGGCGCCTTTGATGGCAAACCTGATTCGCACACTCAAACAATTTTAAAGGCGCCTTTGGTGTACCTTTCTGCGGAAAGGCAGCTTTCCATCAGAAAGCGCCTTTTGATACCATGGCCAATCACAACAGCTTTATGAAAATGTGCTTAGCAAGTGTTTGCAAGTCACAAAGCAGCATTTCATATCAGCTGATGGAGGTAAGCGAAACATGAAGTGAGGGTGTAGTGCATTAGGTCCGATATATTTCCGATTTTGAAGTGAACTTTTTGGGAATGGAGAATAAACATAACCTGGGATTCAATCCCACTCACTTCTAAGCTATACACGGGAGCTATAGCTCACTGAACAAAATAAATATACGGTCTATTCATGTGAGTACCTTCAGTAACACCTTCCTTAAATATTTAGTACACACACATGCAAACACACACACAAACCATATATATATATATATATATATATATATATATATATATATAGATATAGATATAGATATATATACACCTGTATATACATACATATATATATATATATATATATATATATATATATATATATATATATATATAACTATACCTGTATATACATACATATATATATATATATATATATATATATATATATATATATATATATATATATATATATATATATATATATATATATATATATATATTGGCTCTCATTTGTATTGTTTTTGCTTTTTTTTTTCTTAGAATGAACGGTTTGCGGGCTCCTGGCCTTTGGTTCCTTCTTCCTTGCATATATTGTATATGTATATATATATATATATATATATATATATATATATATATGTATATATATAAGTGATGCGTGACCAGCATCCACAAGCTGCGATAAGGAAGCAAGGTAGTGGGGTGAGAAATAAGAAACAGAAAACATGAAAATCAATATGCTTAATATTCACCATAGATCTATCGTGTTAGTAAAACTAAATCACAGTATGTGATGATCATGGGTGACGGAAAGGAGAGGAATGGTGGTACAGAACCTTAATAATCAACAGAATAAGTTTTACCATCGAGTAATTGTGTACATTAAAGTAACTTACGCAAAGGAAGCTCATCTAGTGATAAACAATGCCCACAATCTTTGATGCACAATAGCAAGCCTCTAAAACCAATATATCCCTTCACTGGCTGGTGGATGAAAGAAAATTAAACTACTGTAGAGCCATAATACGACTCATTCCTTATGACGACTGACCACTAATGTCCATGCGCTATTCATTTGACCATAGAACAGATGTCCAAACAATGTTGCTAAACCAGAAGAAGGTCAAATGTTAGTTTAAATCTCTTCAGTATGATGAACAAGAGTTTTCTTTTTGTGACCTACCAAATGACTGTATTCATTTAAGGGATGATTTTTATTAAATTCACAGATGCTTTTTAGTGATAGAAAGGTACAAGCAACTTTCATTCAACCTTTCAATATGGAACGCACAGCGGTACATAATTTTATAGTATTTTATAATTTCATTTTGTTTTTCTACCCCCACCCCCCCCTTTCCAGGTAAACTGAGAACATTTGGATAGAATGGACGAAGATTCAATGATAACAAAGACTTTTGCTTGTCTTATACAGGTGGGAATACACACACACCATAGATTTCACACCTTTCGTCTTCGCCTTGGCTAAACCAGGACCAAAACCTAGCTGGCTGAGCTGCTACTACCCTTTTGGCCACCTGGTGTGGGCTGCCATCCTCGCCTCCACTGTCTTCATCTGCTCCCTGCTCGTCCAAGTGAATAAGCATATATGATTCTACTAGTACAGTGCACTGATACTGTTGCAGGGAAGGGGGATTGCTGCACTGAGATCTGGTTACATACTCATGTGTGTCTTTGGGCAAGGCAGTTTCTAAGGGATGGATGTATGATGCTGAAGGATGTAATTTAGTTGAAGGTTTTGAATGGCTGTGGTGGCGATGTGTTGATGTATGACATTTTCTTGTAAACCATACATAGAAGGGTTACTAAGATAGTCCACTAGTGTTGGGTATTGTTCTTGCTTTCATTTTTAATTTTTCTTTCTTCCATTCTTGGTGAAGGTGAGTGATGCAACATATAATTACAAAGGTGGTGTGAGTCTTGAGCTGAAATGCTGAACTGAGTTCATCATATAATCAAAGGATCCTTAACCCGCTGCGTGCCAGCTATTTTAAGCCGGCCATTTTTCAACCTTTTTTTTTTATTGGCTAAAATGATAGATTTTGATGTGAAAACAACGAATTTCACCATTAAAATGCTCACCGAAGCTCGGAAATAGGTTTTATTGAGTCTTGCATACTTGTACAAGTAGACCCGTTCTCTCACGCTCACCACGTAGGTGAGAGAAAGCCGTTTTCTTTGTAAGGTATACTCAGATATTTATGCTGGGAAGATATAGGAATGTTCAGTACACATTTCTGATTACTTATTACTTCAACATCTATCACAATTTGCATGTCTTTCACACTGTGAATGCATTATCTTACACTTATTTGAAGATAGGTACAACCTGACTTCATTATGTACAGTCCTGGCACTTACAAGAAGGTATTTACAACTTGACTTCACTATATAGTCCATACACTTACAAGAAAATATTTACAACATACCTTTACGTGAAAATATTTACAAAATGCCTTCACTATGTTCACCACTGGGTGAGGCACACAGGCAGAGTGAGGCAGAGGGAGCGTGAGGGGAGGAGCGAGTGAGTGTATGGCCTTAACAGCCTGGGGGATGGTAGAGGAAAAGTTACCATACATGCCTGCCAATTTTTACCTGTGAATCTTGAAAAATGCTGTCACAGTGATTTTTTTTTTAACCGTTTTAAAATGGCACTGGCACTGTCCATGGAATTATGTCAGACCGTTTTAAAACGGCACTGGCACGTGGCGGATTAATTAGAAGCATTTTTGTTTCTTTATGAGGTTGGTCTGTATTTGAGATATTAGTGCATCATGCTGTTAATATCAAGGCTTTGCTTTGTTTGTTTAGAGGCTTATCCATGTTTGTCTTGGTTAAGGCTGGAGTCCTGCTTGAGCTGACTAATTCAGTGTGAATCTAATGAATGCATAGAGACAATTTTCAAAGAGTCTGTTAACCAAAAGTAGTGCCTGTGAATGTCTTCAAGGCATCGAGTATTACAAGATGCCTTTGTACTATTGTCACCTGTAGGTTGGGAAAATGTGTGTGTGTGTGTGTGTGTGTGTGTGTGTGTGTGTGTGAGAGAGAGAGAGAGAGAGAGAGAGAGAGAGAGAGAGAGAGAGTGTGTGTGTGTTTGGGGGAGGTCATGTCTGTTTGTGGGGGGGGTCAAAGCAAATCCAAGAATTTGGGGATATCTTTCTAGTGGAAGTGACTGGTTAAAGAAGGACAGTTGAAGCTGGGTTTGAGAGTCAAGTATATCTGGAGTGAAAAGGGTATGACTTATTTGGCAGGTGAGGGAGTTCATGAGTTTTGTCTTAGCCAGTGCACTAGAGAGTGTACACACAGCTTGAACTGTCTGCTGGTTGTTGAGTTTTGGAATGTAATGAAGTTAATAATTGGTACCCGGCATTGCCTGGATAAAACTCTATGAGCGTGCATACCAGCATTGCCTGGGACAATGAATGGCCAGCCCCCTGTAGGAGATGACCCCGGGGGGTCCCATTTTTACCTACTGAACCTATGTTCCTCCTTGGCCAGATTTCCTCAGGGCTTTTATTCCCAATTGACTTATTCTTACCACGAGCCTATTTTCCCAATACCTACCCAACCACCAATCCTACCCATCCACCCCACCAATCCGTCCACGCATCCGACCCGTTGTAGCAAAAAATATAGTTGTAAAAAAAAAAAAAAACTACTGCATTTGGCTAACATGTCTCCACCATACTGACTTGATTATTTCTAGTTAACTCTTTTCTTCGTCATCAGGGTCACCCTTTTGGCAACTGTAATGTACAAGTAAATTTGCTGTAAAAAGTTACACCTGAGATCTGTAAAGAGTTCTATATGCACCTCTCTCGATTTCCATAGAGGACAGACAGCCAGACACACGTTTTGTTTTGTATATATACGGATTGCCAAGTCACTGAAATTTGATTGAAGACTACTGTTACTGAAGAGGAAGGGGTAGACAGGTCTTGGAGGTTAAAAATATGGGTGAACAAATTGAGCTTTGTGGGTCACAGTTGGATGGTATTCTGACTACAACTTTGGCTTTCGTAAAATACCGGACCTTGCCTGTTTGAGACGATGTTTGCCAGCCATTTTTTCACGCTCATTCCACGTTTGTATCTAGGATTTTACTCATCAGGGAATGTCTAGCTACTGTGTTTAAAGCTTTGTTTATAATTGCTAGCATGGTCCTTAAGGTGGTTTGTTTCTTCTTGAAGCCATATGTGTTGAATTAACTTGGAGAGATGTGTCATGACTGGGTGTTTGTGTCAGAATGCATGTTGATCGTCTGACAAAGGGATTTTGGGGCGATATTCCTTATGATTAACCTTTCGATAATATTGGATGGTATGCAGAGCAACGATATCGGTTTATGTGATACGGGGTTACTGGGAAGTTTTCCTGCTTTAGACAAGGGAATGATGGTAATTTCTTCCAGATATCAGAGATTTGGTTGTGAGTCCGGAAATAAAAAATTTTAGCATGGCAATTCTTACTATGAGGTAAGGGTGTGTTAACTGGGTGAGTGTACTGTTTGGTTCTACTGCATTGCATTTTTTTTACATATGATCATTTGCTGTACTTGTGAGGTGACTGGAAGTGTTGTTTTTGCATTTTCGTTGATTTCTCTTAGTCATGTCATGATGGGTTGCCCTTGAGGATTCTGTTTTTTTGTGACTTAGTGATGCATTATAGTTAGTACTTAGTTTCTCTCTACTTGCTGGAGATAGTTCCACTATTATTTAATACGGCTTCATGGGTGGGTGGGGATGAGGTTTTGGATATGGGTATATTTGTTATTTTATGGACTTTACTTCTCTTCGTTCTGTGAGAATGGGTGCCCACAAAGTTCTTCTAGTGATTTTGCTTTGTTTTTGATAAATTCAGAAACAATAAATTGAGTAATCGCTTTTGCCTTCTAATATTTTAATTACACTTGTAAGAAAGTAATTCTTATATTTACGCTAACTCAGGGTTCAGAGACAGGGGATAAACATCACAAATAGTTTTACACACACACACACACACACACACACACACACACACACTAATACTATATATATATATATATATATATATATATAATTTACTCATCTACACGCATACGCACTTACTTGTATCTTAGCCCGAAGAGGAGAAGGGACAGATCCTCACCGCATCACACCGTACGAGGGTCAATTATGAAGTGCAAGCAACGACATCCGCAGCATGGTTGACAGAAGAGCTGGTTTACCCTTTCCTCAATATAATGGACCCGTCCTCTTACCGACACCAGACCTCATCAGCTGATAAGACCAAATGAGGGAGAATATCCCCTCGGGGCAGCGTTACCATTTATTCATTCACAATTTCTCCAGAGTCCCTATCCCTATCATGAGCAACCCTTCTTCTTTGTTCTACAGACATCCCTCTAGCATCTAATGCCCTCTTCACACTGTCCATGCATCCTATTCGTGGTCTTACTTTCAGTCTTACACCTCTCACATCAAGTCCAGTCTATCTTTTTCACCAATTGCTTTTCATCCATTCTCTCTATATGCCCAAGCCATCGCAACACTCTCTCTTCAACTTGTTCAGCCATCTCCCGCATAACTCCAGTTCACCTTCGCATTTCATCATTCTCACTTAGTCCATACGTGTCACTCCGCACATACTTCTCTGACACATCATCTCCATTATATTCAAACTCTCACTCTCTCCTACACCCATATTCCATGTTTCAGCCACATTTTATGCAGTCAGTACTAAACCCTCATACACGTTTCTCTTTACATCCACTCAAACGAACGGCATCAAAACACTTCTTTCATTCCTCCCAGCTCCTTTCCTACTTCATTCATTTTAAGCTTCATGTCAATATCTATTCTTCCATTCACAGCAAAATGTGACCCTAAATACTTGAAACACTCTACCTCCTCACGCAACTCACCATTCAAAAGTATATTCATCCTTCTACAATTTCATACACTTCATCACTTTACTCTTATTCTCATTGACTTTCAATTTCCTGATTTCACACACCCTTCCAAACTCTTCAACCGACTGTCTCAATCTCTCCTCCGCATCAGCCACCAGTGCAGCAGCATCCTCAAACAGCACCTGATTCAGATTTCAGTTTCTACCATCAGCATTGACCATACTTAAACCTCCATCTGACATTCTCTCATTCACTTCCGTTACAACACCATCCATGTAAATATTAACCTGTACCCTCCCGTTTTGGGGGGGGCCCCACCACCTCCTGAAAACCCGATTAATTTTCGATTTTTTTTCGTTCAAACATTCCCTTTTGGTGAGAAACTAATGAAAATCACCATTAAAGTTGCTCCCGTCACCCCTAAGTGCTCCTATGGTGGGTCTCCCCTCACCTTAGCCAGGTGTTTTGTGGCTGGGCCAGTGCAGCTGCTCCATTTTCTACAGTAGGAAGGAGGAGGGTAATCAAAACCAACCTAAATACAATAGGCTCTCGATCTTCGATTAATCTTACTTCGATATTTCGTACTTCGATCAGACTCTCCTGCTCGTCCAAAATTTGTGCTTCAATTTCAAAAGTCGTGCTTCGATCACTCAAGCCAGATTGCGAGCGCAAGTTGAAGCCCATCTGTTCATCTGTCATGCCACCTACCGGCCACTTGGTGAAGCTTACCCTCATTCAAACGTTTGAAATCTTTTTTGTGATAATGGAGGCAGTGAAAGCATCAACAGCAGTGGCCTTGGTGATTGGGACAAGGATAAGGAAGCAGGTGTTCACTCAAGCGGGGTTGGGGCGAGCGCGAGTGATGGCAGCGAGGGTGGCAGTGGTGGCTGACAACAGTGGCTCAATCATCGCCTCGGAACCGGTCGGGACAATTCGCCGTCAAGTTAATTCGCCATCATGATAATAACAAGACAGTTTGCCGTCATTAATGAAGACAGCTATGGGTGATACTAGAAAATAATTCAAAGGCGACTACAGCGAGGAACAAGTTAATTATTAACTAAAGCTGCAACTAATAAATACTGTAACATCTCAAACCTATAATATTGAACATAGACTCTGATGGATCCCTCTGAAATATAGTTATTAAAATATTTACCTATTAACAATATGGCAGAATGACGGGGAATCATTCAGGGTGCGAATTGTCCAGACGGGGAATCGTCCACGTTTTGACGGCAAAGTGGCTGACTTGACGGTGAATTGTCTCGGAACCCAACACTCATCATATGAGCTTCATTCTTTCTATATTAAAGTGTGTGCAGCCTGTATTTCTTGCTTTTATTGCTAACAGTAAGTAAATATGTACTAAATATAAGCAAATGTATGGCTGTGTTAAGATATTGGGGGGGTATAGGTGTATACGTAAAAGTTGAAGTACTGTAGGTCTGTCGGCGACACGCCGGTCCCATTTATTGGTTTTCCCATAAGTTTATCAATTCGCACTTCGATAAATCGCATTTCCATCGTGTTTTTCGGTCCCAAAACCTATCGAAGATCGACAGCCTTCTGTACATAATGTTTACAGTACATTTATTTGCTACAAAAATACATATACAACAACAATATTGTGGTATATATATATATATATATATATATATATATATATATATATATATATATATATATATATATGAATAGGTGAAAATAATGTAGGGTCATAGTGGTACCACCCATAAATCGCCAATTTCTGGCACACTTGACTAGCTGATACTGTTGTTTCCACTAACATACACTAGAGGAAGGTCTCATGCTTCTGCCTGCCACGAATCACCCTCGAAATTTGACAAATGTGCGCGCAATTTGTCTTGCAATTGCGAATCGTACGGCGCACGACGACGGGTCAACAGCAGCTCCTATGGACCGTCATACAATGTACGATGATGGGAGGGTACGGTTTAAAGAACCAAGGCGACATCACACATCCCTGCCGCAGTCCCACTGTCACAGAAAACCAATCACAGTATTTTCCACTCTTACATACGTTCTGCTTTTTATGTAAAAACTTTCACTCCTTTTAACAACCTACCATCGAGTCCATACAATTGCAAAACAGTCCACAAAGCCTCCCTATCAATTCTATCATACGCATTCTATAAATCCATGAACTTCCAAAACACATCCTTACCTTTTGCTAAATACTTTTCACACTCCTGTCTCACAGAAAACACCTGATCCACGGATCCTCTTCCCCTCCCAAACCCATACCGGTCATCACAAGTCACTCCCTCTGTACCCTCTCTAACTCTAATTCCCTTATTCATTACTACCTTACACCTTACCTACAACACTCAACAGACTTATAATACCCCTAAAACTAGTATAGTACATTCATACTTATCACCCATACTTTTATACAAGATAACAATCCTCCTTTGCTGAACTTTTTCAGTGTTTCAGTAACACAGATAGTAGGTCAGCATTCTCTCGAATACAAGTTTCTCTATCTGTCAACACCAATCTACTGTACATGCACAGTACACACTACACTTCCTTTTGAAAATTTTAAAGAAAATGACACACAATAACCAGGCCACGGAGTCCCCAGGGGAGGGGACCATAAATGCCCCCATCCGCCCCTCTCCCGGTGGCGACTCAACGAGATGCCTGGAACCACTTTCTGACTCCTTCATTTCTGCAGCATTCGTGGCCTTTCCTTTAACTTTCTGTCGAGCACCACCTCTCCTCCTCTAAACCTCACCTTCTGCTCCTGACAGAGACTCAGCTGTTTAAGGCAACTGACAGCAAACCCTTTTCTGTTTCCTCTTACTCTCTCTATACTCATTTCAAAGCCAAAGGTGGCTGTTGTGTATATGTACGCAACGACTTATCTTGATCTCATGTACCTGAACTTAATTCTTCTTAATTCTCTATTTTCTGTCTTTGGCTCTCCTGTCATTCTCTGACTAAATATATCTGTGCTGTTTATTGATCAACTAATTCTGCTGGCTATCAAAAATTCTTCGACTATCTTACTTCTGCAATGGAACACATTCTATCCAGCTCTCCTTTCTCTGATATCTCCGTTCTATGAGATTTCAGTGTTTACCACCACCTATGGCTCTCCTCTCCTTTCATTGATCCCTCTGGTGAAGAAGCCTACATATTTTCTATCCTTAATGACCTAGAGCTGCTAGTACAGCTGACCAGCTTGGATAGAGCTCCAACATACTTGACCTCTTCCTTACAAGTAATCCTTCTGCTTACACTGTTAATCTCTCCTCTCTGTTGGGCTCCTCTGAGCACAACCTTATTACCTTGACATGCCCTATCTCTCCGGTACAGCCCGTGGACTCTCCAAAGAAACGTCAACTGTGGCACTTTGGAGCTGTGGATTGGCAGGCCCTCAGGCAGCACATCTATGATTTTCCCTGGAATGATTATTGCTTTCATGGCCGGGAGCCATATGAGTATGCCTTGTGCATTACGGAGGTTATTCTCTCGGGCATGTTATTCCCTTCTCATATCCGTTGAGTAATGCTAGTAAGCCTTGGTTTAATCATGCATGTTCTAATGTTGTCCGCAACAAGGAGAGGGCCTATAAAAGGTACCAGAGCCAACCCACCCCTGAAATCACATCTTGTTTATGTTTCTGCCCAGTAACGTGCTAAGTCTGTTCTTTGCTCTACTAAAAATAATTTCATCCGTACTAAATGCCCTCAACTCTCCAACTCGAGTTCATCCCGCTCCTTCTGGCACCTTGCCGAAAACCTTTCTAACAACTTTACCTCATCATCCTTCCCTCCTCTCTCCTACTCTGATAGCTCTGTAGCTATTTATCTACTGATAAACATCTCTTTGCTCAGATTTTCTCCTTCAATTCCACCTTAGACGATTCCGGTGCTGTTCCTCCATCATTTCCCCCCCCCCCCCGACTTCCTCGTGGCTGACATTAAAATTACTTCAGCTGATGTATTTTCTGCTATCACCGGCCATAATACTAACAAGGTATATGGGCCTGATGGACTCTTTCCTGTTGTCCTCAAGAACTGTGCTTATGTGCTTACACCCTGCCTAGGTAAACTCTTTTGCTTTTGTCTATCAACTTGTACCTTTCCTTCTTGCTGGAAGTTTGCTCTCATTCAGCAAGTCCCAAAGAAGGGCGACCATTTCCAACCCTCTAATTATTGTCCAATTGCTTTAACATCTGTGTCTCAAAAGTTTTCAAGTCAATTCTTAACAAAAATATTTTAAAGCATCTTTCCTATTACAACCTTCTTTCTGATCACTAGTATGGGTGCCGTCAGAGACGCCCCATTGGTGATCTCACCTACCTTTCAGACTCCTGGTCATCATCCTTTCGGGAGTATAGCGAAAGCTTTGCCATTGCTCTTGACATCTCAAAGGCTTTCGATCGAGTCTGGCATAAATCTTTAATTTCCAAACTGCCCTCTTACAGTTTCTATCCTTCTATCTGTGACTTCATCTATAGCTTCCCTTCTGGTTGTTCTATAGCTGCTGTTGTAGACGGTCATCGTTCTTCGAGATCTATCAACAGTGGCGTTCCTCAGAGCTCTGTCCTATCACCAACTCTCTTCCTTTTTTTCATCTGTGACCTTCTAAGCTGTACATCTAACCCTGTCCACTCATACGCTGATGATTCCACCCTTCACCTTTCCATTCGGTTCCCGTAACGTCCATCTCAGAAGTTGCTTCAGCACCAGTCGAGCAAGGCCGTACTCCCAAGATGAAAGGAAAGCTGATGACAGGGAGAGCTGGAGCTCCCGTTTCATTAGCCCTTGGGACTAGCTCCTAACCATCCCCCTTTGCTGAACTTTTTCAGTGTTTCAGTAACACAGAGAGTAGGCCAGCATGCTCCCCAATACACGTTTCTCTGTCAACACCAGTCTACATGCACAGTGCACATTATACGTCCTTTAAAAAAAAAAAAAAAATGACACACAATACCCAGGCCTCCGAGTCCCCATGGGGGGGAACATAAATTCCCCCATCCGCCCCTCTCCCGATGACGACTCATCGAGATGCCTGGAACCACTGTCTAACTCGCTTATTCTTCATTTCTGCAACATTCATGGCATTTCCTCTAACTTTCTCCTTGTCGAGCACCACCTCTCCTCCTCTAAACCTCACCTTCTCCTCCTAACAGAGACTCAGCGCTCTGAGGCAACTGACAGTAATTCCTTTTCTGTTTCCTCCTACTTTCTCTAGACTCGTTTAAAAACCAAAGGTGGCTTGGCTCGTATATCTGACTGTGGTAAAAATAATCTTGCTGTTTTTAATGCATCGAAGATTAAGTTTTTTCTCATATCAACCCAACACAATCTTCCATAGGAGTACTCACTAATGTTTAATAATATCCAGCTCAATCCTGCATCATCCTTGAACATGCTTGGGGTTACATTCACTCATGACTCATCTTGGAAAGATCATATTACATCTCTTGTAAAAACTGCTTCTAAGAGATTAGGTGTGCTAAGCCGACTCCCTGCCTTCTTTACCCCTGCACAGTTGTTGACTTTATACACAGGTTTTATACGCCCCCATGTAGAGTACAACCCTCATGTGTGAGGAGGCACTCCACATACAGCTCTTCTCAATAGGGTGAAGTCAAAGGCTTTTCATCTCATTAACTCTCCTCCTCTTACTACCTCCCTTCAACCTCTCTCTCTTCTCCACAATGTTGCATCTTCATCTCTTTTCTGTCACTACTTCAATGGTCACTGCTCCTCTAAACTGTCTGCTTGCAATCCTCCACCTCTACGACGGGTGCTGTGTCTAGCAACAAACTCTCATCCCTTTTCTGTCCAACTCTCTACTGCAAGAGTTAACCGTTACTCCCAGTCCTTCATTTATGCAACAGGTCAACTCTGGAACTGTCTCCCTCTCTCTGTATTTCCTACTTCCTATGATCTCGAGTCTCTCTAACGCAGTGTGTCCAGGCATCTCTAAATGAAGTGACCTTGAATGTGGCTCTCTTTTGTATTATTTTTGTTTTTTCTTTGGAAGGAATGGTATTGCAGGCTCCTAGCCTTTGATTCCTTCCTTCTTGCTTAAAAAAAAAAAAAGAAGGATGATGCTATGGCACACCTAATGTCTGACTTGGCTCGTATCTCTGACTGGGGTAAAAATAATCTTGATATTTTGAATGCATGAAAGACTCAATAGGGTGAAGTCAAAGGCTTTTCATCTCATTAACTCTCCTCACTACCTCCCTTCAACCTCTGCCTCTTCTCCACAATGTTGCATCTTCATCTCTTTTCTGTGACTACTTCAATGGTCACTACACCTCTGAACTGTCTGCTTGCATCCCTCCACCTCTACAACGGGTGCATAGCACCCATTTAGCAACAAACTCTGATCCCTTTTCTGTCCAACTCTCTAATGCAAGAGTTATCGGTTAGTCCCAATCCTTCATTTATGCAACAGGTCAGCTCTGGAGCTGTCTCCCTCTGTCTGTATTTTCTACTTCCTATGATCTCCAGTCTTTCAAACGCAGTGTCCAGGCATCTCGAAATGAACGGATCTTGAATTTGGCTGTCTTTTGTCTTTGTGTTTTTTTTTTTCTTGGAAGAAATAGTTTGTAGGCTCCTTGCCTTTGATTCCTTCTTTATTGCATAAACACACACACACACACACACACACACACACACACACATGCGCTCACTTACCCCGACAATCGGTACTATACAGCTCACAAAACACACATTCAGCAACTTTACTAGCCACCCAACAGTAGTCGCTCCACCCCCCCCTCACACACAAGGGTAGAGTGAAAATAGGGGTCAAAAATCAAATCACAGATTTATTACATGTAATATCTACGAAAAGTTGCGAATCCTATTACCCATTAACCCGTGGCATCCCGTCGATGTGAATTAACGTCCACGCGTTTTGTCACTGCCAATCCCGTTGACGTTCATAAACGTG
>NC_137006.1:37360641-37412444 GCF_032717465.1 Coenobita brevimanus | reverse complement strand
GAGTGTCTCAACCAACCCAACCATAACGGAACCATTAACAAAACCAGACTCTAAATTCACTCTGCACAAAGGGACAGAGAAGTAATTATTCCCTACACCTTGTAAGATTACAGTTTCATCAGAGGAATTAACATTAGAGCCAAGAACACTGGTCAGCAAAAGGGATTGGCAAGCACCTGTATCACGATATATTTTAACTGATTTCCTGTCATTACTGTCCAGAGGACTGACAAAACCATCAGACAGGAAATTAGCACATGAACTCTTGAGAGTGTCACCCACGTTACTGCTCAAAAAGGAGCCTCATTATGAGAATTTAAGTTACCCCTCAAAGCAGGTTCAGTTAACTCAGTTAAAGCATTCTGGGAACTCTCAAGAGTGGACACTAGACCAATTGACTGAATATTTAAAGACTCCTTTTTGTTCACATCACGCTGTCTCCTGAAACATTTCTCCGTAGTATGACCAAGCTTACTACAATAAGTACATTTACTTTTCTGAAATCTAGAGGTGAAGCTGGTATTTACTTCCTGAGAAAGATCATCTTTATTCTCTTTCCTGTTACCTGTACTCTGAGTAGAGGCAACGTACTTACTCTCAGCTTTCCCTTTTTCTTTAGAATATCTTTTGTGAGTGAGAACATACTCATTAGCTAAAACTGCAGCATCAGACAAATTATCTATTCTTTTCTCATCAAGATATAGGCTTATATCTTTACTAATACACCTTTTGAAGTACTCCAGCAAAATCATCTGCTTAAATTTACCAAAATCAGAATCCACATTCTTAGAATTTAACCACTGCTCGAACAGATCTTCTTTGATTTTTGCATATTCAACATGGGATTGCTTATCTAGCTTGTAAGTTGTCCTAAATTTTACTCTATAGGCTTCAGGAACAAGCTCATAGGCCTTAAGAATCAAGCTCTTAACTACATCATAATTATCACATTGATCCAGAGGCATAGATGCATAAGTTACTTGAGCTTTACCGGTGAGAACAGTTTGAAGGAGTACTGGCCAATACTCCTTGGGCCAATTAATACCTGTAGCTTCCCTTTCAAACAACTGAAAATACTTTGTTAAATCAGATTCATTAAAAGGAGGGACAAGTTTAACATTTTTAGCCACATCAAAATCATCAGAGCTAGATGATCCAGTTCCACCTTGTTTCATGCGATACTCATGGTCTGCCTGAATCCTGGCAAGTTCAATTTGTGCCTGTATCTGTGCCTCCTGAATACGAGCCTGAGACTCCGCCTCCTTAGCATTTGCCTGAAATTCAGCCTCCTGAATACGAGCCTGAGACTCAGCCTCCTTAGCACGTGCTTGAAATTCAGCCTCCTTAACACGAGACTCCGCCTCCTTAGCCTGAGCCTCCTGCAGGGCTAGCTGTACCTTTTTTTTTTTTTTTTTTTATGCGAGGAAGAAGGAACCAAAGGCCATGAGCCCGCAGTAACAGTTCCCTCCTAGAGAAAAACAAAATACAATATAGAGCCAAATTCAATCTGCGTTTGCTCATTTGGAGGAGTTACATTAAACAAGCTTTCATTAATCATGTCAACAATTTGATCTTTAGAATGATGAGAGCGAACAGCAATTCCCAATTGTTGAGCAACAAGCTTAAGTTCATTCTTTGTTCTGTTTTCTACATCACACACTGTTTGCACATTTGACAAAAAATCTTCGGCTTCATCAAGTGTGGTAATAGTAGACATCATGAATAAGTAACAGTCACAAAATATCAAGCAATATCCTTATGATAATATCCTGAATATCCTGATGAGAGGTCGCCAAATTTATGTTACGGAACAGAGAAAGATAATGTACACTTTAAGTGAGAATACTAAAAATCACTACTGTTCCATAAAGTTCCAGGTTCAAAACAAAAGAGTTAGGTAAAATTACAAGTTAAAGTTTAATGCTCAAACTAACAACAAAACATTCAGGACTCATAAGGATAACGTAATGGCAAAAAACAGGTTAAATATATGGTTAACTGCAATAGCCTCTATTAACACGAAATTAGCAAGAGTAAATTTACCTAAGTCAGCCCTGATAAAATGAAAATACACTGCGTAATGGTCAGTTAATGCAAGATAAATTATTACAGATACAAAATAATATTAAAACTGGCTGACAAGATGAATCCTACATAAATTATAAAAAAAAAACTCACTAGGCCTACAAATCAACACCTTATGCTATACAGTACAAGGAAAAAATGCAATAACACTTATACTCAAATTACACAGCTGCTAGATGGTTGGAGACTTCTTGAGTACTCACAATAATAACTGTACAGGGGAGGACAGAGATGTGAACAAAATGAGGAGCAAATCTAAGTGGCAATGATGCAGAGACTGAGCTCATTATATAGGGGCCGGCAGAGCTTGATACAACTTGTAAGAAGGACGCGCAAATGAAGCCATGGGGACAAAGAGTTGACAATCCCGCTCTGAACAACAGAAAGGACGACTTACTCTACTATAACGGTAGAAGGGGGGAAGTGAGGCAGAACACGCTCGTGATCAAACATGCAGCATACTGTGCGTTAAAATTACACAAAGGATGATGAAATCATAGGCTATGTAACAATATATATATATATATATATATATATATATATATATATATATGTATGTATGTGTGTGTGTGTGTGTGTGTGTAAAATCGGTCATTAGAATTACGGTAAATTACTATCCCAAATTCTAATCTAACAGAACCTCCTCATCAGACCTAAGGACGAAATGCCTTAAATCAATCGATAGCAAGGAGAAGGGAGAAAATTGTTTGTACTATTTGGACAAAATCTCTAGGGAGTAATTGTTGCACTAGTTGAACAGGGCAATACTTCCTATGTGGATGGAAAGCTGGTGACAGGGAGAGCTGGAGCTCCCGTTTCATTAGCCCTCGGGACTAGCTTCTGACTATCCTCCTTTGCTGAATATTTTCAGTGATTAAGTAATACAGAATGTAGGCCAGCATACTCGCTTATACAATTTCCTTTGTAAACACCAAACTCCAAGCACATTATACACCACACTTTCTTTTCTAATTTAAGGAAAAATGACATTTTCAACACCCAGCCTCTGAGTCTCTCTGTTTGGCAGGACACCATGAAAACGGCCATCATCCGCCCCTCTCCTGGTCACGACCACGTGAAGTGCAAGGAACAACTGTCTGACTCACTTTTTATTCATCTGCAACATACGCACCCTTTCCTCTAATTTTTCTTTTGTTGAACACCACCTTTCTTCTTCTAAACTTAATTTTCCTCACTGAGACTCAGCTGCCTGATTTGACTGTGACCATACCCTTCTCTGTATCCTCGTACTTTCTCTGTACTCAATTCAAAGCCATAGGTGGCCGTTGTGTGTAAGTATGGAACACATATCTTGTTCTCGTGTTGCCAAACTGAATCTTCTAAATTCTCCACCCTCTGACTTTGGCTATCCTGTCATTCTCTGAGTAAACATATCTGTGGTGTGCTTATCCCTTAATTCTTTTGACAATGATAAATTCTTTGACTGTCTTATTTCTAAGATGGAAAACATCTTATCAGCTTCTCTTTTCTCTGAAATATCCATTCCAGGTGATTTCAATGTTCACCATCACTGTTGGCTCTGATTACCATTTGCTGATCCACCTGGTGAATTTTTTATCTCCATTTGGCCCTCCTGTCACAACGTTATCACATTAACCTGTCCTATTACTCAAGTAAGGCCTATGGACCCTACCAAAAAGTGGGGTCTGTGGCACTTTGGAACTCCGTATTAGGAGGCCCTTGGACAGTACTTCTATGTTTTTAACTGAACTGTTTATTGCTCCCATGGCCAAGAGTCATCTGAGTGTGAGCCGTGCATTCCGGCTGTTCCTTTCTCGGACAACTAATGCAAAAACAAACCTCGGTTTAATCACGCTTGTTCTAATCTTGGCTACAATAAGGTCTACAAAACGTACTGAAACCAACAAACCTCTGAATCTCATCTCTTTTATCTCTGCCTAGAACCGTGCCAAGTTTGTCCTCTGCTCTGCTAGGAATAATTTCATTCATACTAAATGCTCTGAATACTTTGAATCAAAATCTTCCCACCCCGTCTGGAACCTTGCCAAAAACCTCTCTGACAACTTTATTTCATCCTCCATCCCTCCTCATTTCCGCTGAGATGGCATTACTGAAAAAGCAGAACTCTTTACTCAGACTTTCTCTTCCAATTCCACCTTACACAATTCTGGTGTTCTTCGTCGATCACTTCCCCCCTCTGACTTCTCATGACTGACATTAATATTTCTTCAGTAAATGTAATTTCTGCCCTTACTTGTATTTATAAAGTTTTTGAATTTGTTCTGTACAAAAAAAAAATAACCTTTCCTATCAGAACCTTCTCTCTGATCACAAGTATGGGTTTCTCCAGGGATGCTCCACCAGCGATCTTCTTACTTTCCTGTTAGACTCCTAGTCATCTTCTTTTTGGGACTTTGGCGAAAGCCTTGCCATTGCACTTGTCATCTCAAATGCTTTCGATCGAGTCTGGCATTAATCTTTAATTTCCAAACAGCCCTCTTACGGTTTCAATCCTTCTCTCTGAGCTTCATCTCTAGTTTCGTTTCTGGTTGTTCTATAGCTGTTGTTTTAGACGGTCATCATTATTCTCCCAGAACTATCAAAAATGGCATTCCTCATGGATCTGTCCTATCACCAACTCTACGCCTTCAGTTCATGAGTGACCTTCAAAGCTGTACATCTAACCCTATCCACTCATACATTGATAACTCCTCCCTTCATCTTTTCTTTTGGATCTTTCAGCATCTCTCTCTGCAATCATTTCAAGAAACTGGGATGAGGCTATGTTTGACTAGGCTCATATCTCTGATTGGGGTAAAAGTAATGTCGTTGCTTTTAATGCATTAAAAACTCCGTTCTTACATCTCTCGACCCAGAAAAACCTCCACAGGAGTATTTTCTAATTTATTAAATATAACTCAGTCCTGCATCATCTTTGAACATTCTTGATGTTTCATGTAGGATGTGTCTTGGAGAGATCATATTACCTACCTTGTAAAAAATGCCTCCAACAGATTAGGTGTGCTAAGCTGACCTCGTTCCTTCTTTACCCCCGTGCAGTCGTTGACTTTATGTGAGTTTTCTTTCGCCCCTGTGTGGGGTACAACGGTCATGTATGGCGAGGCTCCCCACATGAAGGTCATCTCAGTAAGGTGGAGTCAAAGGTTTTTCGTCACATTAACTCTCCCCGTCTTACTGGCTCCCATTAACCTGTCTCTTCATCACATTGTTCCATCCTCATCTCTTTTTGTAACGCAACTTCAATGGTCACTGCACTTCTGAACTGTCTGCTTGCATCCCTCCACCACAATGGATGGAAAGCTGATGACAGGGAGTGCTGGAGTGCTGGAGCTCCCGTTTCATCAGCCCTCAGGACTAGTTCCTGACCATCCCCCTTTGCTGAACTTTTTCAGTGTCTCAGTTACACAGAGAGTAGGCCAGCATGCTCTCCAACACAAATTTCTCTAACTCTCTATACCAAACTACATGCACAGTACACACTACACTTCCTTTTCCAAAATTCAAAAAAAAATCATGGCATCTTATCACCCAGCCTCGAAGTCCCCAGGGGGGGGACCATAAATGCCCCCACCTTCCGCCCCTCTCCCGGTGATGACTCGAGGTGCCTGGAACCACTGTCTGACTCTCTTCTTCTTCATATCTGCAACATTCGCGGCCTTTCCTCTAACTTTCGCTCTGTTGAGCACCACCTCTCCTCCTCTAAACCTCACTTTCTTTTTCTAACTGAGACTCAGCTGTTTGAGGCAACTGACAGCAAACCCTTTTCTGTATCCTCCTACTTTCTCTATACTCATTTCAAAGCCAAACGTGGCTGTTGTGTATATATACGCAACGACTTATCTTGCTCTCGTGTTCCTGAACTTGATTCTTCTGAATTCTCTACACTCTGGCTTCGGCTTTCCTGTCACTCTCTGACTAAATATATTTGTGCTGTTTACTTATCCCCTAATTCTACTGACTATCACAAATTCTTTGACTATCTTACTTCTACGATGGAACACATTCTATCCATTTCTCCTTTCTCTGAAATCTCCAGTCTAGGAGATTTCAATGTTCACCACCACTTTTGGCTTTCCTCTCCTTTCACTAATCCACCTGGTGAACAAGCCTACATCTTTTCTATCCTTAATGACCTAGAGCAGCTTGTACAGCACCCTACCCGTATCCCAGACCGCCTTGAAGAGAGCTCCAACATACTTGACCTCTTCCTTACAACTAATCCTTCTGCTTACACTGTTAATCTTTTCTCTCCGTTGGGCTCCCCCGATCACAACCTTATCACCTTAACCTGTCCTATGACTCCGGTACGGCCTGTGGACCCTCCAGGGAAAAGTCACCTGTGGCAATTTGGAGCCGCTGATTGGGAGGCCCTCAGGCAGTACTTCTTCGATTTTCCCTGGAATGATTATTGCTTCTATGGCCAGGAGCCATCTGAGAGTGCCTTGCTCATTACGGAGGTTATTCTCTCGGGCATGGAAGCATACATTCCTTTCTCTTATCCTTTGACTAACGCAAGAAAGCCTTGGTTTAATCATGCTTGTTCTAATGCTGTCCGCAACAAGGAGAGGGCATACAAAAGGTACCGGAGCCAACCCACCCCTGAATCACATCATCTTTACGTTTCTGCCCGGAATCGTGCTGAGTCTGTTCTTCGCTCTACTAAAAATAATTTCATCCGTACCAAATGCTCTCAACTCTCCAACTCGAATTCTTCCCTCTCCTTCTGGCACGTTGCCAAAAACCTTTCTAACAACTTTACCTCATCATCCTTCCCTCCTCTTTTCTACTCTGATGGTTCTGTAGCTATTTCTTCTACTGATAAAGCAGATCTCTTTGCACAGACTTTCTCCTCCAATTCCACCTTAGACGATTCTGGTGCTGTTCCTCCATCACTTCCCGCCTCTGACATTAAAATTTCTTCAGCTGATGTATTTGCTGCCATCACTGGCCTCAATACTAACAAGGCATATGGGCTTGATGGAATCCCTCCTGTTGTTCTCAAGAACTGTGCTTCTGTGCTTACACCCTGCCTAGGTAAACTTTTTCGCCTTTGTCTGTCAACTTGTACCTTTCCTTCTTGCTGGAAGTTTGCTCTCATTCAGCCAGTCCTAAAAAAGGGTGACCACTCTCAACCCTCCAATTATCGTGCAATAGCTTTAACATCCTGTATTTCAAAAGTTTTCGAGTCAATTCTCAATAGAAATTTTTAAAGGCATCTTTCCTATCACAACCTTCTTCCCGTCAGTACGGCTTCCGTCAGGGACACTCCACTGGCGATCTTCTCACCTACCTTTCAGACTCCTGGTCATCCTCCTTTCGGGACTTTGGTGAAAGCTTTGCCATTGCACTTGACATCTCAAAGGCTTTCGATCGAGTCTGGCATAAACCTTTAATTTCCAAACTGCCCTCTTACAGTTTCTATCCTTCTATCTGTGCCTTCATCGCTAGCTTCCTTTCTGGTCGTTCTATAGCCACCGTTGTAGACGGCCATCGTTCTTCTCCTAGATCTATCAACAGTGGTGTTCCTCAGGGCTCTGTCCTATCACCAACTCTCTTCCTTTTATTCATCAATGACCTTCTAAACTGTACATCTAACCCTATCCACTCATACGCTGATGACTCCACCCTTCACCTTTCCATTCGGTTCCCGCAACGCCCATCTCAGCAGTTACTTCAACAAACAAGGGATAAGGCTATGGAACACCTAAAGTCTGACTTGGCTCATATCTCTGACTGGGGTAAAAATAATCTTGTTGTTTTTAATGCATCTAAGACTCAGTTCTTACACCTATCAACCCGTCAAAATCTTCCACAGGTACAGTATACCCACTACTGCTTAATAATATTCAGCTTAATCCTGCATCATCCTTGAACATGCTTGGGGTTTCATTTACTCGGGACTTATCTTGGAAAATCATATTACATCTCTTGTAAAATCTGCTTCCAAGAGATTGGGTGTGCTAAGCCGACTCCGTTCTTTCTTTACCCCTGCACAATTGTTGACTCTATACAGGGGTTTTATCCGCCCCTGTGTGGAGTACAACTCTCATGTGTGGGGAGGCTCCCTACATACAGCTCTTCTCAATAGGGTGGAGTCAAAGGCTTTTCATCTCATTAACTCTCCTCTTACTGACTCCCTTCAACCTCTATCTCTTCGCCGCACTGTTGCATCTTTATCTCTTTTCTATCGCTACTTTAATGGTCACTTTTCCTCTGAACTGTCTGCATGCATTCCTCCATCTCTACGACGGGCGCGTAGCACCCGTCTAGCAGCAAACTCTCATTCCTTTTCTGTCCAGCTCTCTAATGCAAAAGTTAACCGTTACTCCCAGTCCTTCATTTATGCAACTGGTCAACTCTGGAACTGTCTCCCTTTGTCTGTATTTCCTGCTGCCTATGATCTCCAGTCTTTCAAACGCAGTGTGTCCGGGCATCTCGAAATGAATGGATCTTGAATTTGGCTCTCTCTTGTATTTTGTTTTTCTCTTGGAGGGAACTCTTATTGCGGGCTCATGGCCTTTGGTTCCTTCTTCCTCGCATAAAAAAAGAAAATGGCAGGTGCATAGACCCAGTCTGGTAGCAAACTTTCATACCTTGTCCTAGCTCTCTAATGAAAGAGTCAACCACAACTCCCAGTCCTTCGTGAATGAAACAGGTCAAATCTGAAACTGTCTTTCTCCGTCTGTATTTTATACTGCCTCTGATCTCCAATCTTTAAAACGTAATGTGGCTAGGCATCTCGGAAGTAACGGCTCTTAAATGACTCCGTTATTTTTATTAATTCTTTCTTGGAGGGAACAATCATGCAGGCATGTGACCGTTCGTTTCTTTTTTCTTCCGTTAAAATTTTTTTTGTAATTTTACAGCAGTAAACCATGTAGGTGCTTGATTGTATGGGGTCCAAGGCAGCATTTTTGCATCACAACCCAAGTGCAGGGTCAGGGAACGGAAGATAGCCCCTACAACCGACTCCTGGCAATGAAGGTTTCCAGCTGGGCTGACACTGCCTGATCATGTGCTTACAGTGCAGGAGTACAGGGGACTGACATAATCCAAAAAAGAATATAAATTTTGTCCAATGCATCCAACTGGCAGATCTTGGGTGAAACGTGGCTCTGAGAAAAGTTCAAACAAGAGGATGGATAGATTTCAGTAGGTTCTTGGGTGGGTGGAGACTCCGAGGAAAGTATACATCTAATGCTGGCCGTGATTCTGATGAAGTCCAGGATGGAACAACTAATTCTTCCCTGAGTGATCTGCTGCCTTATGTGTTATACCTTTCCCTGAAATTCACAAGGAATTTCATGTAAACTGCGTGGAATGACTTTGCTGGAAGAACATTTCCTTGAACTGTGGATTTTTCCAGTCCCTGGTTGTTATAAGTAGTCTGGGCCATTTTCTCTCTCTCCATCATGCTGTAGACATACTGTACATAGGCACTATTACATATAACACAATGTCTACTGGAGACATACACAGATTCTCGCGAAGAATGTCAATCCACATAATGTATATCCACAATCTTGTTGTCCCAGACCATCAAGAATTCTTAACATATGATGCATCTCAAACAATCTCTTTTAAATCCAGACTACCAGGAATTTATTCAAACACGCGGAGTAACCACCCTAGTCTGTTAGTCCACGTGAATGGAAATCTACCAGACACTATATCACACCACACATCCTCTCCAAGCTGTATATATTGTCGGAGAGATTCCCTTCAGTTCAGAATGGGTTGGAGAAAAGGCCCGATAACACGAGGGTCAGCTAGGAGGCTTTGCTGTCACGCTACATTACGCTGTAACTCACTATTCGACATAAGTGTACAATAAACTCCGTAACCCAAGAGTGCTCTAACTCACCTTGCTGATACGCAAAGTAGAGAGAGAGAGAGAGAGAGAGAGAGAGAGAGAGGAGAGGGAGAGATCTAACTATTCACTCTAGCCGATGACATACGTGTAATAAGCAGTGACAAGTTCAAGCCATACTACGTCTCACGACTTTATTCTGGCAGTGCTTCGACAATCTACAACCGACCTCACTACCTCCCTACAAGTACCAACGACCACGCTGTCAAGATTAGTGGCAAGCGATGATAACGAACCAAGTATGATAAACTACGCCATCGAGTCTGGTGGCAAGCGGTATTAACGAACCAACTACGATAAACTACGCTAAGCAAGATTGGTGACAGCGGTAAACGAAGCCGATTAACGTCACAATCAACAACCTTCGATCAAACTACAAGCAAAATAGAGAGCGAGAGCTGGCAGAGCATCAATGCAACTTAACTTCGCCCCTAATCGCTCCTAACCACCTCAGCCACAACTCGATTTACGAGAAACAATAGCAGCGATAAACTACGTCTATCAACAACTCTACAAGTTAATCTCAACAAGTAAGGAAAATCAAACATACAAGTTAAGAGGAAGAAATAAACAAAGGAAGTGAGTTAAGTGTGTGACATTTGAGTAAAGCACATCACAGCTGTCCTCCACCATCCTACTCCACCACCCCACCTCGACCCCCACCACTTTTCCTCACCATCACCATCTCCACCACCAGGAAGAGGAGAGCGAGTGTCTTGACCCCACATGTGATGACCAAACGATGCTGACGTGTTGAGCTGGATCAACAATCTTCAACACCAACACCTCCCTCACCACACCTCACATCATGACTGTATCTCCAGTGCTGTTTACTGAGTTGATACATTCAAACCAAGGGTGTATTAGTTAACAAACACTTCATCACTTACATAACTATCCATAAAATACTAACAATTAGCTAACGATCCAAGCAATTATATAGTCATCAACATAAATATTACCAACTACACAGTGACAGTTACACAGTTTACACGGATATATTGTTTTGTAATTTTAATTTAATGAGCAATCAAGAGAAATGTAGAATGTGACTTAGTGTGTAATCCCATTATGCTAAGCAAAACACCTAAATTAGTACCTGAAGGATAAGCATTAGCAATGACAAATAACCTAACACAAAAACCAGAAAACGATCAACAAAATATAAATTACGAAACACCATCAGAGACACAAGAGCAAGCCGAAAACCAGACTTAAGAAACAAAGCACACACTACTATAAATAGAGAAAATAAAGAACAACAAATGGATGCAATTTACACTGAAGTAAATAATGATGACACTTGGTCAGAATTTTCAGATGTAGATAGTGAACTTTATAAATATTTACCTCCAGCTTACTATAACTTAGACCATAGAGTATAAAGGTCTGGAAAAATATAGAAATTTCCTGTAAATGACGATTGCAAGGAGAACACTGTAAAGATGACTAACTCAGATGCAGTAAGCACCAGTGCAGTATCTTCTCCACAAAATTCCAGTAATACTCTACTTCGAGTGTATATTTTTCATGAAGACAGTGATCTCAGATAATTCTCTGGTACTGAAAAAGACAAGATTGACATAAACACACTTACTTAACAATGTTATCAACATTTCATTAGGAGACACGTTGCAAATGAGAAAGGAAAAATATGTTTTTTTTTTTTCTCAGGTAGAATAACCAAGAACGATGCCCAGCTGGCAATTTGATCAAGTCAGACAAACTGTTGAGAGCTTCAACATTTGAACAATTTAAGACAGAATTTCACAGGAAATTCTCTGAAGGCAGGAATTTTCTAGGTGGTATAATACAATTACACAAAACTGTAGACCTACTAAGGAGGTGGCTCAATCGGTAGAGAGGTGGCCTGCAGTCCTGCCGGATCCAGATTTAAGTCCCCGCTGGGGCAGGGGACAGTTAAAGGATTTAAATTTAATTAAAAGGGGACTTTACTGATCTACCAAAAGACCCTCCGACATGTCGTAAAAATACCCCCGCTAATACCAGTACACCAGTATTGTATGAGACAACCCTAGCATGTATTGAACATGGACGGTGGGTGTTACCGCCGAAGTGGTGACATGTTAGAGGGGTATGGTACGTAGGACTGCTGGGCCTTGGGAGCAGGCTGTGAAGCCTATGCCCAGAGTCGGACACATAAAAAAAAAAAACACTCGGGCTCAGATCTAGGGGAAAAAACAGCAGATATTTCCACTGTTAAGAAAACCTTGTTAGCTAGCCTAGAAAAGTCAAATTGGGTCACAACTGATGGTAATATGTCTCAGTGCATTCTGACATCATTGGCTACATATTATCCCAATGCAGATTTTCTTACAGGGTGTTAAAAATCGCCAAAACCATCCCATATATTCGAGGGATGTGTTTACTTGAATTCATTTATGAGGTGGAAACTGCATCAAAGCTGGCCTGATTGACACATTACAGGCCAAGAGGACAGGGATCTAAGTGCCAGATACTGTAGCATGGATAAATAAGTCAAGTCCTGGCAAGGACTCGTTCCCACACACCAGGCAACAGGGCGGTACAAAAGTCTGGCCGAAGTCTCAGTAGACATCGGTCGGCACAAAGACAAATAAATGGAAGATCACCTCGTAGGGTTGAACTCAAGTAACACGCTTTGTTACTTTTGCACACAACCTGGTCACACAAAATCTGCGTGAGTTACACTGAGAATAAAGAGGACAGGCAAAAGGCAAAAGGGTTTGAACCGTATTGCAGGCTCCATAAATCGTCTGGTCACTGGACCTAAGACAGTAAAACAGTTGAAAAATTGGTATGGTCGTACCAGCACAAAAGACTACGACACATAAAACACCCAAAGAAACAAATAGACAACATTGGAAGTTTCTTTGGAAATGGAAGCATTTTAGTCTCTGCTTTATGTGAGGAGGAAGGGATATCATTTTTTTATTTTTTATTCAGGCTCACCGTGAATTTAGTAATGCAAGATGAGTTAGAAGGAATTTTTAGAAACTGGAGAAAAATGACGTTTTTGGAAAATTCAGACTTAAATTTATACACAGTAGATGATAAAGAAATACCAGTTACTGGTATGATTGAGTTAAACATGAAATTCACAGAGACCAAAAATCATTCACTACCACCTTTTACGTAGTAGAAAAATTATCAGTTAGAGGAAATATACTGCTTGGACTAAATGCAATGAGGATACAAAATATAATATTGATGCCCCATTTCAATGGCATTAACTACGACAGTGAATTCGTAGAGGAACTTTCATCTCCTGATACTACAACCAACAATTGTAGACAAACTAGAGTCACAAGAGCTATTACACACAACACAAAAAAGGTAGAGTCTGGCGTACAAAATCTCAAACAAAACAGGCACTTCGAGCAGCCGTTACAAGCCGACACCCACCCCTCACCAACTCAACCACAATCCAATCGTGACTCGCTCACTCACCCAGCAAGCATTAACTATGATATACTGTAAGTGTACCACCAAAATCATTCATGGAAGTTACTATTAAGAGCAAAATTGAGAAATTGTAATGTCACTGTATTAGAAGAGACTATTAGAGTAAATGGCCTTTTGATAGAAAGTGCCCTATGTTGGGTAAACGACAAGGGTGAGACCAATGTCAGTTTAGCTAACACAATGAATGGAGATGTGAAGATTGACAAAGGAACCTGTATTTGTAGGTTAGAGCTCTTATACGCAAAGTGACAGTAACGGGAGCATCGAGCAGAGTAAACTCGTCAGACAGTGCGTAAAGGAGCATTTGGTTTGCTCAGATAATTATGATGTGGAAAATGATTTATTAGATGTACTGCAGAATCATCGGCAGGCTGTTGCATTACCTGGTGAAATCTCAGGGTGTGCGAATCTAATCCAACACCATATTACGTAAAACAGGATACACAGCCAACCTATGTGCCAGCATACAGAGTTGCAAACTTAAAACTTGCACTAGCAAAGCAGTATGTGGATGAAATGTTAAGTTTGGACATCACTGAACCTTCAGCATCCCCATGGAAAGCACTGCTCTTCTTTGTGTCTAAACAAAACAGGGAAATGCTGGCAGTTGTTGATTATCGCAAACTAAAGGGAAACCATTCACGACCGTTTTCCCATGTCATTGTTAAGTGAGGTCCTGCGCAACATTGGACCAGATAATATGGTCTTTTCTACAATCGATTTAGTAAAAGGCTGTTATCGGATAGACCTACATAAAGAATCGCGCAAATACACTGCTTTCTCTGCAGACAGTGGGCATTATCAGTACAAGAGAATGTCGATTGGATTAAGGACAGCTCCTGGCACATTTCAACGCTTAATGAATAATGTATTGTCTGGAATATTAAGTGATGGTATATTTGTCTACATGGTCGACATCGTAATGGCAACACACACAACAGATGAACATCTACAGAAATTAGACCAGATCCTACACAAGTTAGCCAATGCAGGTTAAAAATTAAGCTGTCTAAATGTAAATTTTGCCTTAAGGAAACAAAATTCTTTGGCCACAAACTAGATGCAGACGGGATCCACACCTCTCAGGACGAAATACAAGCAGATGATAACGTGTAACCTTTGTGTCGAAGTAAGACAAAGTTTAGGGCTCGCCGGCTGCTACAGATCGTTTATACAACAATTCTCTCACATAGCAGAACCATTATTTCATCTACTGAAAAAAACAAGCGGTATTTCAGTGGGGAGAGGAACAAAAAATGGCATTTAATGAATTAAAAGGCAAACTTACATGTGCACCTCGCTTGGCCTATCCTAATGTCACAAAGCAAATCATAATTTGCACAGATGCCTCCCTCAAAGGCTTAGGTGCTGTATTGATGCAAGAGGATAAACGAGGTAAATACCAACCCATTGCTTTTGCCAGTTGACAAATAAAAGGAGCGGAGAAAAATGACTGTACAACAGACTTAGTAGCCCTAGCGGTAATATCTGCTCTACAGAAATTTCGTGACCTTGTGTTTGGATACGAAAATCACCTATGTACAGATCACAAGCCTCTCGTGGGCATGTTCCAAGGAAAACTCCTCTCTAGTAGGAGGGCACGATGGAAATGTAAAATCCAGAATTACAATGTAAATATTCACTACATAAAAGGTAAAGTAAATTTGGTAGTAGATGCCTTATCGCAAAATCCATCAGCCAATGTCGCTACAATAAGTCCACGTGAACCACTGTCCAACAATGGTGAAACGATCCCTACAAATCAAGAAATCTCACAGGCACAGAGACAGGACCCAGTATGGTCTAAAGTAATATATCATCTCCAGTCAGGCAATGTTGTACCATTACCTAAGTTACATGTACCACTTAAACAATTCACAGTGGTAAACAATGCCTTATATAGGGCAAATACAGGACAGCCAAATAATAGAAAAAAATATTAGGCAATTAGTTATTCCTACTATAATGATACCTCACATTTTAAGATAATACACGATAGTCCACATGCAGGCCATCCTGGCAAGGACAAAACAAACAGGTCCAGATGTCATATTGGTCAACATTACACAAAGGCATATTATAATTACATAGACAAACGTTGAGTCATGTGCAAGACACAAAGGTTACACGTTATCACCTGCACATATAGGGACATATCCTGTACCTAACCAACCATAGGACATTGCCATAGTTGATTTACATAAACTGCCATTAACTACCGGTCACAATCAGTACCTTTTTGTTGCCACTGATCATTTCTCACGATGTGTAATCTTGGTTCCAATTAAGGATAAAAACAGCAGAAACAGTCGCGTGGCTATTCATTGACAGTGTTATCTGTAGGTTCACCACACCAAAGGTGCTAATAAGTGACAATGTTGGTGAATTTAACTCTGAAATTTTGCAAGAAATATGTAAACAATACAACGTAAAGAAGGTTGATGTCCTGGCTTACCATCCAGCTTCCAACGGATTGGTGAAAAGACAGAATAAATAAATATTTTATGTACTACAGCACATTCTCAATTAAATTATGCAAACTGGGATGACTGGATCCCCAGAGTTGAAGCATCACTTAACTGTGCAATTAACAAATCCATAGGAGAAGCACCTCATTTCATCATTTGCGGGTCAGACAAACGTCTCCCTTATGAGCCGTTAGAAGGCGAACAAATTCCCGTATATACTGTAATTATGATGCTTATCCTAAACTTCGTTTACGTGAATTTCAAAAAATACGCACAAAGGTAAAGAAACAGTTAACGATTTCCAAGGAAGAAATGACAGAATCATTTAATAAGAAGGCAAAAGAATCAAACATCAGCATAGGTGATATTATCTATGGCCTCATTCCCATTAGAGACAATAAACTGTCACTGAAATTTGAAGGCCCATACAGAGTAATTAAGAGAAAAGTCAATAAGGTAGTGATTAAGTCACTATCGAGTGACGAAGAAAAACAAGTACATATTGATCACTGAAAAAAAGACTCAAGAAAATTAGCTTGCAATTTTAAAACATTGGACACGACCGAAAAGCCTAGTGCACTTAGTGAAAATAAGCCGGAAGCAAGTAACGTATATCGGAATAAATTGCGGTCGCATACCAGACAGACAAACACTGGTGGAACCAATACAGCTCTCACTACAACATGGCATTTACATGACTTAGGAATCGATTTAGACTCCATTTATAGGTAATAAGATTAAACGGGTCGAGATAACTGTAGTATTCATCATCATTATCATCATCGTAGCATAACTTGCTAATAACAGTGGATTAGATATCTAATACAGTTGTTCTTTCGGTAGGTAAAGATGAAGCGAAATAATGCATGGATCATGTTCCTGTTGATATCAAGAGGGTCACCTCACTTACACTCTCAACATACAGTCAGAGAATGGTGCCTGATCGCCCCAACAGCCTCAGCGGCAATTGTACAGGACATAATAAGTACCGAAATTAGTTTGGACGTACCGAAAGACTTAACAGTAACGTTACAGAAATTATCAGGACCACTTACAACTCTGGAAGCGGTATTAACACGCCCTTCCTCACATGATCACCCTACACAGAAAGTGGATGAAATAATTAAGTTAACAGACTGGAAGGTACAACAGGCTAAGCACATAATGATCATGACCCAGGACATCCTATCACATCCTGGGAGTAACACACTTAGGGCAGGAAACATCACAAGTACACGTAACAGACGTTGTTTGTTAGTTGGTTACGTGGAGCAATCATAGGCAACATTTTTGAATTGACTACAGAAAATGAACTAGAGGAAATAAATAACAAATTTAACAAAATTGCACAAATTCTCTCATATCAAGATTAGTTGGCTGATACCTACAACACCTTAATCCTGACGATTGTAAAGAACCTAAGGAAGGCAAAAGTATCAACTCCAGGAATTGTGGAGAAAGTATATGCACTAGTAAGAAACAGTACACTTTTTCATCACCTCTCAGTGATTGTGGAACAAACTGACATAATAATACTACAGTTAGACAGTACTAGAGTTCATTATCAGTCTTTCATGAAAGGAATTGCTAATGCTGGTAACGGAAGGATCACCATTAAACTACTATCCATTCGCAATCTCCGTCAAATAATTAATCAAGGCATACATAAGCATGGTCTGAAACCTTTGTTTGAGGAAAGAAATCTGATGATATATTATTCATATTTGGAAGCAACACTCACAACATCAATAGTAGCTCATGTACCGTTCGTGACAGATGATTTTTTTCACAGTCTATCAAATATAACCCATTCCTTCTAAGAAAGATGACTCAATAGTCACCATCAACATCAAAACAGAAGTCATCATGGTCTCCAAGAAACAGGACACTGTCACTTTCACAAGCGAAAAAACAATTGAACACAAATGTCGCACATCGTTATATGCATTTCAACTTTGCCAGCTGAGACAGTCCTTGTGAAATGGCTATCATAAAAGGTCACGACATCCCTCATCATTGCACCTTCACATTGGCTTCAGATAAACTCATCCATCATCAACGCATTGTGCTTTCGCAGTTCTGCTTCACTCAAAATACATCACTTTTTGTAACTTGCTCAGACACACCTCCAGCCCATACATCAGCATCTGGTTTATACATCTCACCAGATTACTGTGCAGTTCTGACACCAGCACCATCCACTGTGCCCACTAAAAACCATTATGACATTCTCAACCACACACACAAGTACTTCCAGCCATTACCTAGGATGAACTTAAATGTAACTGCACACATTAAGTTGACTTCACCCTAGTATGAACCATGCAACTAATAAAGCAGACAATACAGCCTTGGGAAGAATACAGTAGGATTATGTTCAACCCATATTATGTATACAGCCCAGCTCCAGTCATCTTTGTAATTTTCTTATCATTTTTGCTATATTACTTTTGGCCATGCACAGAATGCATGCAAGGATTGCTAACCCATATTATGTATACAGCCCGGCTCCAGTCATTGTAATTTTCTCATAATTTTTGCTATTTTAATTTGGCCATGCACAGAATGCAAGCAAGGATTGCTAACATGGAATCATTGTTTAAGAACTGTTCCGTACAAGTGAGACAAACTGAATAAATATTGTAATTTTTTTTTTTTGTATTTACCGATACATATATATATATATATATATATATATATATATATATATATATATATATATATATATATATATATATATATATATATATATATATATATATACCTAGGCTGCTTCCCCCAAGGAAAGGGAGGTAGCCGAGAGAGGACGACACACTCCCCATTTACTCATCCATTCAAACACATTCATTCGCATCTTAGCCCCAAGGGGAGAACGGACAGATCCTCACCGCACCACACCGCACAAGGGTCAACTGCGCAATGCAATCAGTGACATCCGCTGCAGGTCCCGACAGCAGAGCTGGTTTACCCCTGCCACATCATAACAGACCCATCCCCTTACCCGCACCTGACCTGACTATAATATATTATGTGTAACCTTTATATAATAAAGGTTACACATAATATACTGTAGGTTTACGTTATTTATACTATTCTGTCTCACTTATATATGAATATATACAGCAAGTCCTTCATTTATATATTGTACAATTGACTACAGCAGACTTGCCATTTTATTATTTTAATATTACTATTATATTTATGTATCTAATATATATGTACAACTTTATTGTCACATTTATATTACTACAATGGCTACAGTTATAATCACTACACTATCACAGGTATGTCACTTTTACAATATTATGTATTTCACTTGTTTAGTTTACAAGTTGATTATAATGTGTTTATAGTATGCATTACTAATTATGTTATGACAATATTTACTGTCGTTGGTACGACAGCTCTGCATGACCGAGCTATATGTAGACTTTACATAGGCACTAATATATTTCTCATAACACAATGTACAGGATGTAGTGTCTGCTGGAGACACACAGCTTCTCACTACGAATGTCAATCCACATAATGTATATCCACAATCTTGTTGTCCCAGACCATCAAGAATTCTTAACATATGATGCATCTCAAGCAATCTCTTTTAAGTCCAGAGGACCAAAAATTTCATGACTTGTTTAAACACGTGGAGTAACAAGCCCTAGTCTGTTAGTCCACGTGAATGGAATCTACCAGACACTATATCACACCACACATCCTCTCCAAGGTGTATATAATGTCAGAGAGATTCCCTTCAGATCAGAAGGGGTTGGAAAGAAGGCCCGATAACACGAGGGTCAGCTAAGAGGCTCTGCTGTCACGCTAAGTTACTCTGTAACTCACTATTCGACATAACGGCACACAATAAACTCCGTAACCCAAGAGTGCTCTAACTCACCTCGCTGATAGACAAAAGGGAAAAATGAGAAAGAAAATAGTTGAGGGAGAGAACTACCTATTCACTCTAGCCGATGACACACCATGTAATAAGCAATGACAAGTTCAAGCCACACTACATCTCACGACTTTATTCTGGCAGTGCTTCGACGATCTACAACCGACCTCACTATCTCCCTACAAGTACCAACGACCACGCTATCGAGAATGCTACAGTAATTATATTAATGATATTTTTCATAAATTACTGTAAGCCTTGTCAGTATTTATCACGATGTATTTATTGCCTGTTTATGAGAATTTTAGTTTTAGTTAAATGATTTTTTTTTTTGCCATTAGCCTGGATAATGTAAACAAGGGCATCATTGGAACTGGAAAATAATGTTGATTATATCAAGCCCTTTCACTAATACTCTTCTCAGACTTCTTTCTCTTAATACAGTCATCTATCTGAGAAAGTTCTACGTCATTGTGTGCAGATCACTAGGTCGTCTTTGTGGAGGAGCCGTCACGGGAGGATCAGCTCTGGTGCGGTGGTGCTGGAGGCTTTAGGCTGCCTGCTCGGCCAAGGACTCTATGGCCGCCTCTCAACCAGTCGCTCTAACCATATTCTTATGGCTTCTTGGCTAATCTTTGGTTTGGTGGTGGGCACTTCCTATCGTGGTAGCCTCATTAGTTCCCTCACCCGTCCCTTTGTACCACCAAGGCCAGAAACAATCGAGCAACTCGTTGAAGCAGTTGACAGGTGAGAATACCAAGAATAACGATGGGATGGGTGCAGCTTATGGCAGCAACTGGGGAAACACAGTTTAGTAGTATAATAACTAAATAAAAACGGTACTTGGCAAATCTTTATGCTTTAGCTCCCAGAGCTCCTGCACGAGGGATTTTTCTGGAAGGGTGCTAGACGTACTGCCCTCCGCCTATCAGCTCATAGTTGTAATGCTCATAGGTCCCTACCCCGGGGTTCCCCGCTTTATTAAATCTTTAAAATGCCCAGTTCTGTCCCATGCAGGGCAAAAAGGGGTTAAAGAAGCTAGTAGATTTGTCAGTGTTTAACCCCTTAGCTCCCAGGGTTCCTGTGCCAGGGATTTTGCTTGAAGGGTGCTAGGTATACCACCCTCCGCCTGTCGGCCTGAAGCTCATAGGTCCCTACCCTTGGGTTCCCTTCTATGTTAAATTTTGAAAATGCCCAGTTCCGTCCCATACTGGGGATGCGGGGCGCAAAGGAATTAAAATCCATCAAAGAAAGTATACTGCATTTCTTATCTCAGGTGCACTATACCGCCTGGTCAAAATGCTGTTTTTAGTATCTGATTTTTTTCCCTACAGAAAAGGAAAAGATGAAGGAAAAGGAAATTACGGAAAAAATCCAATACACCAGACTACAGGCATCATCCATTTATAAAAAATCAGTTGGACTTGAACTGATGTAGGTTGAAGTTTGAGGGAGAACTTATCAGGGGAAGCGGGTTCCTCAGAGTATTGTTTCGTGGAAGAAGGGAAGTATGATAGGCAGAAGATTTGCCATATGACAATGTGACAATCACGTCATGAGCATTAGCAAATGCCCGTGCAACACGGGGGAAGGCGTGGAGAGGTAGCAGATGGATGCAACTTCACTTTGCTGAAGTGAAAGATAAATTTTTGTTTCACTTACGTCCTTCCAAATGTAGCATCATAACTTAAGACAAATTTCTTCATTTTAGTACATCATTATAGTTCTTGGACGTTATTGCACTTGAATGTGCAACAGGGTTATTAAAAAGAATAATATACAAGTCTATATTAACTTCAGGAAACAGTGTAAGATTGTAATCTAGCATTACAACTGCTGTAAGCCCACAGTGAATGTGTTGTGCATTATCATAGCTGATAAAGCATCGCTATTACAGAACGCTGTACTTATTATGGCACTGCTGATGGCTTTCACCATACGACCTAACCTACACTGAACGCATTGGGTATATCTCTACCACCACCTCACTCTGCTCACCAACAAGTAGCTTTGTCCATCTCACATAAAATTTCTTAGATCAACTGCCTGCCTAGGGCATATGGCTTCAAAAGATTGGCCTTGACTGATAAGACAGGTATGGAGAACATTAAATGATTTTTCAAAAATTAAATGAGGTAGATTCTCCCAGACACGACTTAATATAATAATGAGTGCCATATAACCTAAACCAATTCATCAACACACCCAAGTTCACCTTTATTAACCTGAACTGCGACTTACCCTGAATTCACGGATATTAAACATGGACGGTTCCGATTAATTATTCATTACTGAAATGTATTTGGGAGAACATGTGTACTTCCATTCTTAAAGCCATTGAGGTACCATGAACTCCAAACTTCATGGAGATCTGCACGGCTTCGCTGCCTTAGTATGGCTCTCATAATCCTTCCACGTGGTCTCCAGCTGCAGAAAATACTGGACTGTATGGTAACACTCTATGTTTTCGACCATTGGTAACATTATTATGTCATAAATACATCATGAAACCTCACTAGTTTCTAACTATTGTTTACTGCATATATGACATAGTTTCTCAAGCACCAATCAGATTATCAGCATCCCCACCACCCACGCGTCCTTACGACTGTTTTTCAACTTCATGTAAAACAGTGTGTCTGCGGCCTTCAAAGGAACGTGAACCCTGTGCTAAAAATCCCGACAGACCCCTCTACAGTATACTGAAACATGTCAAGGTAACAGTGATGACGATAAGGATTTTACCCTCCATTTAGACTGTGATTTAGAAGAATCCGATAATGAGTAGATGTCTGAGGAAAGTGACCATTATCCACTGTATGAGCAGTTTTTTTTTTTTTCACTTCTGTTCTTTATCGTGTATGGCCTGGCCTTGCCTGGCTGTGTCTGTCCCGGAGGTGGCTATATATAGGTCACCTCACCCACTGTTATTTACTCCAAGAAATGAACATAAATTACAAGGGAAATTAATGCACATATAAACTGTGCATGTTATTGTTTTCAAACATAAATATTTATCGGTTAATTATGTATTTGTATTTCGACAAAACTTATGATTTTTTTTGTTTTGTTGGCACAACCTTTTGGAGTTAATGTGATCACTGATGAAGAAAATAATACAGAGTAGTTTAGACGAAATGATAAAGTGAACTCCCCCCACCCTCCCCAATGCACCAAAAATATTGCATGATAACTTGGTGAGCAGGGGCTGGTGGTCACCAACTGAAGACATGCCACTCGCTAAAGAAGAGGTACGTGACAGAAGTGACCTTAATGATTAACTTGTTACTAAACACTACCTATATTTACATAATTCCTGGTCTGTCGACGGTAATCAAGACGTGAGTGAAGTTACTTTAATAGAACTTAATTGCCTAAAATAGTCCTTAACTCCTACGCTCCGGTTGATGTGTATAGCAGTAACAATTTTGGATGCGGAACACCGCCAGTTGACATGTATAGCCGCAAGCATCTTCTTGCCGCCCTTTGAACCCACGACCATTTATTCCGTATGTGCCGTCCAAGCGTCACTTCGTTGGACTAAAATTCTACATCCTTTCCGACTGCAAAACTGGATATGTGCTTGATGTGATAGTTTATTCAGTTATGGATGTTGATATACCTAGTGACGATCCTCATGGTTTCTCGGCATCAGTCATGAAAGTGCTGATGGAAAGGTATTTCAATAAGCACCACATTCTGTACACAGGTTATTATTAAACAGCCCTGGTGTTGACCAAGTACTTGCTTGAGTATGGTACTGGGACCTGTGGAACTGTCCGGGCAAAAAGAAAAAAATTCCCTGTATTCCCAGCAAATACTGAGAAAGGTGCCCTTCTTACCAAGAAATGTGACAACATATTAGCCTTTCTCTGGCATGACAAGAGATGGGTTAACATGTGGTCAACAGTTCATATGGGTGTGTTTGAGGAAACGGGAAAGACAGACGTCAACCTGTGTTGAATCCAGATGCTGTCGATAATTATATCAACAAGCAGCATGTTGATAAGTTGGACATGCATATTGACGAGGTTGATTGCCTTCATAAGTCCTGCTGGTGAAACAAGAATGCGTTTTTACACCTTCTTGATATCACCAACCAGAACAGTTTCCTACTGTTCAAGGAGGTTGTCAAGAAACCTCTTTCTTTAAGGGAGTTTGAGAGAGAGCTGGCAAACGAACTCCTTGAAAAGTATTCAACTACACAGGTGCGAGACAGGGGATGCAGACAATGCCTACAGCTGACAGGCTAAACTGTGTTGAGTATTTCCGATGGCCCAGGCTTGTAGAGATTGGCCGTACCACTGCAGGTCATCAGGCATACAGGAGGTGCCACGTCTACAACACAACCAAACGCTGTCCCCGAACATAAGAAAAGATAGCCTACCAGTGTGCAGAGTGCAAGGTCCCCCATGCCCTAAATGTTTTAACGAGTACCATTCCGAGCGGGAGTACTGAGCAGGTGTGTGGGAAATTGTAAATAGGTATGCAAAAATGTTATATTTTATACATAAGTGAAATGTAAGATATTATAAGCTATATCTAGTAAGTGGTATGACATAAGAGTTTTATAATAAGTTTTACAAGTGCAATAAAATAAATGTTGCTGTTTATGGTTCTTGGTGAAACAATGATTGGAAATACCTTGAGTTAGCCTACCTGTTACATGAAGGAAAACCATGAGTGAGCGGGCAAGAAAGAGAATTACCTGGTTGGCTATAACTAAAATTTGCCCCTTGTTACTCAGAAAATAATGCTGAATATGTAAGCATAAGCGTATCTGTGATGTGAAGTACAAATAATGTAAGCTGTGTATAACATTGGCAATATTTTCACGATGCCCTTGAGAAGTACAAATCTGTCACAATTTTGGTACAAGTAACTACCTCATACTGAATCATACTGTGTGAAACAGCCACAGCATTTACTTCTGAAAGTGCAATTACCCATAATCGCGATGCCAAGTGCAAGTATAAGTGTTGTAGTAGAGGTAAATTATTACATTTGATGCAAGAAGTGATTACAGAAAATCAAAGCGCTATTCTTTTCCCCCACACCGATGGGGCATAGTGGCAGTATGATACAAGTGGAAATCCCTGTGGGGAGCCACATGAACAGGGCGATGACTCATCCTTATGACAGTGAGTAAGGAAAAGCCGAAAATTGAGTGGAAAATTCTAAATTCGTTTGAAGGACGCCCGGGCAGTGTTACAATCACCGTTCCAGTCAGTGCTACCAACCCTAGCCAGGAAGTCCAAGGTCACTGCCAGTGGCACGCACTCAGAGGTAACCCGCCAAAACATGAAAAACCAGTCATCTTCAACTTCTCCTTCTTACTTATCGACGGGACCACCTGGAGATCTCGGGATACTTTCACTTAAAAGAGGAAGAGTTGGTGAGTCTTATATTTACGTATCTTTATTTCTTTCTCTAGCTATTGTAGTTTGGCAGATATTAGGGTTTGAATTAAGGGCATTTTTTCTTCCAAAATCACAGAAATCCCTTGAAGGGAGGAGTGGGAGACGTTGGAAAACCCCCGTCTTGTGGGGGTTAATCGTCATACAGTTACACATGACTGAACTGAACCAGAGTAACTGTAATGGACCTAAGTAGTATTTGGAACTAGGTGAATAAGACTGGATCTGAACTAGACGTGATGGCCATGAACAGACCTATGCGACCTGCGAATCCCTGAAAGGACATTGCATGACTTGAGCTGACGGAATCTGAATATTAATGAAGGATCTGAATTACTGGATCTACTTAACATGAGTGGACCCAACCTGGCCTATTTTTTTTATTTTATGTGTCCGACTCTGAGCATAGGCTCCATAGCCTACTATCATGGCCCAGCAGTCCTCCTACATACCATACACCTCTACATGTCATCACTTCGGCTCTAACACCCACCGTCCATATTGAATACATGCTAGTGCTGTCTCATACAGGACTGGTGTAATGGTATTAGCGGGGGTATTTTTACATGTCGGCGGGTCTTGTAGTAGATCAGTAAAGCCTGATTTAATGAAATTCAGATCCTTAAACTGTTCCCTGCCTCAGCGGGGATTTGAACCTGGGTCCGTTAGGACTGCAGGCCACCTCTCCACCGATTGAGCCACCGCAGACTTAATTGGTGCGGAATTGCCCAAACTTTACCTAAAGTGACCTTGCAATGCTAAAATAGGGGTTAACTGGTCCTGAATATATAAAACGGTGACCATAATTAGATACAAATATATCTGACTGAAACTAATCGGCCATGGTGGTTCCAAATGAGCCTAAAGTGATCGAGCTTAACTGGGTTCATTATAACAGATTGAATGGACCAAAACTGACTGTAGCACCAGTCGAGCAGGGCAGTACTCCCGAGGTGGATGGAAAGCTGATGACAGGGAGTGCTGGAGCTCCCGTTTCATCAGCCCTCAGGACTAGTTCCTGACCATCCCCCTTTGCTGAACTTTTTCAGTGTCTCAGTTACACAGAGAGTAGGCCAGCATGCTCTCCAGTACAAATTTCTCTATCTATCTTCACCAAACTACATGCACAGTACACACTACACTTCCTATTCAAAATTTACCAAAATGGCGTCAATTCACCCAGCCTCGGAGTCCCCAGGGGGGGGACCATAAATGCCCCCATCTGCCCCTCTCCCGGTGACGACTCGAGGTGCCTGGAACCACTGTCTGACTCTCTTCTTCTTCATTTCTGCAACATTCGCGGCCTTTCATCTAACTTTCGCTCTGTTGAGCACCACCTCTCCTCCTCTAAACCTCACCTTCTTTTTCTAATGGAGACTCAGCTGTCTGAGGCAACTGACAGCAAACCCTTTTCTGTATCCTCCTACTTTCTCTATACTCATTTCAAAGCCAAAGGTGGCTGTTGTGTATACATACGCAACGACTTATCTTGCTCTCGTGTTCCTGAACTTGATTCTTCTGAATTCTCCACTCTCTGGCTTCGGCTTTCCTGTCATTCTCTGACTAAATATATCTGTGCTGTTTACTTATCCCCTAATTCTACTGACTATCAAAAATTCTTCGACTATCTTACTTCTACGATGGAACACATTCTATCCATTTCTCCTTTCTCTGAAAAATCCATTCTTGGAGATTTCAATGTTCACCACCACCTTTGGCTCTCCTCTCCTTTCACGGATCCACCTGGTGAACAAGCCTACATCTTTTCTATCCTTAATGACCTAGAGCAGCTTGTACAGCACCCTACCCGTATCCCTGACCGCCTTGGAGAGAGCTCCAACATACTTGACCTCTTCCTCACAACTAATCCTTCTGCTTACTCTGTTAATCTTTTCTCTCCGCTGGGCTCCTCCGATCACAACCTTATTACCTTAACCTGTCCTATCGCTCCAGTACGGCCTGCGGACCCTCCAGGGAAACGTCGTCTCTGGCATTTTGGAGCTGCGGACTGGGAGGCCCTCAGGCAGTACTTCTTTGATTTTCCCTGGAATGATTATTGCTTCCATGGCCGTGAGCCATCTGAGTGTGCCTTGCGCATTACGGAGGTTATTCTCTCGGGCATGGAAACATACATTCCTTTCTCATATCCTTTGACTAACGCAAGAAAGCCTTGGTTTAATCACGCTTGTTCTAATGCTGTCCGCAACAAGGAGAAGGCCTACAAAAAAGGTACCGGAGCCAACCCACCCCTGAATCACATAATCTTTACGTTTCTGCCCGGAATCGTGCTAAGTCTGTTCTTCGCTCTACTAAAAATAATTTCATCCATACTAAATGCTCTCAACTCTCCAACTCGAATTCTTCCCGCTCCTTCTGGCACCTTGCCAAAAATCTTTCTAACAACTTTACCTCATCATCCTTCCCTCCTCTTTCCTACTCTGATGGTTCTGTAGCTATTTCTTCTACTGATAAAGCAGATCTCTTCGCACAGACTTTCTCCTCCAATTCCACCTTAGACGATTCCGGTGCTGTTCCTCCATCACTTCCCCCCTCTGACTTCCTCATGGCTAACATTAAAATTTCTTCAGTTGATGTATTTTCTGCCATTACTGGCCTCAGTACTAACAAGGCATATGGGCCTGATGGGGTCCCTCCTGTTGTTCTCAAAAACTGAGCTTCTGTGCTTACACCCTGCCTAGGCAAACTATTTCGCCTTTGTCTGTCAACTTGTACCTTTCCTTCTTGCTGGAAGTTTGCTCTCATTCAGCCAGTCCCAAAGAAGGGTGACCACTCCCAACCCTCCAACTATCGTCCAATTGCTTTAACGTCCTGTATTTCAAAAGTTTTCGAGTCAATTCTTAATAAAAAAATTTTAAGGCATCTTTCCTATCACAGCCTTCTTTCTGATCGTCAGTATGGGTTCCGTCAGGGACGCTCCACTGGCGATCTTCTCACCTACCTTTCAGACTCCTGGTCATCCTCCTTTCGGGACTTTGGCGAAAGCTTTGCCATTGCACTTGACATCTCAAAGGCTTTCGATCGAGTCTGGCATAAATCTTTAATTTCCAAACTGACCTCCTATGGTTTCTATCCTTCTATCTGTACCTTCATCGCTAGCTTCCTTTCTGGTCGTTCTATAGCTGCTGTCGTAGACGGCCATCGTTCTTCTCCTAGATCTATCAACAGTGGTGTTCCTCAGGGCTCTGTCCTATCACCAACTCTCTTCCTTTTATTCATCAATGATCTTCTAAGCTGTACATCTAACCCTATCCACTCATACGCTGATGACTCCACCCTTCACCTTTCCATTCGGTTCCCGCAACGCCCATCTCAACAGTTACTTCAAGAAACAAGGGATGAGGCTATGGCACACCTAATGTCTGACTTGGCTCATATCTCTGACTGGGGTAAAAATAATATGGTTGTCTTTAATGCTTCTAAGACTCAGTTCTTACACCTATCAACCCGACAAAATCTTCCACAGGTATACCCACTAATGTTTAATAATATTCAGATTAATCCTGCATCATCCTTGAACATGCTTGGGGTTTCATTTACTCGGGACTTATCTTGGAAAGATCATATTACATCTCTTGTAAAATCTGCTTCCAAGAGATTGGGTGTGCTAAGCCGACTCCGCTCTTTCTTTACCCCTGCACAATTGTTGACTCTATACAGGGGTTTTATCCGCCCCCTGTGTGGAGTACAACTCTCATGTGTGGGGAGGCTCCCCACATACAGCTCTTCTCAATAGGGTGGAGTCAAGGCTTTTCGTCTCATTAACTCTCCTCCTCTTACTGACTCCCTTCAACCTCTGTCTCTTCGCCGCACTGTTGCATCTTTATCTCTTTTCTATCGCTACTTTAATGGTCACTGCTCCTCTGAACTGTCTGCTTGCATTCCTCCACCTCTACGACGGGCGCGTAGCACCCGTCTGGCAGCAAACTCTCATCCCTTTTCTGTCCAACTCTCTAATGCAAGAGTTAACCGTTACTCCCAGTCTTTCATTCATGCAACAGGTCAGCTCTGGAACTGTCTCCCTCTGTCTGTATTTCCTGCTGCCTATGATCTCCAGTCTTTCAAACGCAGTGTGTCCAGGCATCTCAAAATGATCGGATCTTGAATTTGGCTCTCTATTGTATTTTTTTTTTCTCATGGAGGGAACTGTTACTGCGGGCTCATGGCCTTTGGTTCCTTCTTCCTCGCATAAAAAAAAAAAAAAAAAAAATTATGACCTGGCTGGACAAACGCAGACAAACATCTAAGTTATTAATTCTCACAAATGATGCCCTGCACGCCACAAGGGGCAAAAGCCCCTTACCATCTGAAACTTTTTTTTTTTTTTCCCCACCAGCTGCTCCCTCAAACACTACCCTATGCCTGCACAGTCGCTTTGCTCAACTCTAATTAGTGCAGTTTGGGTGAAAGTCTGAAGTGAGCAAAGCGACTTTGCACAGTCACAGGGTAGTGTTTGAGGGAGCAGCTGGTGGGGAAAAAAACAAAACAAAAAAAAACAAAACAGGTTTCAGATGGTATGGCTCTTTGCCCGTTGTAGCGTGCAGGGCCTCAAATACACTCATCTTAGGAGAAACATCTCTTAGTGATGTGCTACTGAAGACTGGGTTTAAACCCATGCAATCCAAGAAGTACTTCATTCCTTGGATAAAATAATGACCAAAATAAAAGACAGACGTTGCCAAAGAAGAGTATGAAACATGAGAGGCATGCAGCACCTGTTTGTCCCATTTTTCCCTTATGGTAATCTCAATTTGTCATATAATTATGAACCAATACTTCTCAATCTGTATTTTAAACAACCTATAATCTGTCTGTCTGTCTGTCTGTCTGTCTGTCTGTCTCTCTCTCTCTCTCTCTCTCTCTCTCTCTCTCTCTCTCTCTCTCTGCGTGTATAGATAAATAGACTGATAGATATACCGGTATGCCTTTAGTCATAATGTGCTTAGATAATTTGGGATAACCAGGCCTTCAGGTGGTTTTCTTATACGGATTCATATAGGAAAAACGAATCTGGTAGGCACTGAGCTTTTAGTTTTTCCTTTTAGACACTCCCCAAAATTGTTTGACTGCAACTGTGCCAGAATAACGACTCACAAGTCGTTAATTTATAATTTGTACATTAAAAAAAAAAAAAAAAAAGACTCCTTCAATCACTTTAAAATTGTTAGAAAATACCCAAAAGCCGTATTAAATCTCGCCAAATCAAACTGTTTTCACAACCAAGCATCCAGGCGATTGAACAATGCTCATGACAATGGAATATTCTGGTCATCTCTCAGTTCTTTCAGTAGTAAATATAAGTTACCACCCTTTCCCCCACCAAAATCTTTAGATGGAGATACTGTAAATGACCCTCGTGGAAAAGCTAACATTTTTTCTATTACGTTTCCCAGAAATTCTACCTTAAATACAGTTGGTCAAAACTTTCTTGTACTAGAAATGGATTCTCCCAAAATTGCTCCATTAAAGATACAGACTAGATTTATAAAATCTATCCTAGACAATTTACCAATCAACAAGGCTCCAGAACCAGATGGAGTTGATTCAGTAGTTTTGAAAAAAAAAAAAAAGGTCCCTCGGAACTTGTTCCTGTTCTGCCTGAATTATTTAGACAATGGGTAAGTCCTTCTTCATTTAATAATTCTTGGAAAAAAGCCAACATTCGCCCAACTTCAAAGATAGGAAGGTCCTTTGATTCCTCTGATTACAGACCCATTACCGTTACGTCTTCTCTTGGTAAAGCATTTGAATCCAACAACTTAATTACTGATACCCAGTGTTTTCCCCACGAAAGATCCAGTATTAATATCCTCAGTCTCATTACTTATGCAGTCCATCAGTCAGTCCACTAACATGGAGAAAGCAGTGCAATGACCCTTGAATTTTTTTAAGCTTTTGCCAGTGTGTGGTACTGTTCTCTTTATCCAAACCTTCTTGCTATGGCCTATCTTCTTTTGTCCCACTGATCTCCTCATTCCTTGGTAACAGAAAGATAAGAGTAAAGGTAGATGATATATATTCCAATTTCCACTCAGTTCTTGCCGGTGTTCCACAAGGATCAGTCATAACTCCAACCCTGTTCCTCATTCAAAAAAATAATCTCTTGTTTTTCACCTATAGCCCCATTCACTCACATGCAGGTGACTCAAAGCTTCACAGTTCCCTTACGCTTAACCATGCATTCACAAAGACTGTATATCTAACTCTTAACTCAGCACATCAGTCTCAGTAGTTCATGACTTACCTAAGACCAATGAATGATGATAAAATAACATTGTTTCATTTAATAATAGGAAAACCAAATGTCTCCAGTTTACTAAAAGACAGATACTACCTGATGCCATTATTCCATTCACTGCAACCTATGTTCCTCTAAAAGTATTAATAATTTTTCGTGTTTCGTTAAATAATTCCCTCAGCTGGACCTCCCTTGTTAGATCGCTTGCTAAAACTGCCTCACAGAAGCTTGGTCTGTTATACAGAATCTTTAACTTCTTCACTGACGAGCAGTTAGCTATAATTTACAAGAGTCATGTGCGCTCTCAGCTCGAATATTGTTCACATGTCTACAGTGTATGTTAAGAGGATGCATTAAAAAACTGGACAAAGCTATAAGAATGATTAATAACCCGGCAATTACGAATGAATTACATCCTCTACAGGTGAGAAGGAATGTTACCTCCCATGCATTATTTTACAGATACTTTTATGACAAATGCACAGACAAAGTTGCATCCATTGTGCCACCTCTCCACGCCCTCCCCCGAGCTGCGCAGGCATCTGGTAGTTCTCATGACATGGTTGTCACACTGCTATATTACAGAACTGCCTATCAGATTTCCTTTATTCCCCATCCTTGGAACTTGCTTCCCCAGGTTAGTTCTCAACCCCCCCCCCCACCCCTCCGGCAAAAAAAAAAAAAAAAATCAACAGTACTTCAAATCCAAGTTACATATCTTTTTATGAAAGGAGGACACCTATAACCTGGTGTATGGATTATTTTATATTATTTTTCCTTCCTCTACTCATCTTATGAAAAAAAAATAATGTTAGGATCATTGATTTGATAAAAGATAATAACGAAATGAGGCTTTTATTCTCTATTAAACAGAGTGACGATGGAAACATTTGGCATCACTCGTAAACAAGACTTGATGTCCTCTAACAGAAAGGCGGCCAGAAAATTAGGACATCTAATGGATTTAGGAATGGAAGCAAAGGAAGGTCTTGCAGAAGCTCTCACCAAAAAGTACGTACTTAATTTTTCGTCTTACTGCTTTCACTGAATAATTCTCCACTATAAGCAGCGCCTGGAATCACCACCAGACTTCAGTAACATAATATTTCATTGTTTCCCTATTCATTAACAAGATACTGCCTCAAGTAAAAATAAATATAAGGGTCATAGCCATCCACCGACTCATATTAGCAATATTGGCAACACACACACACACACACACACACACACACACACACACACACACACACACAGATACAGACACAGACAGACAGACAGACATACAGCCAGACAGACAGACAGACACACACACACACACACACACACACATATATATATATATATAATTTATTTATTTATTTATTTATATTTATATATTGCCAGACGCCATAATCCAGTCAGAGGTGGCCACAAACAATTCGCCACAGTGTCGCCCGATCCCCCGCCATTTCACTGTCATCCTCCCAGATCACACCCCCCTCTCACATATAACTCTAGACTCCATCCCTCCACCCCACTCACATACTCTCTCTTCGTCAGTGTCTCTCTCTCCTTCCTCTCCACAAAGCCAAACCACTTCAGCGTATTTCTCCTAACGCTTTCTATCACACCAATATCCACACCACAACTCTATTTCAGTTCCTCATTTGTCAGTCTGTCTCTCCATGTGATTCCATATGCTCCTCTAAAATAACTCATTTCCACTGCTCTCACTCTTATGTCCCTCCAACAAGGTCCAAGCTTCACTTCCATACGTAACGGTTGGTAACACACTACCGTCATGCAGTAACTTTTTCACTTCCATTCTCACTTCCCTGTTTCTTATCTTTGCTATAAAAGAACCAGCAACCTTTCTCCCTTGTTGTACCCTTTCAAGCATTTCAACCTTTACACCTCCATTCTTACTCATCACTCTACCCAAGTACGTAAATGCACTCACATTTTCCATTTCCTCTTCATCCAACCATACTGTACATTCAGTGACTTCATTTCTCTCTAAGACCATAACTTTACTCTTTCCTACATTAATCTTTAGATTCCGTTTCTTACACACTTTCCCAAACTCATCCACCAAGCCTTGCAGCTCCCCTTCGTCTTCACTTAACAACACAGTATCATCCGCAAACAACAGTACACGGAGTTTCCACACGCTGTCCTCTCTTACTAGGGCCGCTCCAACATCCACTGCCCTAACTCTTATCTCTTATAACCCCATCCATATACAGATTGAACAGCCATGGAGACATGGCACATCCCTGTTTCAATTCAACCTTCAAAAACAAAAATTCACTCAGTTCACTAGCCACGCTCACTGCAGCCTTAGCACCCTCAAACGTACTCTTCACAGCATTCAACAATTTTGCATTTACTCCATATATTTCTTTCCACAATCCTTCTCTATTCACCCTGTCATATGCTTTCGCCAAATCCACGATGGTCGTATACAACTTCTTTTGCCTTCTCTAGAAACTTTTCCACTAAAGACCTATGAATGAATATCTGATCTACACAACCTATTCCATTCCTAAAACCTCCCTACTCTTCTCCAGCTAATTCCTCGGTTATTTTCCTAACTTTGTCAACAAGTATCCTACCATGTATTTTTCCTATGACACAAAGAAGACAAATGCCTCTGTGATTACCATACACTTCTTTTTCCCCTTTTCCTTGGTACACGGGAGTAATTATACCTGACTTCCATCCTCCGGGACTTTACCTTCCTCCCAGGCCAATCTTCACATCTTACACATCCATTCTACGATAATCTCTCCTCAATGCTTCAGCATTTCACCACACACTCCATCAATTCCTGGGGCTTTCCCCCAATTTGACATTCTTCATTGCTTCCACAACTTCCATCCAACTGATCTCTTCCTCTCTTCTCACATCCCTTCTTCACCCAGCCATTCCCCTGCCACATTTACTTCCATTAGTCTCATTCTCTATTTTCAACAATTCCTTAATGTGTTATCTCCATCTTCTCACTTTTTCTTCTCTCTCCACTAGTAAACTTCATCTCACACACCACCTCACATAGTGCACAGATTTCTTCTGTGAATATCTTGCACAAACCTTCCACGCCCCCTATCAGCTCCAAATCATATTTACCCAATCACTCTTCCACCTCTCTCTTATATTCTGCCTTCGCTCCATCGTCTTTAACCTTTCCACCCTCCTTTTAAGAACCACTTCTCCTGTCCTTCCCTTCTTCTATTCCTCCACTTCATGTCAACCTTGACTTTCACCACCACAAAGTGGTGGTCAAAATGTCCACTTCCCCAATATCTGTATGCTCTTGTATCCATTGCACACCTTCTCATTCTACCATCTACACACACATAATCAAGCACTGCCTTTCCGTTCATTCAGTTAACCACCCACACTTCTCATCACTCGCCGCGTATACCTTTGAATCATTTTGTGCCTGAAGAGGGTATTGGCTATCACCAACACTCTCCCAGCACAAATGTCCAATAGAACCCTGCCATTCTCATCCACTTATGCAGGCACACCCCACTCATCACCTATTCCATCCACCTTCACATTCCTTACTTTCCCATTCATATCTCCAACCAAAAAAACTCTCATATTCCTTTCAAAGTTTTCCATGCATACTTCCACATTTGTCCAGAAATCTTCTTTCACACTGCTTGTTTGCACTGACATGCACACACACACACACACACACACACACACACACACACACACACACACACATAAGGTCAGCCCGATTTCTAGTCCGACTTTCAATCTTACCCACACATTTCTTGAGCCAACTGATCTATACTCTCTTATTTTCTCCTTGCATCTCTTCCACACAATTATACACACCACATCTTTTGCCGTCTCATTCCCACCCACTCCCCCCCCCACACACACACAGATGGATGGTATATATATATATATATATATATATATATATATATATATATATATATATATATATATATATATATATTTTGCTAGACGCCATAATCCCGTAAGGGATGGCCATATGTGTATATATATATTTATATATATATATTTATATAGATATGTAGATAATATAGATAGATATAGATAGATAGACAGATATAGCTATAAATATAGTAATCCACGTTATTTTCTACACAGGCAAGCACACCTGGGAAATCGTCAGTTCTTATCACTAACAGCAGCTCAGTACTTCACACAACCTGACGGAAGTATACCGATATATATAGGAAGAGAAAGTGTCAGCTACAGCTTTCAGGCCTGGGTAGTCCCACACGACGCCCCTTACAAACCCGCCCTCAATAAGAAAATAATTTTTATATCCGAGGTAAGGACAGGAGAGACTATGAAGCATAGTTTTAATTTTATTTTTTCCCAACGATCACTTATTTTAAACTATTTCTTTACAATAACGACGTTCTTTACACACACACAGACACACGAATGTACATTTTATATATATATATATATATATATATATATATATATATATATATATATATATATATATAGCCTATGATTTCATCATCCTTTGTGTAATTCTAAATACAGTATGCTGCATGTTTGATCACGAGCGTGTTCTACCTCACTCCCCCCGTCCTCCCTTATAGTAGAGTAAGTCGTTCTTTCTGTTGTTCAGAGCAGGAGTGTCAACTCTTTGTCCCCTCTGGCTTCATTTGCGCGTCCTTCTTACTAGTTGTATCAAGCTCTGCCGGCCCCTATATAATGAGCTCAGTCTCTGCATTATTGCCACTTAGATCTACTCCTCATTTTGTTCACATCTATGTCCTCCACTGTACAGTTGTTATTATTGTGAGTGCTCAGGAAGTCTCCAAACATCTAGCAGCTGTGTGGTTTGAGTATAACTGTTATTGCATTTTTTCTTGTACTGTGTAGCGTGGGGTGTTAATTCTTAGGCCTAGTGAGGTTTTTTATAATTAAAGTAAAGTTTTTTATCAATCATTATTAATAATGTTTCGTATCTGTAATAATATATCTTGCATTCACTGAGTATTATCTGGTATTTTCATTTTATCAGGGCTGACTTAGATAAATTTACTCTTGCTAATTTCGTGTTAATAGAGGCTATTGCAGTTAACCATATATTTAACCTGTGTTTCGCCATTACATTATCCTTATAAGTCCTGAATGTTTTGTTGTTAGTTTGAGCATTAAACTTTAACTTGTAATTTTACCTAACTCTTTTGTTTTGAACCTGGAACTTTACGGGACAGTAGTGATTTTTAGTATTCTCACTTAAAGTGTACATTATCTTTCTCTGTTCCGTAACATAAATTTGGCGACCTCTTATCAGGATATTCAGGATATTATCGTAAGGATATTGCTTGATATTTTGTGACTGTGATTTATTCATGATGTCTACTATTACTACGCTTGATGAAGCCAAAGATTTTTTGTCAAATGTGCAAACAGTGTGTGAGATGTAGAAAACAGAACAAAGAATGAACTTAAGCTTGTTGCTCAACAATTGGGAATTGCTGTTCGCTCTCATCATTCTAAAGATGAAATTGTTGACATGATTAATGAAAGCTTGTTTAATGTAACTCCTCCAAATGAGCAAACGCAGATTGAATTAGCTAAGTTACAGCTAGCCCTGCAGGAGGCTCGTGTTAAGGAGGCTAAATTTCAGGCAATTGCTAAGGAGGCTGAGTTTCAGGCACAAGTTGAACTTGCTAGGATTCAGGCAGACCATGAGTATCGCATGAAACAAGGTGGAACTGGATCATCTAGCTCTGATGATTTTAATGTGGCTAATAATGTTAAACTTGTCCCTCCTTTTAATGAATCTGATATAACAAAGTATTTTCAGTTGTTTGAGAGGGTAGCTACAGGTTTTAATTGGCCCAAAAAGTATTGGCCAGTACTCCTTCAAACTGTTCTCACCGGTAAAGCTCAAGTCACTTATGCATCTTTGCCTCAGGATCAATCTGATAATTATGATGTAGTTAAGAGCTTGATTCTTAGGGCCTATGAGCTTGTTCCTGAAGCCTATAGAGTAAAATTTAGGACAACTTATAAGCAAGATAAGCAATCCCATGTTGAGTATGCAAAAATCAAAGAAGATCTGGTAGAGCAGTGGTTAAATTCTAAGAATGTGGATTCTGATTTTGACAAATTTAAGCAGATGATTTTGCTGGAGGACTTCAAAAGGTGTATTAGTAAAGATGTAAGCCTATATCTTGATGAGAAAAGAATAAATAATTTGTCTGATGCTGCAGTTTTAGCTGATGAATATGTTCTCACTCACAAGAGATATTCTAAAGAAAAAGGGAAAGCTGAGAGTAAGTACGTTGCCTCTACTCAGAGTACAGGTAACAGGAAAGAGAATAAAGATGATGTTTCTCAGGAAGTAAATACCAGCTTCACCTCAAGATTTCAGAAAAGTAAATGTACTTATTGTAGTAAGCTTGGTCATACTACGGAGAAATGTTTCAGGAGACAGCGTGATGTGAACAAAAAGGAGTCTTTAAATATTCAGTCAATTGGTCTAGTGTCCACCCTTGAGAGTTCCCAGAATTCTTTAACTGAGTTAACTGAACCTGCTTTGAGGGGTAAATTAAATTCTTATGATGAAGCTCCTCTTTTGAGCAGTAACGTGGGTGACACTCTCAAGAGTTCATGTGCTAATTTCCTGTCTGATGGTTTTGTCAGTCCTCTGGACAGTAATGACAGGAAATCAGTTAAAATATATCGTGATACAGGTGCTTGCCAATCCCTTATGCTGACCAGTGTTCTAGGCTCTAATGTTAATTCCTCTGATGAAACTGTAATCTTACAAGGTGTAGGGAATAATTACTTCTCTGTCCCTCTGTGCAGAGTGAATTTAGAGTCTGGTTTTGTTAATGGTTCCGTTATGGTTGGGTTGGTTGAGACACTCCCAATGTCAGGTGTAACTTTCTTACTTGGAAATGATATTGGTGGAAGTCAGGTGTGTCCAGCTCCTCAGTTGTCTAGTGAGCCAGTGGCTGCGACCCAGGATTGTGATGTTCCTGATGTGTCCCCTGCATGTGCTGTCACTAGGGCTAAGTCTAAAGTTACTGGTGATTTAGAGGATAATGATGATGATGATGATGTTATCCTAGCTGACACTTTTCTTGCTAATTTGGACTACTCACCAGATGAGGCAGTACCCCGTAGTGTTGATAATTTGTCTCGTCAAGAGATGGTTGAGTTGCAGGTTGCTGACCCTGAGTTGAAAGGTCTAGCTAACTCTGCTTGCAGTGAGGAAGAGTCAGCTGGTGCTTCTACTTGTTATTATATAAAGTCAGGAGTACTTATGAGGAAGTGGAGACCCCGAACAGCATCAGCCGACTGTGAATGGGAGGTTGTACATCAAGTTGTCATCCCTCGTGTTTGTACGCAGGATACCATTAGAGTGGCTCATGATTCCAGTTTGGCAGGACACCTTGGAGTGAGGAAGACTGTGGCACGCATTTTGAAACAATTCTACTGGCCAGGTATCTTCAGGGATGCTTCCTGGTATCGTAAGTCTTGTCACACCTGTCAAGTTGTGGGGAAGTGTAATCAGACCGAAAAGGTTGCACCTCTAGTTCCCATTCCTCCTTTTGAGGCGCCATTCACCCGTGTGTTGGTGGATATTGTGGGCCCTCTTCCTAAGACTTCTTCAGGATTTTCTTATGTGTTGACCCTGATTGATATGGCTACTCGTTATCCTGAAGCCATTCCACTTAGAAATATCTCAGCAAAGAACGTGGTTAAGGAAATGCTGGGGTTCTTCACAAAGTTTGGTCTGCCCAAGGAGGTACAGTCAGACCGGGGAAGTAATTTCATGTCAAATGTTTTCAAGCAGTCTCTGAAAGGGTTGGGCATCACCCAGATCACGTCTTCAGCTTACCATCCCCAGACCCAAGGAGCGTTGGAGAGATATCATCAAACACTCAAATCGATGCTCAAGAAATACTGTTTGGAACATCAGATAGACTGGGATAAAGGTCTTCCATTCGTTGTATTTGCCGCAAGAGAATCTCCAAATGAATCACTGGGCTTCTCACCCTTTGAACTACTGTTTGGCCATGAAGTAAGAGGACCCCTTAAGCTACTCAAGGAATGCTGGCTGTCGGAGGAAGATGACGTCAACCTGATGGAGTATGTGATGAAGTTCAAAGAACGGCTGTCCACTGCTTTACAGCTGGCGAGAGAGAATTTAGGAGCTGCTCAGGAGAAGATGAAGACTTGGTATGATAAGAAGTCCAGGTTACGCCACTTTCAGCCAGGAGATCAGGTTTTGATTCTGCTACCAGTGCATGGGCAACCTCTTCAAGTCAAGTTTAGTGGTCCTTATTTCGTGGAGAAGAAACTCAGTGATGTCAACTATGTCATCGCCACACCAGATCGTAGAAAGAACAAGCAACTTTGTCACATCAATATGCTAAAGTTATATCACAGGCGGGACGAAAATAACCCGGTCTTCACTGTAGTTGTTCCACCCGAGTCTGCAAGTGAAGTTCTCCCATGCAGTATGAGCCTGAGTGATAGTTTGGGGAAGAATCCTAATATCATGAATGATCTCCAGACTAAGCTTTCTCATCTACCTCCCGAGGAAAGGCAGGAGTTTTCGGCATTACTGCAGGAGTACCCGCAAGTGTTCCGTGCCACTCCAGGAAGAACCACTGTGTTGATGCATGATGTCGATGTTGGAGATGCAAAGCCAATTAAATTGCCTCCTTACCGTGTGAACCCAGTGAAAGTTCCTCTCATCCAGAAGGAGCTTGGCTACCTGTTGGACCACAAGATGATTGAGCCCTGTCAGAGCGAGTGGAGTTCTCCTGTCACTCTAGTCCCTAAGCCAGGTGGGTCACAGCGGCTTTGCATCGACTACAGACGTGTTACTCAGATAACCAAAACAGACACTTACCCTCTCCCTCGCGTGGAAGATTGCATAGACAAGATCGGAAAGGCTAGGTACATAAATAAGTTTGATTTGTTAAAGGGATACTGGAAGTACCTATGACTGAACGTGCTAGGGAGATCTCATGTTTTTAACACTAGGAAAGACTTTTGCATGTTCTGTAATTCCATATGGTATGAAGAATGCACCAGCCACATTTCAGAAGCTCATGAATGTTGTAACAGAGGGTTTGGCAGGGTGTGTTGTTTATATTGATGATGTATTAATCTTCAGTGACAACTGGAAAGATCACCTATGTCATGTCAGTAAATTTCTTGAGCGTTTGGTTCAGGCTGATCTTGTAGCTAATTTGTCAAAGCGTGAGTTTGGTCAAGCTAAAGTTCAGTACCTTGGGTACGTAATTGGTGATGGACATGTTGCACCACCAGGAGCTAAGGTTCAGGTTATAAGTGATCTTCCCAGACCTAAAAGTAGGAAAGAGCTACAAAGATTTTTGGGAATGGTAGGTTATTACAGGAGATTTGTTCTTAACTTTTCAATTCTTGTATCACCACTTACAGACCTACTGAAAAAGGGAGTTAAATTTGTCTGGACCGATAACTGTGAATCCTCTTTCAACAAACTTAAAGCTATTCTATTAAGTCAGCCAGTGCTCACTACTCCAAATTTTGCTAAGCCTTTTAAGATGACTGTTGACGCAAGTGATACAGGAGCTGGGGCTGTTTTGCTGCAAGAGGATGATCAGGGTATTGAACACCCTGTTATCTTATTACAGGAAGAAGTTCACTCCACCTCAAAAGAACTACTCAACTATTGAGAAAGAGCTTTTGGCCTTGATTTTGGGTTTACAGCATTTTTCATTTTATTTGTGTTCTGGTTTTGACCCCATAGTCATTTATACCGATCATAACCCAATAAAAATTCCTTAGTAAGTTTAAAGATAAAAATCAGAGATTGACAAGATGGAGTCTACTTCTTCAGGAGTATTCATTATACATACAATATGTCAAAGGGAAAGAAAATGTTATTGCAGATTGCTTATCTAGACTTTAGACAGGTTGTTTTAGAGTAATAAGAAATTTCCTTTGTAAATTTCTTTTTCTTTGCGGGGAGGTGTTACATAGCCTATGATTTCATCATCCTTTGTGTAATTCTAACGTACAGTATGCTGCATGTTTGATCACGAGCGTGTTCTACCTCACTCCCCCCGTCCTCTCTTATAGTAGAATAAGTCGTTCTTTCTGTTGTTCAGAGCAGGAGTGTCAACTCTTTGTCCCCTCTGGCTTCATTTGCGCGTCCTTCTTACAAGTTGTATCAAGCTCTGCCGGCCCCTATATAATGAGCTCAGTCTCTGTATTATTGCCACTTAGATCTACTCCTCATTTTGTTCACATCTCTATCCTCCCCTGTACATTTGTTATTAATGTGAGTGCTCAGGAAGTCTCCAAACATCTAGCAGCTGTGTGGTTTGAGTATAACTGTTATTGCATTTTTTCTTGTACTGTGTAGCGTGGGGTGTTAATTCTTAGGCCTAGTGAGGTTTTTTGTAATTAATGTAAAGTTTTTTGTCAGTCATTATTAAAAATATTTCGTATCTGTAATAATATATCTTGCATTCACTGAGTATTATCTGGTATTTTCATTTTATCAGGGCTGACTTAGATAAACTTACTCTTGCTAATTTCGTGTTAATAGAGGCTGTTGCAGTTAACTATGTATTTAACCTGTTTTTTGCCATTACATTATCCTTATGAGTCCTGAATGTTTTGTTGTTAGTTTGAGCATTAAACTTTAACTTGTAATTTTACCAAACTCTTTTGTTTTGAACCTGGAACTTTATGGGACAGTAGTGATTTTTAGTATTGTCACTTAAAGTGTACATTATCTTTCTCTGTTCCGTAACAATATATATATCATCATCATCATCAGCCGTTTGAGTATCCACTGCAGGACCGGCCTATCCCGACCGAAGTCGGGACGATACAGCCAATGTATCTCTACCAAGTGGCTTAGGCTGTCTAGTAGAGTTTGTATGTAGGGTGAGAAGTGCTTGTAAGTGTAATTGTAGTGTTGGAGTGGCTTTGGATGTGTGTGTAGTCTGTGAACCAAGTGTAATCGGCCCGCGCAAACCGACTGGGTGCAAGCATACTTTACAGTAAGCGACACTGGTTCAACCACAGCACCCCTTGTGTCCGCCAATGTAGTACGTGGCGGGGCGAACACTCCCAAAGTTCATTACCCTGGCTAGGCGCGAACCCTTGTTCACCCGTGTACGAAAAGCACACTCTACCACTGTACCACAGAGGCTCCATATATATATATATATATATATATATATATATATATATATATATATATATATATATATATATATATATATACCTAGGCTGCTTCCCCCTGGAAAGGGTGGTAGCCGAGACAGGACGACACACTCCCCCATTTAGTCATCCACTCAAACACATTCATTCGCATCTTAGCCACAAAGGAGAGAAGGGACAGATCCTCACCGCACCACACCGCAAGGGTCAACTGCGCAGTGCAATCAGTGACATCCGCAGCAGAGCTCGACAGCAGAGCTGGTTTACCCCTGCCACATCATAATAGACCCATCTCTTTACCCGCACCTGATCTGACTAGCTGATCAGACCAAATGAGGAAGAATATCCCCTCATGGCTGTGTCATCATTTTATTCATTCAAAATTTCTCTCCTTTTATTTCTGTCACGCACGCCACTCTTCCTTGCTCAACAGACATCCCTCTCGCATCCAGCGCTCTCTTCACACTGTCCATCCATCCTATTCGTGGTCTTCCTCTCAGCCTTGCACCTCTCACATCAGATCTAGTTATGTTTTTCACCAATTGCTCATTATCCATTGTCTCTATATGCCCAAACCATATAATATATATATATATATAATACATATATATATATATATATATATATATATATATATATATATATATATATATATATATATGGAGCCTCTGTGATACAGTGGTAAAGTGTGCGTTTTCGTATACTGAAGAACGAGGGTTCGCGCCCCGCCAGGATAATAATCTCTGGGAGCGTTCTTCAGGGCATGTACTGGATTGGAGGACACAAGGGGTGCTGTGGTTGAACCAGTGTCGCATCCTATAAAGTATGTTTGTACCCAGTCGGCTTGCGGGGGCCGATTACATTTGGTTCACAGACTACACACACATCTAAAGCCACTCCAACAGTACAATTACACTTACAAGCACTTCTCACCCTTCATACAATCTCCACGAGGCTGCCTAAGCCACTTGGTAGATGTACAGTCAGGGAAAGTTCCACATTACCCACTGTTCGGAGCATTGGTGGTCGGCGAAGAGTCACGAAGTAATAGCCAGACCGCACATGTCTATGGTGGTACCATTCTTAAGTATCGGTTTGGGTGGGGCACCAACCTCTGTACAGTGGTGCCACGTGTTCCATACCCGCTATGTGAACGGCTCTGATAAATATATGTAATAGGCATCACGATAAGATAAACAGATAAGAATATTATGGTAACGTGTGTATTATAATATATGAAAACAGTGAACGTATTATGCGTAAAATATTTATACGTCAATACAGAAACGTGGCATAATTATTTTACAGTGTTGCTTAAAAAAAAGTAGTCACTTTTATTGGCTGTTACCGTATTTCTGGGGAGGGTAATAATGTCACAATTATGATTATAAGATAAAGTGCAGGAATATAAGAAAAAAATATGCCAATTTCTTAGTAAAAAAAAATATATACATTAAAACCCTCTTGAGCGGCAACACTCACACACACCCAGTCCGACCCGAGGGATAGAGGAATAGGCCTGTTTGGGGACACCTCTTAAAAAAACGCGCGCCAAGACTTTTACCTCCTGGGTGGTGTGGAAATAAAGTCAAATTTACAAAATGTACATTATAACGTAAAAGAAAAAAACCAAAATGTATCCTAAAATACCACAGACGAGAGAGAGAGAGGGGGGGGGGAAGGCAGACCAGGGGCAGTGTTGAGTGCAGCTGAGTGAGAGATGAAGGAAGGGAGGGAACGAAGGAGAGAAAGAGTGACTGAATGAAAACAAATCATGGCGCCACAACAACGAGGTCATCTGGCGCCATATGTAAAACAATATTTTTAAACATAATTAGATATAATAAAAACAAAATAAAGAAATGAAAGCACAAGTTTATAAGTCACTCATAAAAGAAACAAAATTCCCTAGGGTGATGCACATCTCCCCCCAGGAGAGAGAGAGAGAGAGAGAGAGAGAGAGAGAGAGAGAGAGGCATCGCGAGTATGGAAAACGTGGCACCACTATACAGAGGTTTGTGCCCCACCCAAACCGCCACTTTAGAATGGTACGACCATAGTAACTGTGAGTGGGAAGGAGGGTGGCCGGGAGTATGAGGGTTTGGAGAGTTGCTCACATCACAGTATCAATAGCTAATGATAATGCGTCCGACGTATTCTCAAAGTGCAAAAGAGATAATTATGTTGTTTGTGTGGTATCACACTGTTCTCTGTCTACATTACTGCATATATACCGTAATACATGTTTACTGTCAAGGATATGCTTCTTTGCCTTCGTTTCGTAATGTTCGATAGGAGTGATAGTTACAAAGACTGATCTTATAAGTAAGACTTCCCATGTCATTCTGTCTAAAGGAACACGAAAAGTCTGTTAATTGCACATATAGATTTTTTTAAAATTATTATTGCACACTACCCTAGACTCTAGTTCAGGATTAATAATTACCAGAATAACACCAGGAATGTTCGCAGGCGGATGTTTGTAGTGGATGACAGAGGATAAATAAATAAATTTACCAGAAGAGAGAGAGAGAGAGAGAGAGAGAGAGAGAGAGAGAGAGAATGAGATAATATAGTGGCTTTGTTTTCGAGTCGACACAAAATATAATTATCTGTTATATCGTAACGAGTATCTCCTGGGGAAACGTCTCATATTAAAGTCGAGAGGGAATGAAAGCATTCAAACCTCTGTCCGAACCCAGCAAACTTCCGTATCTTTCCTGACAATACAAACTCTACAGACATCTATGTAATTCTATAAATAAAATGCTAGCATCATACTGTCATCTATCCGTACTGAAGTAACTCAAACACACCGCCCAAGTCATACATTGCAGACTTACACGTGATTCCTAACCTATTACCAAACCCTCCTGTGTCCCCAGTCTTCCGCCTCCCCCTCCTCCACTATCTATCAATCTATCTATAGCCCGACGCCCTAATCCCACAAAGGGTGGCCGCAGACAAAACGCCTCCAAGTCGCTCTGTCACCCACCATTTGACTACCCTCCCCGCAACTCACCCCCCCCCTCCCTCATATACCTCTTAACTCCATCCCTCCACCTCATCCTCGGTCTACCCCTCCCTCTCCCTCCCTCCACCTCACCTACATACACCCTCTTAGTCAGTCTTTCATTCTCCATTCTCTCCACATGTCCAAACCACCTCAGTGTATTCCTCCTAATCTTCTCAACCACATCCACAACTACCCCACAACGTTCCTTCACTTCTTCATTCGTCAACCTGTCCCTCCACGTCACTCAACATGCTCCTCTCAAGTAACTCATTTCCACTGCTCTCACTCTTGCAAGGTCCACACCTCGCTTCCATACGTCAGGGTAGGGATCACAATACTATCACGCAGTGACTTCTTAACTTCCATACTCACCTCCCTGTTTCTCATCACTGCTTTCAGTGTACCAACAACCTTCCTTCCCTGCCGTACCCTTTGACGCACTTCATCCCCCAAAGTTCCATCCTTACTCATCACACTACCCAAGTAGTTGAATGCACTCACATTCTCCATATCCTCACCGTCCAACCTCACTGCACACTCTGTGACTTCATTCCTCTCAAACACCATTACTTTTGTTTACATTAACTTTCAGATTCCTCCTCCTACACAGTGTCCCAAATTCATTCACCAAACCTTGCAACTCCCATTCATCTTCACTCAACAATACTGTATCATCAGCAAACAACACCGGAATCTTCCAAATCTCACCCTCATTCATTAGGGCCAGCCCCACATCCACTGCCCTACCTTGCACCTCCTTTACAACCCCATCCATGTATATATTAAACAGCCATGGAGACATCACACAACCCTGTTTCAGTCCCACATTGAGATCAAAGAACTCACTCAGCTCACCATCTACTCGCACCGTAGCCCTAGCTCCCTCGTACATACTCTACACAGCACTCAACAATTTCCCCTCCACTCCGTATATTCTTAATACCTTCCACATACCTTGCCTATCTATCCTGTCATAAGCTTTCTCCAAGTCCATGAAGGCAGCATACACTTTCCTTCCTTTCTCTAGATACTTCTGCACTAAATATCTTAGAACAAATATCTGATCTACACACCCTTTTCCCTTTCTAAATCCCCCTTGTTCTTCTCCAACTAGCTCTTCTGTCATATGCCTAACCCTATCAATGAGTATTCTACCATATATTTTACCAGTCACACTAGGAAGGCAAATACCCCTATGATTACCACATACTTCTCTCTCCCCTTTTCCTTTGTATAAAGGAACAATTATACCTGATTTCCAGTTCTCTGGAACCCTTCCCTCTTCCCAAGCCAATCTACACAACTTCCATATCCACTCCACAAAAATCTCACCCTCATACCTAAGCATTTCGCCACACACTCCATCAATTCCTGGGTCCTTTCCCAACATAATCTTCTTCATCGCTTCCACTACTTCTGCCCTACAGATCTCTTCCTCCCTCCTCTCATCTCTTCTTCTCCCAGCCATTCCCCAACCACTTATACCCACACTGCTCTCACTCTCTAAATTCAACAAATCCTCAAAGTGCTCCTTCCATCTCCTCAATTTCTCTCTCTTCTCCACCAACAATCTATTATTCCTATCTTTCACTCCCCTACTATTTCCCCTTTCACACTGCTTTACTTTCTTTACCTCCTTCCAAAACAATTTCTTACTCTCCCTTCATTTCACACTCAGATTCCTCCCAAATTCTTCATCCACTTTCTTCTTACTCTCCTTCTCCAGTCTCTTAACCTCCCTTCTCCTGCTCACATATACCTCTCTCTTCTCTCTCTCATCTTCTCCCCTACCTCTACTCGCTAACCATTCACTATATGCCTTCTTCTTTTGTTCCACAGCTCGTTTCACCTCACCATTCCACCATGCTGTCCCTTGCACACCCTTGCATCTCTTCCTCAATCCACAAACCACCTCACACGCTGCGCCTATCCCTTCTGTGAATATCTTACATACGTTTTCCACCCCTTCCACCTGCTCTAGCTCATACCTTCCCAATCTTTCTTCCAGTATGCTCTTATACTCTGTCATTTTCTCACTATCTTGCAATTTCTCCACTCTTCTCACAGGAGCTGCTTCCTCCTGTCTTCCCCTTCTTCTCCTCAACCACTTTCTTTGCATCTCTACCTTGCCATCACTAAGTGATGGTCCGAGACTCCATTCCCCCACCCTTTCCACACTCTTGCATCCAACACTTGTCTTCTCATTCGCTCATCCACACACACGTAGTCTATCATTGCCTTTCGTTCAACAAGTTCACCATCCATCCTCCTTATTACTCTCCATGTATACCGGTGGATCATCTTCACACTCATATATATATATATATATATATATATATATATATATATATATATATATATATATATATATATATGAGGGTGTTGTGGTACCGACTGCGTTATATGGGGCTGAAACATGGAATATGGGTGTAGCAGAGAGGAAAAGTTTGAATGTAATGGAGATGAGGTGTCTAAGGAGTATGTGTGGAGTGACGCGTATGGATCGAGTGCGAAATGATGAAGTGCGAAGGAGAACTGGAGTTGTTTGGGAGATGGCTGGTAGAGTTGAGCAGAGGGTGTTGCTATGGTTTGGGCATATGGAGAGAATGGATAATGAGCGATTGGTGAAAAAGATAACTAGATCTGATGTGAGACGTGTAAGGCTGAGAGGAAGACCACGAATAGGATGGATGGACAGTGTGAAGAGAGCACTGGATGCGAGAGGGATGTCTGTTGAGCAAGGAAGAGTGGCTGTGCGTGACAGAAATAAATGGAGAGAAATTGTGAATGAATAAGTGATGACGCAGCCCTGAGGAGATATTCTCCCGCATTTGGTCTGATCAGCTAGTCAGATCAGGTGCAGGTAAGGGGATGGGTCTGTTATGATGTGGCAGGGGTAAACCAGCTCTGCTGTCGGGCCCTGCTGCGGATGTCACTGATTGCATTGTGCAGTTGACCCTTGTGCGGTGTGGTGCGGTGAGGATCTGTCCGTTCTCCCCTTGGGGCTAAGATGCGAATGAATGTGTTTGAATGGATGAGTAAATGGGGAGTGTGTCGTCCTGTCTCGGCTACCTCTCTTTCCTTGGGGGAAGCAGCCTAGGTATATATATATATATATATATATATATATATATATAAGTTTCTAGAGAAGGGAAAGAAGTTGTATGCGGCTTTCATGGATTTGGAGGAAGCATATGACAGGGTGGATAGACTACGATTATGGAAAGTGTTAAGAATATATGGAATAGATGGGAAGTTGTTGAATGCTGTGAAGAGTATGTACGATGGTGCGAAGGCTGCAGTGCGTGTGGATGGTGAACTAAGTGAATTTTTCTCTTTGAAAGTTGGGTTGAAACAGGGATGTGTCATGTCTCCATGGTTGTTCAATCTGTACATGGATGGGGTAATAAAAGAGGTACAAGGTAGGGTAGTGGATGTTGGAGTGGCCCTGGTGAGAGAGGATAGTGTTTGGAAACTCCCTGTACTGTTGTTTGCAGATGATACCGTGTTGTTGAGTGAAGACGAATGAGAGCTCCAAGGCTTGGTGGATGAGTTTGAGAGAGTGTGTAGGAAACGGAATCTAAAGGTGAATGTAGGGAAGAGTAAAGTGATGGTCTTTGAGAGAGGTGAAGTCAGTGAATGTACAGTGAGGTTGGATGGTGAGGAATTGGAAAATGTGAGTACGTTTAAGTATTTGGGTAGTGTGATGAGTAAGGATGGAGGTTTGGAGGGTGAAGTGCTTGAAAGGGTACAGCAGGGAAGAAAGGTTGCTGGTTCTTTGAAAGCAGTGATAAGAAACAGGGAAGTGAGCATGGAAGTGAAAAAGTTACTACATGACAGTATTGTGATACCAACTCTAACGTACGGAAGTGACGCGTGGACGTTGTTGGAAGGACACAAGTCAAGAGTGAGAGCAGTGGAAATGAGTTATTTAAGAGGAGCCTGTGGAGTCACATGGAGAGACAGGCTGACGAATGAGGATATAAAGGAGCGTTGTGGTGTTGATGTGGATGTGATAGGAAACGTTATGAGGAACACACTGAGGTGGTTTGGCCATGTGGAGAGGATGGAGGGTGAAAGACTGACGAAGAGAGTGTATGTGAGTGAGGTGGAGGGGGAAAGCGGGCGGGGGAGGCCGAGGATGAGATGGAGAGATGGGGTGGAGAGGTATATGAGAGAGGGGGGTGTGAGTTGGGAGCAGGGGAGTGAAATGGCGAGGGACAGGGCGACTTGGAGGCGATTTGTTTGTGGCCACCCCAAACGGGATTGAGGCGTCTGGCAATAGATAGATAGATCTATATATATATATATATATATATATATATATATATATACACATATATATATATATATATATATATATATATATATATATATATATATATATATATACAGTAATCACTCTAATATCCGGACGCCCAATAACCGAACATCCCCACTACCCGGACCTTATCGTCCTGGGATCCAAGATTCCCAAAATGGTCCGAAACCTCCCCCCCCCAAAAAAAAAAATCGATTTTTTTGCCGTCTGTAATTTGAACTTGCCGCGTGCGCCGCGGGAGAGCATTGTTTTGGTTCGTCATTCCTCCGACGTCCAATAGAGCGCCGCTGCATCCTCCCCACTTCCCGCCTGTCTCTCACCGCGACTGGACCTACGCTCTTCGTAATGGCTGCCCACGTGCTCGCTTTTGTGGTGGTGCCGTACTTGCTGCAAGGCCTCCTGCTGCTCTCGGCCCTCCTCTTAGTCTGTGTGATGATGGCCCTGCCACCTGAGAAAAGGAAGAGTGGTGTTGACTCTGGAAAAGAAGAGGGAGATATTGGAGAAAGTTGATGCGGGTTGGTCTTCTTCACACATTCTCCGCGAGTTTAACCTGGCCCGGTCGACTTTGTTCGATATCAAACGTTCCCGAGACAAACTCATGCAGTACACGGCTGACTTCTCGTCGAGAAGCAAACGCAACGTGGAAAGGAAGGTTATGTTTACCCCCAAGTTTGCAGAAATCGACCGATCCACGTTGATTTGGTACCGACAGCAACGTGCAGCTGGTGTGATGGTACGTGGAATGGAGCTGAAGGCTGCTGCTGAGAAGTTTGCAAGGCTTCACGACGCCCTAGACTTCAAGGCATCCGAGGGTTGGCTCTTTGCGTTCAAGTTGCGACATGGCCTTACTAACCGTAAAGCACATGGCGAAGCATTGGATGCTAACGAGGATGGAGTTGACGAGTTTCGGCACAAGGTGAAAGGCTTGATCGACAGGGAGGGCCTCACTCTCGGTCAAGTCTATAACGCAGACGAAACTGGCCTATTCTATCGCTCGCTGCCAACGAACACTCTAGCCGATGAGACGGAGAAGCGTGTACCTGGCCGCAAGCTTTCTAAGGAACGGATATCTGCTTTGTGTTGTGCCAGTGCTAACGGCATGCACCGGCTTAAGCCCGCTGTTGTTGGTAGTGCAAAGCAGCCTCGGTGCCTTTGTGGGGTGATGGATGTCCTTCCTGTCGTATGGTACCATTCTTTGAAAGCATGGTTCACAGCTGTGATTTTCAAAGACTGGTTTCACCGTCACTTCGTCAAGGAGGTCATCCAGTACCAGACGAAGACACTGGGAATCCCTCGCGACCAGGTAAAGGCTCTCCTCCTGCTCGACAATGCACCTGCCCACCCGTGCGACAAGGACTTGGTTGCTGCGAATGGCTGTATTAGGTGCATGTTTCTGCCACCTAATACGACTGCTCTCATTCAACCCATGGACCAAGGAGTGATCGTGGCAACAAAGCGCCTGTACCGTTGGAAGTTCCTGGACGAGGTGATGGTTGTTCTCGAGGACGAGGACGAGCGCAGGGAAGGACGTGACACTCGAGGCAAACGGACTTTGGAAAACCTTCGTCGCTACAACATCAAGTCTGCGCTGTACAACTGGGCTAGTGCATGGAAGGAGGTCCCTGTGAAAACTCTTGAAAATGGTTGGTCTCATCTGCTTCTCAGAACAGATGTGGAGTACGATTTTCTGGGCTTTGACGTGGATGACTTCCATGCACGGCTACGTACGCACGGCGACGTTGTTGATGTGGACGATGTACGTGAGTGGTTGGACGACGACGAGGGCGATCCTGGGTATCAGACGTTGTCTGATATCGAGATCGCGTCTT